>NC_056751.1:519263775-519576275 GCF_019279795.1 Protopterus annectens | reverse complement strand
TATATAAATATATAAATATATATATATGTATATGTATATATATATGTATGGTTTCACTTCATAAACACGGATTGCTGACATATCGAATTTCAGAAGTTCGTGTCCATGAAGTCGAAACTTCAAAATAACAAAAGTGCATAAGCGCGAATGGGATTATGTCAAATTTGTACTTATGCATGTACGTTATGTTGCAGAAGTGTTTGGCTGGGATGGTGTCTGTAGTTTAAGGTGAGTGAGTGTGCGTGAGTGTTTTTCTAACTTATACGAGTGGGTTAGGGTAGGGAGGTGGAGGAATGATTGTATGCGATGGCTGTGTGTGATTATTTTTTTCTTTACTGTTTGTACGATCTTGGAGTTAGTATATATAAGTAGGGGGAGTGTGGGGGGTGTAGGGGGGCTTCCCTCTTGCATTTGTGTAGTGTAGGTGTGTGTCTCTGTGGTGTTTTGTTGTATTTAATTTTTTTGTGGTGTGGGTGTTATGGTTTGTGTGTTGTGTGCTGTATTGTGTATGTTCGATGGTTTGTTATCGTGATTGTGAAGTGTCGGTGTTGTGATGGTTTCCACTTTATAATGTCGAAATGCTGAAATTCGTTATTTCAGCATTTTGGTAATATGAAGTGAAACCATATAAATATATATATATATATATATATATATATATATATATATATATATATATATATATATATAGATATATATATTTAGAGAGAGAGAGAGAGAGAATGTATATAAATATATTTATATATATATATATATATATATATATATATATATATATATTTATAAAAAAATGTCAACCAAAACTGGGAAAGGGTCCAGAGATGAAGGTATATGTGTATGTATAAATATATATATATATATATATATATATATATATATATATATATATATATTCACCCTAGATGAATTATCTAAGTCCTGGCTCTGCTCATGTTTTTCATGTGGTAAACTCTCACCTATGTTCTTCCCTCTCTCCGCCCTCTCTCTTCATCTCTATACTCCCTTCTTTAGTCATACTTGTATGATCTTGCTCCTGCTTTCTACTTTTTTACTTATAGCGTCTCACAATCTGCTTTCAACCTAGTATGTTACATATGTTCCAATAGCTTTGTTTTCTGCTTTCAGCTTTACATTTTACCTGTCAATTCTTATTTTGTTATATATTAATTATATAATTTATGGCCAAACTCAAATGTAATTATAGTATGCAAAAAATGTAATTGCTGATACTGTTTTTTTTTCCCTAAACTATTTACCTGTACATTATGGAGTGTTTGTGTTCGAGCCCTTACTGAAAATCGGTTCTTTCGGCCTAGTTGGACTTTTCTGGTTAACAACTGTTAATAAAAATAAATTATAAAATGAATAACTAATCTTCTTGTTCATCTCCAAGTCTAACCACCATTTCAAGACATCTGTGTCCTTTCAGGGATGATGTTCTATGTGTTGATCAACTTCTATTGATATATACACTAAGTTTCCACTTATTAATAATAGTAATACTACAAATGATTTAACAGCTGTTGTTTTTCTCAACAGACAAAAAGACAAATACTGTCTCCTTTTTGCCAGAATCAAAAATGTTATGATGGTTAACTAAGAGCCTGTTTGAAGGTCTCTGTAGATCATCTGCAGTAGGAGATTGTGATCCAAGAGTATAAATAGTAGAATCTGGTACAATTTAAGAAAAGAGGAATATAATCTAAAAAGGAAACTGGAAAAAAGGTTCTGTCTTTTCCTTTTCTTGAATGAGTTAGCTCCCCCAAGGTAGTCGCAAAGTTGGCCTAACCTTACTGTCAAAAGAAAACTCATAGATTCTGTTAGAAAATATCTATAAAGGAAATAGAGGCAACTATGTAAAAATTACTACCATGGCATTTTACCTGCACTTTAATTATTCAGCAACTGACAAGATGATAAAGTATCAAACTTTTTGTTGCATCTAATAATGCAATAAATATAACATTTTCAAAGTAAGCCTGGGTCTAATTGCTATCTGAAAGTGGAGCCATAATTAGGGTAGTGGAAAGGTGGTAGCTGCCCCAGGAGCAAGACAGTAGTAGACATGATAAGCAGGTGATGATAATGAGGGAGTGTAGCACTGGCATTATTTATATTACATCTTCATAAATGAATGCTTATGCTGAATTTGTTATCATGGCTGAAGTGCCGAAGCACTCGGTGCATGACGATTGAACTGCACCAGGCAGTTTTTTCCATTTTATCAAGCAGTTTGCTGTAGTTTCTCAATGTGAAAATCTTTTTTTTTTTTGATCTTCAACCTTTCGTCAGAATTGAGGGGACACCAATTTGGGGGCTTGCAGAGAACACAGCATGAACTTGCTATGGTTCTGTCTGAAAGTACGATCTTGTGTATTGATACTGTGTTGACTGGGCTAGTCCAAATGGGCCAATAGCCTCTGTTCTGGGAAGACCTAAAGTGATATTTACACTGACTCAGGAAAATTTGCCTAGGGCACAAGGGAACTTTTCCTCCTCTCTTTGATAAGTCCCATATGATCTTTAACATCTATCTGAGCCATTAACAAATCAGGTAGAGGAAATCTTGGTTTAGAGTCTCATATTCATGGAACATTGTGCAGAGACACTCAAAGCTTAGTGCTCTAAACCAAAGTCATGACTTTACGTTGAATCTGTTCTCAGTGTGAGCAAGGAAATGTAATCACTGTACTATGCATTGATCAACACATGCAAGAACATATCTGCACCTTAATTAAGTGCACAGAGATTAGTAAAGAAAACTGAGATCCATTATGGATTCAGATAAACAAAAATGAACTCTTAACCAAACCAAATAATTCTGGGAATTAGACATATTTCTTTGTGGACTTCATGTAATACCACTAAACACAGTGGTTTTGTTATCTTTCCATTAGGCAATTTAACTCCAAATGACTTCCTCAAATAATTTTTACAATTACCAGTATCCAGTTGTTACTCTTCTAATATCTAACAGCAAAGCCATGATCCACCTGCATTTCTCCCTCTTTTATGCTTTGGATAAATCTGGAAATAGAATAAAATATAATGTTTTTAAACTTTCCAGACCTGTTTCTTCCAATGACTTTAGACCCATTTATATCCTACCCAAACAAATTTCTTTTGAGAAGAAAGGCTAGTAATGGGGAAAATGTGTCTTTTTGTTTTTATGACACAACTAGAATATCATCTATCAATAGTTGAAGAAGTGTCTAAAAAATGTATCTACCGTACAGACTGCTTAACCCCAGATTTTCAAGATTAATTACTTCTTTTCTTTTACCCCCAGAACCAAAGGCTGCTGCTACATTTCAGCCATACCTAACTGGCTAACAATAAAGCAATATACTCAGGAATTGCTTGGATCATTTATTTTTAAAATATTTAAATTAAATTCCTTTTCCATTTTTACTCATCATCATCATCATCAACCCCCTTTTTCCAATTTTCTACATGGGGTCAAAGCGACATGTCAGCTATTAATATCCTCCTCTCGATTCATTGCTAGTCTCTTACCTGTCTTTGACCTACTCTGCAAATGGAGCTACTTAAGCTTCTCCCTGATGTCTTTATTTCTTCACCTGTCCCAGAGTACACCTCCTACCACCCATCTCAGGTACTTTACTTCCGTCAATTCTAGCTTCCTCAACTGCTCTGCCTTCTCTGCCTTTCTTTACCATAAAGTAGTACTGGTAGCACCATGGTTTTGTACGCCTTAATTTTCAGCTTCTTTGACTTTCTTCTGTCGCGCACTACCTCTGGCACTCTGTCCCACTTGGCTGATGCCCCTCTGTGTTCAGCTTTGACCTCCTCAGTCTGACTTCCCTTCTCTTCAACTACCCCTCCAGGATACTTGAAGCTGTTAGCCTGTTCATCTATTTTTTCATTCTGTGTCATTTCTCAACTTCTTCTGATTTTTCCGGTTTACTGCCATTATAACGGTATTGTCTGCACTTAGTTTCATTCGGCATGCCTTCAGTTTTGTGTTAATTTCCACTATCATTTGCTGAAGTTCGTGTTTGGAGTCTGCCTGTTATGTCACATCATTAGCATACAGCAGCTTTGTTGATCTGCACCCTGTGACCTGTTTCCTAATATAGTCCATCACCAGTAAGAACAGCTGTGGGCTCAGAGCTGAAACCTGATGCAAACCTTATCCCACTGGGAGTCTATCTGTGAGTCTGAACACTGTACGTATTTCTGTCATTGGGTATTTGTATGCCACCTGCATTAATTCTACCCATTCTTCTTGGAGTTAAAACCATCTCAGGACTACACAATTCAGTTTTGTTGAGACCTTGTCATACATTTTCTCCAAGTCTGGGAATGCACAGTTGGACTCTTTCTTTTTTCATCCCTCACTTTTCTCTGTAAACATAAGCTCTGAATTCAAATTGGTATCTCCCATATTACTTCTACTGCTCTGCGTATTCATTTATCTATCACCCTTTCCAGAAATGTCATTCAGTGTGATAGGAATTTGATAATTCTATACTGCCCATAGTTATCAATCTCCCTTCTTTTCTTGTACACTGTCTCCAGAATGCTTAGTCTCCCCTCATCTGCTATTTATCCTTGTTGAAAGGATGCCCCCTATAGTAGAAGGAAGTAGAAATCCATAACCCCCCCAAAAAAAAATAATAATCGGCCAACAAAGAGCTACAAAGATGTCAAAGAGGACTATTGAGGATAATGAAATTAATTATTAGTACTTTTATGCAAAAAACCCAGAATTTCTAGATAGAAGATATTCAGAAAGATAAAAAATATATTAGCAGGAGCAAAACTACTTACAGAAGAAAAACAGTCATAAGCTTCAAATGCAAATGTACATTCTTAAATAAAACAGATCCATGAAAACATTACAAAGATGAAGTTTAGAAAAAGAAGTAAAAGAGGAAGTGCAAAAATGTGAAGAAAAAACCCAGAGATTTTTGACAGGTATAAAAAGAAACGTGGGCATTGAAAAGAAAAAGAGTTCTGATATGTCACAATATATATGCAAAGGAGAATGCCAAACTAATTGATACAAAAAAGCAGCCCCAAAAATATGTGAAGAGAAATATGCGCAAAGGCACCCATATATGGAAAATTTCAAAATGCAAAACACGAGAAAAATCGAAGAGAGGATTAGTAGCGTAGAAATTAGTCAAATAAAAACAGAAGTTATAGTACACCTGTGAAGTGAAGGATTTAGTGTAGAAAGTCCAACACTGATAATGTCACAGCATGTTGGACCAATGAGTCCCCAAACTAAGAACAAACAGGTGGAATGGGAAACATCTGATGACTTGCCACTTAATGATGTTTTGGAGTAAAAAACTGTGGAGACTCTGATGCAGGCAAGGATGTTGAAGGATGGAACAATGAGTTTGCATGTGAAGAAGCAGCAGATGATGGAGGATGCAGCTAAACAGGATATTTCACAGGAAGATGTTCTGGAACTTTTTGTAGAATGTCCACAGAAGAAAAGACAGTATTTTCCATTATTGGGTCAACACGCAATGATCACTCAGCGGTTAGTACTTGAAGTGGTTGTTTTGAAAGATTACCCTTGTTTAACTGTGCTAAATTGTACAGGCCTGAATATTAATCTGCTTAGGTTTAAATTGTTATCAGCATGCTTTTCAACCTTCCAAAAGGGTCAGAAAGAGGAACACTTACTTATTTTATTAAAAAGTAGTTTATACAATACTATAACATGCTCCACATTCCTCTACTCTACCAACCAAACCTATTCACAACTCCTCCCCAAGACCACCCCTAAAAGCAGCATTGGCTCAGTCAACAAAGCAAACTAAATGTGGTTTCTGTAAGCTGCCATAGCATGACACCATTCACAACTGGAAAAGCAGAATTTGACTGTCCCATCTACTTACTCATAGGGGAAGGACAGCGGTGTGAAGCAGAAACTTTCTAGGGGTATAATTTACATCCATCCTATGTGCTAAAATTGTATGATGACATTGTATTAAAAATGGGTTTAATCATAACACTGACAACAAGGTTTGCTGGTTGGAGGACCTAACACATTTTCAAGAAGAAAACAAACAACTTGATACAACCACTGAACAAATTTTAATGCAATAAATATACCTGTCAAGTGTATCTCATTTTAAGCCATAGAGACGACGGTCCCTCGCTGTTCCACAATGGCCTGTTACATGTACACTGTTAAGGATTGTTTTAAAAAATAATACCCATGGTAAATGATACTTAAATCATATCAATTCATCCAGTCTTATACAACACGTTTTAACCACACTATCAGCTTCTTAGTTGAAGTGCTCATTAGATCTGTTGCCCCAATAACAGAAAAGTACCGAAAATTCTGTAAGTTAAAATATGCCTGATTTAATAGAGATGGACAAATATATTAAGAAGAATGAAAGAATTAGATTACAGAATTACAGAAAGTAAATAAGACCCCAAATGTTAGAAGTCTGATAAAAGAGATGAATACAGTAATCAAGACTACAAACAGAAATTCATGGGATATAACACAAGTGAATAGGGTATATTACTGTGCAGCAAAATTAATAACAGAGATAGTCTTACCATAAAAAACATATAGAGCAGTAAGGGAAAGGAAATAAAGAAATAAAATGCTATCATGGAAGTATCGGTCAGGGAAAACTATAAAGAAATTAAGACAAGAAGTGTCACTGTTAGAAGAATATAAAACAGGGAACAGATCAACAAAGATAGTTGGAAAGAGAGACATGATAAAAACAATACACAGTATCAGAACAGACCATGATGTATTTTTTATATACATGATTGCGAATAATAAATTAAAGATATTAGCACATGCAGAAAAAAAACTTAAAAGGCATGCATATAAATATAAACAAAAGTGCAAAATAACTTATTCGTTGATGATCTCAAACATTTTTATAGAGAAATGGGAAGCAAAGCAAAAGGAACAAAAACACCACCAAAAAGAAGATATACACATCCAGTGAAACTGAAACAAAGTTAAGAAAACCTCATAACTGGAAAATCCCACACCCAGATACAATACCTAACTTGTGGCTAAAAGTATAAACACCTTTACATAAAGATTTATCACTGAGTAAGAATTAAATATATGCATATCCCAAGCAGACACCAGTCCTATTAACAGCAGGGAAAAATATATTACTCGTTAAGAGTTAACCTGTAAGCCATCCTAAAATCGATAAATGAATAACTTGCTTTCTGACATTGTGCAAATAATATACTGGAACTAGTGGAGACAGAGAATTTAGTCACTTAGAAGAAAATTCAATCATAGCAACAGAATGAAAGGGTAAGAAAAGAAAGTCTTATGGAACAAAGGATCATTTGTCGCGAAATAAAGAGGTAATAGAGAATTAGAAAAAGGGAAAGAATCTAAGCAGGGCATGGATAAATTACATAAAATCATTTAACATCATCCCACATTCATGGATAAAGGAGTGCTTGCAAATGTATAAGATGCATCCTACATTGATCAGTTACATTACAGTGGCCATGAAACAGTAGTAAACTACTTTACAGTTAAGCCATGACAAAAGGCAAATTATTATTCCCAGGGATAAAAAATACAAAGGGGGATATTCCAGGGTGATTCTTTGCCACCACTGTTGTTTTGTCTTGCCCTTAACCCGTTAAGCTGTTTACTTAATAAATTAGGATTTGTCTATTATCTGCCTCCCAGAAAACAACCTTGTTTAAAGACTTCTCATTTACTTTTTGTGGATGATTAAAACTGCATACTTCATCAGATAAAAAGCTGAAAGCACAACTGCAAGTGCTTATAAATTTTTCAGATGATATAAGAATGTAATTTGGTCTTATTAAATGTGCAAAAGCAACATTTAAAGCAGGAAAGTTGCAGTATCAAGAAAATATCAGTCTGAGAAAGGAATGTGATATAAAGAAACATGAACAGGAGAGAGTGCATAACAATTTGGGAACTGATGATGTGTCAGCAGTAGAGCATGAAAAAATGTGAATAAAACTTTGTAAGGAATATTTTGGAAGACTAAAAATAATATTGAAAACAGCCTTGACATCTAGACATGAAATCCCAACTGTGACAAAAGGAGGTAATGACAGCAAAGCTAACTGGAATTTTGTAAATAATTATGTCATTTGTGAATATCAAACTCATTTATATAAAAGGCTCATGTTACAAATGTATTAGAACTGCATGTCATGTGTATATGAAACTGCTCTGTACAGACGGTTGCGTTGATAATGTATCTGTAAAGTGCTTTTGCTCAAAATGTATCCACACTGTGTCCTACTGGAAGAGAACAGAAATGTACATGCACTATTGTAAATGTTTAAATGTATATGTTAACAGAAGAAACTGGAGGGTTAACCTCAGCTGAGCAAACTTTAGAAAAATATTTGAAATGAAATTACTTTATAGGCTAGGCAATAAAGCAATGGGGGTTTTGGACTGAGAATTATTTTATTATTATTTATTTATTTGCAGTTTGTTTGCCAGGATGGTCCATTGGGCCAAGAAGAACCCGTTTTCAATGGAGTCCTGGGGAGTAAAGCTCCATAATAATAAAAAAGTTATAATCATGTAATTGTATCACATTAAATACAGAAATACAAATAAAATCACAGTGTTTAAAGATACAAACAAAATTAAGAAAATTGAGAATTATTGTAAACGTTTGCTACTACTTTACAAGGGAAAGAAACAGGAGTTTGAAGTATATGAGGTAACTGAGGTATAGAGAGGAGAAGAGATTATGTGGGATGGGAGCAGGAGCATTCCCAGAGAGATGTTAGATGTAAGTGGAGTGAGGTCTTGAAGGAAGAGTGACTAGAGATGGTATGGATGGGTGGTGGTAGGGAATTCCACTGCCGAGCAAGGGCAAAGGATAGGAGATTTTTGCCAGGGGGGCAGGTGGGTTTATGCAATTCTATCAAGTTTTGATTGTTGGATCTTAAGGATCTTTCTGGAAGGTGCATTTTAAAGGAGCAGGATAGGAAGGGACAGAGGGAGGGGCTAAAAATGAGTTTGTGAACATGAGTGAGTTGAATGTAGGTGAGATAATCGGGTAGCTCTAACCAATTTAGTTTGTGAAGGGCAATATAGTGATGGGTAGAAGATTTGCGGCTAGTGGCAAACTTGGCGATCTTATTATAGCAGGAGGTGATTTTTGACTTAAGTGAGGATTGTAGGTTGGTTAGGAGTGGGGCACCATATAGGAGGGAAGGGATGAGGAATGTGGTAGAGAAAGTGGACTTAGTAGAGGAAGGGAGATAGTGACTATGGCGGTAGAGCATACCAAGTTTCAGGTGGGGTTTTTGATGTTTATTTGTAGGTGGGAGTTGAATTTAAGTTGGTCATCAATGAGGACACCTAATAGTTTGGCATCAGATACTATTTTGAGAGGTGTATTGTTGTGGCTGGTGATAGAGAATGAGTTTTTATCAATATAGGTTGTTTTGGAAGGGGTAAATAACATAAGTTTTGTTTTTGAGGCATTGAGTGCTAGGTGATTGTCTCTCATCCACTGTTCAGTGGTAGAGAAAGCATCCTGGGTGAGTTTTAAGAGATTGGGAATAGAGGTGGCAGAACAGATTGTAGTTGAATCATCAGCGTATTGAATAAGGTTTGTGTTAGGGATTGAGCGGTGGAAATCATTTATGAAAATATTAAACAGAAGGGGACCTAGTATGGAGCTTTGTGGTACTCCTGTGGGGGTGTTGAGGAATGGGGAGGTGGCTTTTTTCCATTTAACTGCTTGTTGCCTATTTGAGAGGTAACTGGAGAACCAGTTGAAAGAGGAAAGGAATAGGTTTAGATTAGAGAGTTTAGTTAAAAGAAGCTTGTGTGAGATGGTATCGAAGGCCTTAGAGAGGTCCAGTAGGAGGGTAGATACAGTAAAACCAGAGTCATGGCCTTTGTTAACAGTTTCTAGGAAGGAAAGAAGAGCAGTGGTCGTGCTGTGGCCTGGTCTGAAACCATGCTGTGTGGGAGTTAATAAGTGGTTGTCTATAAGATAAGGTAGGAGTTGTAGATGGATGAATTTTTCAAGTACTTAGGAGATGGGGATAAGAGGGCGATTGGACAGAAATTTGTGATATTATTGTTGTTGCCCCCTTTGTGAAGGGGTAAGATGAAGGCCAATTTCCAAAGTTGGAGTACATAGCCTTCTTGGATAGAGCGATTGATTAAAATAGAGATGGGAAAGGCAATGGCTTCAGCAGCTATGCTGAGAAAGTAAGAGGGGATGTTGTCGGGGGCATTGGAGCAAGGTTTCAGTTTCTGGAGAAGTTTTTTTATGGTGGATGTGGGAATGGGTTTTAGAGAAAAAGAGAGTGCTGAGGGGTAGAGGTATTTAAGAGTGAAGGGGAAGGAGAGGCTAGGGGAGGAAGTGAAGTAGTAGGTGGACTAGTATTGCCAGTGAAGGATGAGGCAAGTTTACTTACTGAGTTGATGAAGAAAGAGTTGAATTGTGTGACCAGATCTAGGTCTAGAGCATTAGGGTCAGGACAAGGGTTTTCTTTTTTGCCAGGATTAAGGATGGTGGAGATTCCATTCCAGAACTTTTTAGGATTTGTTTTATGGGTACTTTGTAGTATGGAGAAATAGGTTTTGTGGTCTACTGTGATAAGATTTTTGACATTGTTGCAGAGTGCTTTTTTATTCATTAAGAGTGGAGGGGGTCTTATTTTTCTGGTGGCGTAGCCAAGCTTTGTCTCTAAGGTGCATGGCAGTTAGTGTGTCCTTGGTTAGCCATGGGGCAGTTTTGCTTTTCATTCTTTTGGTTTTTAAAGGGGCAAATTCATCTAGGAAGTTTAAGAATATTGAGGTGAAGTAGGTTATGGCATTATCTAGGGGGAGAGTTTTCCAAGGGCTCCAGTTTATTGATTTTGGTGAGATAGAGAAGGTATTGGGATTCAAGTTTTTAAGGGAATGAGTGGAAATATAGTTATGAGATATTTGTAAGTGGGAAGGAAGGTGGTGGGCAAATGTGGGGAGATGGTCACTGAGGGAACTGGGAAGTATGCCACTACTGGAGAAATAGTGAGGGTGAGAAACTAAGACCCAGTCTAGGATACTGCCACTGGAGAGGTCTTTAGAGGGTCTAGTAGTATAATTGATTAGCTGAGAGAAATTATAAAGGTTAATATTAAAGGAGATTGTGGGGGACTGGATGGAAGACCAATTTATATTCATGTCACCTAAGATTATTGTTTCATTACTAATGTTGGTGGAAAGCTGGGAGAGAATAGCTTCAAGTACAGAGATATTGTCCCCAGGTAGAAAGTATATTGAGGCTATGCATATGTATTTGTGTTTATTTAGCTGAAGTAGTGCCAAGATTATTTCCGTGTTGTTGAATTGGGGAATAGGTTTAGTATAAGGAACAACAGATAGGGATGATGACTATAGGAGAGCTACTCCTCCACCTCTTTTGAAGGTTCTATCTTTTCTGATGATATAATAGTTGGGGGTGTTATTTCTGAGTCATTTATATGAGGTTTTAATCAGGTTTCAGAAATAGCTAGGATATCTGGTTGATTGTGGTGGAGCCAGGCATGGAGGTTGGGGATTTTGTTGGCTATGCTTTGGGCATTTAGAGAGGTGACTAGGATGGATTTGGATGTTGAGGTGGGGTTATGGGGGCCTGGGTTAGGGTGTATGTCTCCAGAGAGAAGGATGGTAGTTAGCTGGTGAATTAGATTGAGGAGGTGCTGGGATAGCTTATTATTGGAGTAGTGTGTCATGAGATTTGGAGAGGCATGGTGGGTTGCTGAGGGAGCTGAGTGCATATGGATAAAAATGAGTTTGTAGGGAAATATTAAGTGGTTGTTGATGGGATATAGGCAGGGTGATATAACGATTGATGGGTAAGAGGGTGGTTTGGGATGTGGATTGGTAATATGAAAAGATGGTGAATGGTTGAAGGAAAGGGGCTGAGTGAGATAGTTAATATAGGATAAGGAGAGAAGGACGAGTGTTTGAGTTGAGAAGGAAGTAGGTTTAGGAAGCATGGTGAAATTTGAATTAATTGGAGGGTGAGTATGATATAGACTAGATGGAGAAGTTAGAGTATAGTGGGAGAGGTGAGTAGTGATAGATAGGGGGCGGATTGTAAGTGCGTTTGATTGGTTGGTGATGGGTTGGGTGGACTGGATTGTAAGGGAGAGGGTGTGGCTATTTGGAGTATAAGTTTAGATGTACTGGGAGTGGGTGAGATTTGGGGGTAGGGTAGGGGAGCGGAGTGAGCCCGTAGGGCGAACGGAGCAGGTAGAGCAAGGAGAAGAGAATTGCCTACCAGGAACAATCAGTGATATAGAGAACAGGCCTAGAGCATGTGTCTATTCAGGTAGGTGTGTACTGGGATGCAGCTATGGGCTTTATTTTATTAGTTTTGTTGTGAGTTACAACTATGAGCCAAATATTGTGGTGAACCACTGAAAAAGTTTACTGGTTTAACATGGACTGGGGCTAAAAGGATATATGGCTAAATAACATGAAGGGTAACACTGCCACCTAGTGGCTAAAATAGTAATTGTGACCACGAAAGTAGCTGAGGAGAAAAGTGTGAGTTAGGGGGTAAAGGAGACAGCTGCAGGCAGGCATTAGAAGTCAGATGATCAGAAGTGATGTCATTCTGCAAGCTATCCCAGCAGTAATGTTTTAGATATTATTTTGAGAAGTTTCTTAGTGAGACAGAGCATTCTGCATTCTGTCTTGGACCTGACAACAACATTAAGAAGCATTCATTACATCTGCCTTGCTCTATAAGTAAGATACTAGGGAATAATATAATTCTCTTAGATTCAATCAGGAATATAGCAAAGGTTAGTTTAGATGTTTTTCTTTATTTGTGTGAGCCTGTGCTGCAATGTTGTTTTAAATATTTCCTGTGGTTTTGAACTATGATGCCACTGTGAATATATATTTAGTATTGTCGTGTTGTTTTATTATTTATCATTAAATATATTTAAACCTTTCATTGTGACTGATCTGTGCAGAGATATTTAAGTTTTGACAGTATTTGTATATCTATTTGGTGATACTGTGTGGGCCACTCGTAATAGCCTTGCTCCTGGTCAAACTACCATGTGTATTAATATTAATATCACACAGTAAGATTGGGCACCCTTTGTTAACGGCCTTAAGGTATCTAGCAGGAGTGACTGGTGGCAGTGAAAGCTACCTTAGAGTCTGAGCAGAAGGGGGCACAGCTAGTAAATCTGTGCCAGCCCAGGTGTGTGCATATGTGTGTGTGTGCATATGTGTGTGTGTGTGTGTGTGTGTGTGTGTGTGTGTGTGTGTGTGTGTGTGTGTGTGTGTGTGTGTGTGTGTGTGTGTGTGCATGTGTGTGCATGTGTGTGTGTGTGTGTGTTTGTGTGTGTGTGTGTGTGTGTGTGTGTGTGTGTGTGTGTGTGTGTGTGTGTGTGTGTGTGTGTGTGTGTGTATGTATGTGTGTAAACCAAACTTCAAAGAGTGTGTGTATCAGCTACTTGGACAGGGACATGAAGCACTGGGTGGACAGGCAAAGTGCTGGATGTCTTGGCTTAGTCACTCAGCTTAGATCTCAACTCTATAGCTGTGCCAGTGGGGAATCTTACTCGAGATCTGGAAAAAGAGGAAGAAACCAGCCCAGGACTGCCTGTGGTCTCTGTATGCTCTTAAGGGAAATTGCACTTGATTCAGAGAGCTGCATCTGGAAATACTGTGTGTGTACCTATTATCTTCTCAGTGAACGTCCCCCTAAAGGTGCCTGTGGGGAGGATTGACGCTCCCTTGATTACTGGTCAGTGGTGGGTTGTCACACCACCTATAAATTAATTTGCTTTTCCTGTTATGACTTACAGTTTTGGTGTGACACACTGGCCCCAAAAGGTGATGGATTAGTTGGACTGGAAAACAAAAAAAATGCTTCTCATTTATCAAATAATATATAAAAGTCAGCATATATCAAGTTTATGTATTCTACACTCTGAAGTAGGAATGGGCCTTCTCAAAATTGATTACATGTATAGATCTACAGTGGTTAAGACTGTATATATATATATATATATATATATATATATATATATATATATATATATATATATACTGACTTTATTAGATCCAAACATAGTGAATGTTTTAAAACATGAGGAGAGAAAATCTAAGAGGACTTCTCTGATTAGTTTAGCAGAAGCATTCTAGTGTCAAGCAGGAATGGATTTCAAACCAGAAGCAGACCAATAAAAACAGAGAACAAAGTAATATGCCAAAAGAACAAAAGAAAGAATAAAAGGGAAAAGGATCAAATGAGAAGGAAAGAAATGTGGAAAAGGTATAATTATAGTGCAAAGTATAGAGATCTCCTGGAATAACCTCATGTTGAGCAGGATGGTTAAGCAGAGGTGAGCTGAAACAAAAAGATGAAAGGCTAATAACCACATCATAGGACAGAGGATTATGTACACATTGGTTTACAAATTCCACTGAACATGTGGGAAAACCACACAAATGTAGGTTCTGTAAAAAAGAATTGGAAACAGTTACACATCCATTTCTGATACACTCATGACAGGTCCTGTACACTGAAAGGTATAATAATGTAGCAAGGCTGATGCATTGGGGATTCTGCAAACACTATAATATAGAACTAGCTGAGAAGCATTAGAAACATGAGCCACAAAGCAAGCTATCCCAGCAGTAATGTTTTAGATATTATTTTGAGAAGTTTCTTAGTGAGACAGAGCATTCTGCATTCTGTCTTGGACCTGACAACAACATTAAGAAGCATTCATTACATCTGCCTTGCTCTATAAGTAAGATACTAGGGAATAATATAATTCTCTTAGATTTAATCAGGAATATAGCAAAGGTTAGTTTAGATGTTTTTCTTTATTTGTGTGAGCCTGTGCTGCAATGTTGTTTTAAATATTTCCTGTGGTTTTGAACTATGATGCCACTGTGAATATATATTTAGTATTGTTGTGTTGTTTTATTATTTATCATTAAATATATTTAAACCTTTCATTGTGACTGATCTGTGCAGAGATATTTAAGTTTTGACAGTATTTGTGTATCTATTTGGTGATACTGTGTGGGCCACTCCTAATAGCCTTGCTCCTGGTCAAACTACCATGTGTATTAATATTAATATCACCCAGTAAGATTGGGCACCCTTTGTTAACGGCCTTAAGGTATCTAGCAGGAGTGACTGGTGGCAGTGAAAGCTACCTTAGAGTCTGAGCAGAAGGGGGCATAGCTAGTAAATCTGTGCCAGCCCAGGTGTGTGCATATGTGTGTGTGTGTGTGTGTGTGTGTGTGTGTGTGTGTGTGTGTGTGTGTGTGTGTGTGTGTGTGTGTGTGTGTGCATGTGTGTGCGTGTGTGTGCATGTGTGTGTGTGTGGTGTGTGTGTGTGTGTGTGTGTGTGTGTGTGTGTGTGTGTGTGTGTGTGTGTGTGTATGTGTGTAAACCAAACTTCAAAGAGTGTGTGTATCAGCTACTTGGACAGGGACATGAAGCACTGGGTGGACAGACAAAGTGCTGGAGGTCTTGGCTTAGTCACTCAGCTTAGATCTCAACTCTATAGCTGTGCCAGTGGGGAATCTTACTCGAGATCTGAAAAAAGAGGAAGAAACCAGCCCAGGACTGCCTGTGGTCTCTGTATGCTCTTAAGGGAAATTGCACTTGATTCAGAGAGCTGCATCTGGAAATACTGTGTGTGTACCTATTATCTTCTCAGTGAACGTCCCCCCAAAGGTGCCTGTGGGGATGATTGACGCTCCCTTGATTACTGGTCAGTGGTGGGTTGTCACACCACCTATAAATTAATTTGCTTTTCCTGTTATGACTTACAGTTTTGGTGTGACACACTGGCCCCAAAAGGTGATGGATTAGTTGGACTGGAAAACAAAAAAAATGCTTCTCACTTATCAAATAATATATAAAAGTCAGCATATATCAAGTTTATGTATTCTACACTATGAAGTAGGAATGGGCCTTCTCAAAATTGATTACATGTATAGATCTACAGTGGTTAAGACTGTATATATATATATATATATATATATATATATATATATATATATATATATACTGACTTTATTAGATCCAAATATAGTGAATGTTTTAAAACACGAGGAGAGAAAATCTAAGAGGACTTCTCTGATTAGTTTAGCAGAAGCATTCTAGTGTCAAGCAGGAATGGATTTCAAACCAGAAGCAGACCAATAAAAACAGAGAACAAAGTAATATGGCAAAAGAACAAAAGAAAGAATAAAAGGGAAAAGGATCAAATGAGAAGGAAAGAAATGTGGAAAAGGTATAATTATAGTGCAAAGTATAGCGATCTCCTGGAATAACCTCATGTTATGCCCTGATTAGTCTGCAAAGGTTTTTTTAACTAGCGACTGCCTTCCCAAGTAGAGCGATACCTTTGCTGCCTTGTTCTACTGATTTTGGCTGCATAGAGAACACTATAGCTGCCTCGTTTTGTTTGTATATGTAATTCTTACTTAGCGACTGCCTTCCCAGGTAGAGCGACACCTCTGCTGCCTGTTTTATTGATTGTGGCTGCATAGGTAACACTAATAGCTGTTTTTCCTTTTATCACTATGTTTAATGTTAGCGACTGCCTTAATCTGTTTGTAAATACTTGCTCCTGATTAGCGACTGCCTTTCCCAGTTGAAGCGATAGCCTCTGCCTTTTTTAAAGGCTGTATGCCAAATACTAGTTAAAAACTGCCTTGGTTTGTCTGTAACTGTTTTTTATAATTAGCGACTGCCTTTTTCTGTTTGTTAATACTCGCTCCTGATTAGCGACTGCCTTCCCAGTTAATGAGATAGCCTCTGCCATTTTTAAAGGCTGTATGCTGGATACTTGTTAAAGACTGCCTTGGTTTGTCTGTAATTGCTTTACATAATTAGCGACTGCCTTCTCTGGTAAAAGAACTATCTTTGATGCCTAGATTTACCATTTGGCTGCATAGATAATACTAGCAGATGTTTCTAATCTTTACTAAGGCTGTACAATAGATATTAGTTGCTAACTGCTAGCCTTTCTAACTGAAGCATATCAACTGTTACATGATTGTTTTGGCTCTAGTAGTCCTTAATTGTTAGCGACGGTTTTTACAAGCACTGTGCTTCCCTCCACGTGCTCTGTGAAACGCTGTCCACACTACTAGCTCTACTGCACTATGTAGCATATGTAATTACCCAATCTTGTTCCACTGGCCTACTTGGATATTTTTATTGCTTTTCAAGTGGATGGTATAATTACACTTAGCCATAGTTGTGGATAAAGTGCTTTTCAACTTGTTACTAACTGTTTTTGCTTCTCTGTCCATTTTTTCTTCCTCCAGCTTCTTGCCCTGAGTCTTTCCCCTGTGTCCTTGCCTGGGTGGATATTGGACCTAACTTGAGCTGTACTCCCATTGCCAAGAAATTCTCTCTGCTGCCTCACTCCATTGATGAAATACTTACCCAAGAGACTCTAAAAGAACTTAAAGTATGTTCATCTGCTAAGCTAAAACTTCTGTACTCTTGCTGTCCTAGCAGCAGCGGTATACTCCCTGTCAGGATTGCCAGCAGCCTACCCACTCAACTTCTCTCCACTATCCTCCATACCTACATTGCTCTTTGTTTCATTTCTCCCTTCTCCCTCTACCCCATCAGCCCAGTTCTCCCTGGTAAGACATTGCATTCCTGTCTACTAGAGTACATCCCTTCTCCAATGATTTTGAGCTTAGAACTTTAAATTACAACTCTCCCTGTGCGTAGGACAAGAAGTAAACCTGAAACCTCTCTCCTTGTCTCACAATTTCCACATCTTTGTCCCTCTCTTCACCTATTACCTTCAGCCCACTGCTCACATCTTGTCTAGACCCTCTCCTCTCAATCTTGTACTACTTACACTTAATAATACTGTTCCTCTGATAGTCTCTCGCTCCTCTTCTGCTCTTGGGCTCTACCCGCTCCGTTCGCCCTGCGGGCTCACTCCGCTCCCCTACCCTGCCCCCAATTCCCACCCGCCCCAGTACGTCTACATTTATACCTCCAACAGACACTCCCACTCCCAATCTACTCCAATCAGCATTCATACCTCCTGTCACACCTTCCATTTTTCCCTCCAAAACCAACAGACACTCTACTCCCCACTTTCAACTTTTTAACCAATCCTACTCCTTTCCCTCTTCCTGACCACACCCCTCCATAACTAACACTACTCTACTTACTTCTAACATAACTTTCACTTCCTCTATAACTATCTCCTATTTACCATACAACACCATTCCATTACTTTCTACTGTCACTCTTCTATAACATGCTTCCTAAATACTCCTTCACCTACCTTCCACTACTACTTCTCCTCTCCTTATTTTATCTCCACCATCTCTCCCAGCCCACTACTTCCTTTACCCTCCAATCCTTTCACATAACTAACCACCATAACTCACCCCCAATACAATCATACTCTCTTATTTCACCCCACTTATACCCCTCAGACAACCTCCTTCTTTATCGATACAAACTTATCTCCCATCCCACAATTTCAATTCCCATAACCACTAGTAAACTCCTCTATCTCACCACAAACCACAATCTCACCACACTGCTATCTATTCACCTAAACTGTTCTATACCTAACCTGATATGTACTCTCATATCAGGTGACATCCATCCCAACCCAGGCCCTGCCTCTATAACCACCACAACTAAATCCTTATTATTCACTTCCTTAAATCCGCAAAGTATCGTTAACAAAGTCCCAAACCTTCATGCTTGGCTTATACACAATAAACCTGACATCTTGACTATTTCTGAAACCTGGCTAAAACCTCATATCAAGGACTCTGAAATAACTCCCCCTAACTACTAAATCATAAGAAAGGATAGACCTCTAAGAAAGGGTGGAGGAGTAGCACTTTTATACTCCTCCTCCCTAGTAGTTTCTCCCTACAACAAACCTATCCCATATTTTAATAACGCTGAACTTCTCCTTACTCTTCTACACATCAATAATCACAAACACATATGTATAGCTTCCCTCTATATTCCCCCAGGAGACAACATCCCTACACTTGAACTTATACTCTCTTGGCTATCCAGTAACATTAGCAATGAAACCATAATCCTTGGGGATGTAAACATTAACTGGGCCTCTATCCAGGCTCCTGCAAACACCAACAATATCAACCTCTACAATTTTTCACAACTAATCAACTTACCCACATACCCAGCCAATAACCCCTCAAATGGGAGTATATTGGATTGGATTCTAGTCTCTCATCCCCACTATTTCACCAACACTGGTATCCTTCCCGACCCACTAGGTGACCACCTACCCACCTTTACCCACCGATTTCCCACTATTCATCAACAGACCCACAACATCATTACTATCCGTGACCAAAAAAACTTCAACCCTATAACCTTTTCTAACTCACTTAAAGCAGTAAATTGGACCTGTCTAAAAACACTACCTCTAGACAATGCCGTCTCATAACATTCTTAAAAGTACTTGACTCTCAAGCTCCCCTACGGACTAAGAGAATAAAAGCTAAATCAGCCCCTTGGCTATCTAAAACTACTCTTTCTACCATGAAGCATAGAGACAAAGCATGGGCACGCTACCAAAAACATAAGGCAACCCCACTCCTTAATGAATACAAAATGCTTCGCAACAAAGTTAAGAAACATATCTCTAGTGATCGACGGAACTATTACTATACACTCCAAAACCATAACAAAAAGAACCCTCAAAAATTCTGGAAAGGAATCTCCTCTCTCCTCCACCCCAGCAAACCAGATACTCCCACCCCAGACCCAAATGCTCCAGAACTAGACTTAGCCACCCAATTTAATTCCTTCTTCATTGACTCTATTTCCAAACTTACCTCCTCTTTTCTATCTCCTCCCCAACACCTAACACCCCTTCACCCACCCCCGATATCTCTGCATCCACTCCATACCCACCACCCACTAATCCCACTATCCCCTACTCTACACAAATCCCACCCACATCCTTACCACCCCAGAATTCAACACCCCCCGACTGCACTCTCTTCACTTTAAATCCCATTCCTACTGCTACCATTAAGAAATTCCTTCAAAAATTGAAACCTTGTACCAATGCTCCTGATAATATCCCATCTTACTTTCTCAGTATTGCTGCTGAAAGCCTTGCCTATCCCATCAGCATCTTAATTAATCGCTCCCTACAAGAAGGTACAGTTCCCCAAATTTGGAAACAAGCATTTATCATACCATTACACAAAGGTGGTAACAATAACAGCATTAATAACTTCCGTCCCATAGCCATCTTGTCCCCCATTTCAAAAATCCTTGAAAAATGTGTACAACTCCAACTTCTTCCTCATCTTCTAGATAACAAACTTATCACCCCCACACAACACGGTTTCAGACCTAATCATAGCACCATGACTGCCCTTCTCTCCTTTCTTGAAATCGTCAACAAAGCCCGCGACTCAGGTCAAATTGTTTCCACCATCCTCCTTGATCTTTCAAAAGCCTTCGATACTATCTCTCACAGTCTGCTCCTAACAAAACTCTCCAAACTCTACCTCTCTACCTCCTCTTTGAACTGGTTCTCTAGCTATCTATCAAACAGAAATCAAGCTGTTAAATGGAAAAAAGCAACTTCCTCTTACCTAAATACCCCTACTGGAGTTCCACAAGGCTCCATACTGGGTCCTCTACTCTTCAATATCTTTATTAATGACTTCTACAAATGTATCCCCCTCTCGAGCATCATCCAATATGCTGATGACTCTACTATCATCTGCTCTGCCTCTTCTATCCCCACACTACAAAAACTTACTCAAGATGCCTTTTCCTCCACAGAGCAATGGATGCTAAGAAATCATCTTGCTCTCAATGCCACCAAGACCAAATTAATGTTATTTACTCCCTCTAAACTCACTCCCCCCAACATAAACTCATTCTCAGTTACCAGCCAAAATAACCTACCTCTCGAAATAGTGTCAGACACCAAACTACTCGGGGTCCAGATCGACAACCAGCTAAAATTTAATTCCCACCTCCAAAAAAACATCAAAAACTTGGCATGCTGTATAGACAAAATGCCTATCTTACATCCACCACTAAAACCACTCTAGCTACTTCCTTTCTTATCCCCTCCCTTCTCTATGGTGCCCCTCTACTTACAAATCTTCAATCCTCTTTAAAAAAACAGCTCTCCTCCTGTTATAACAAAATTGCTAAATTTGCCACCTCTCATAGATCTTCCACCCACCACTGTATCTCCCTCCAAAAACTAAAATGGCTAGAACTTCCCAACTATCTCACTTACACTCAACTAACTCTAGCCCACAAGCTGATTCTAAACCCCTCCAACTGTCCCTCCCTTTCTTCTGCCCTCAAAATGCACCTACCAAACAGAGTCCTAAGATCCAATAATCAGAATCTACTAGAAGTGCACAAACCCACTCATCCCCCAGGCAAAAACCTTCTTTCCTTCAGCCTCGCTCACCTCTGGAACTCTCTTCCACCTAACATCCGCACTACCACTAATCACTCTACCTTCAAGAAATCTCTTTTCTCACACCTAGCATCTCTATGGGAGTGCTCATGCACCCACCCCTCATAACCTACTCTACTTTATAACTACTCTACTACATGCCCTTTAATTACCATAACCTACTGTTTTCATCTTCCATGTTTGCTTATTAATCTTCTTCAATGTTTGTGTTTGTTGATTCTATAGCATATACCAAGGCTGTTACTATCTAATTGTAACAAAATTTAATATTTTGCTTATGTTCTTTTACTACAATGTACCTAGAAATTATTGTCAAATGTTAATGTACATTTATTCTTTTTTGGAGCTTTTCTCCCCAGGACTCCATTGAAAACGGGTTCTTCGTGGCCCAATGGACTATCCTGGTAAACCAACTGCAATAAATAAATAAATAAATGTTGAGCAGGATGGTTAAGCAGAGGTGAGCTGAAACAAAAAGATGAAAGGCTAATAACCACATCATAGGACAGAGGATTATGTACACATTGGTTTACAAATTCCATTGAACATGTGGGAAAACCACACAAATGTAGGTTCTGTAAAAAAGAATTGGAAACAGTTACACATCCATTTCTGATACACTCATGACAGGTCCTGTACACTGAAAGGTATAATAATGTAGCAAGGCTGATGCATTGGGGATTGTGCAAACACTATAATATAGAACTAGCTGAGAAGCATTAGAAACATGAGCCACAAAGCATTATAGAGAATAGTGAAGTGTATATCACATGGGATCACCCATTACCAATAGTTCAAAAAATAGATTTGAGAAAAAACAGATACTGTAGTCCATGGATAAAAAAGACAAAAGCAGCATTGACCATTGCAATTGCTACACCTAGTGATTACAGTGTCTCATGAACAGAGAGGCACAAAGTCATAAAATATAAGGATTTGCAGGCAGAACCAAGAGTAATGTGGAAGAAAGATACTCAGACAGTTCCAATAGTAGTATGAGAAATGTGTCTAATAAAAAAAAATTACAGTTATATTTAGATATGCTAGCAATCAGTGTAACTCCTTATGAATTGTAGAAGGAGGCAATTTTGGACACATTGCATGTGCTGCAAAGAGCACTTTTCGTTCACATCAAAGACAGAAACAATATTAATTTCATGAAATTTAATTATATCCTGACTTATGATGGGGGTCCATTCCCATCATGGCATTAGAAACTCAAAAGATATAGATAAATTAAACTAGGGGTAGCCTCAGAAGCCATTTCTCCCCTAACTCACCTGACATCTTTATTATATCTGCTGTGACCTCCTCTGAGCCTGCTGCTTTCCGTGACTTAATTTTCCTGGGTTTATATCAGTCCGTTGAAATGGTTGAATATCGAATACCAGATGTTCGAACTGTAAAGTTCGAACACTGATAATCGTGAAGCCGCAGCCCACCGAATTCTTTCCCAGGGAAAGAATTTGGTGGGCCGTTTCTGTGGCTTCACGAGTATCAGGACTGTGGTGGGAAGTTACAGTTCGGGTTCAGATAAGTGTGCGATTGTGTGGATGTTAGGATTAGGGCGCGGGTTAGGTGAGTTATGATTAGGGCACGGGTGAGGTGGGTGTGCGATAGTGAAAGATTTTAGGGTTAGAGTGGGATAGGTGAGTTAGGGTTAGTGCGCGGGTCAGGTGAGTGTGCGATAGTGACGGACCTTAGGGTTAGGGTTTGGGTTAAGGTAAGTGGATAGGTAGTATTGTATGTACAGTTTAGTGTAGGGTTAGATGTAGGATTTTGAGTGTATGTGTGTGGATTGATGTTGTTTTGGTGTGTTTGTGTTGTGTGTGTGTTTCTTGGAACAGCAATTTTTTTCCCTGTTTTAAAACTTCAATGTTTTTGCAGTTCGTGGTTTGAAGTTTGAACATATGGTGTTCGAACTTCAGACATTTCGATGAACTGATATAGACCCATTTTCCTTAATGCTGTTCTTACTTTTTTCTTTGATGGGCTTCTCTTCCTCATCTTCTTTCATCATAGGCTGTTTCAGGAATGGTACAGCTTCTGTAGGGGTCTCTCCTGTCAGAATTTGCTGGAAGTACTTCTGCTTGCATTTGACGTCCTTTGGACTGGTGACCAGGTTGTTGCTGGCATCTCTTATGACAGATGTCTGATGTCTATATTCTTTATCTTTTTTGTCTCTTCCTTGCAACCTGATAAAGTTTATTTTTTCCACCAGCTGAGTCATTTTTCAGAAGCTGGAAGAGTGTCTCTGATGCCTCAATCTTTGCTTTTGCAACTCCTCTCTTTGCCTCTTTGTTAGCCAATCGATGTTCCTTTTCAGCTTGGTCTGTCTTTTTTAACTTGTCTTTTTTCCTGCACTCCTTCTCTCTTTTGATGACTTCCTGAACTTCTGTATTCCACCGCAGCTTTTCTTATGTAAAATGTATTCCTCCTACTTAACTATTAGATACTCAAAATTTCAGTTAAGATCCATGCCAATCAATGGTCCTCCCCTGAAAACACACAAAACTAACTTCCAATGTACAGACTATTGCTTTTATGTAACACGTTCATTCAAATACTCCACCTTCCTCAGATAGAATACAGCCACATATTACCAGTATAATCGTATAACATATAACTTTCTCTCTCTCCCTCTCTCTGGATCACAATTTGAACCTCTCTAACTAGGAACGCCATGACAGTGATCTGCAAACACAGTATAGTACATCATCTTTCTAGTGGTTTCAAATCTGACTCTGCCAATGACTTTAGACCCATGACAGTTATCTTACCCCACTGTTTAATCTTTTCCAACTACTTAAAAAATGCCTTGGTCCCTATTAGAATGTCGAGACTCAAAGCAATGACCCCTGATATAACAAGAAAGAAAGAAAGACAGAAGGCACAGACAAAAAGTAAATACTGAACATTGCTTTTCTCCTTTAAAGTTGTTTTCTGCAGGTGGGAATACCCCCTGCACCCCATGAAGATGGGGAGAAGCATGATCACCACACTACCAAAAGTTATATATACCAACTCTAAGATTGCCATACCTTGGAGAAATGTAAATATTCTGGGGACCAGCAATCTCAATACTTAATATATGTAAGTCTATATTTCCAGTGATTATTGGTCACTCAGTCTTGTGATTCTGGGACTCAAGTAACCAGTCTCAAAATTCCAAACAGATATCTATTGTTAGACTAAATTACAGAAGGGCATGAAAACACCTTCAAACTGAAGCCAATTGTACCTGTTTTACTAGCAGTGCAATCACCGGACTAAGCAGCTCTTTCCTACACCATTCTTCAATTTACCTTTATCTTAGTAATGTTTATTAAAAAGTGCCCCTCTTTCCACTACCTTTTCCGTTGTTTGAACGTATCTATTCCTTATTATTGCCCTGTGCACTCTTCCTTTTCTACCTCAGTCTCATTCTTTTTGCACTGCTACTACTTCCCCATCAATCACTTATCCCTCTTCTGTTTTCTCTTCCTTCCTGAAACCTTCTTCTTAATTTCTAATTTTAATCAATGTTTAAACCAAAGGGTAGAAAGGTCACAGAGACAAACCATTCGATAATGGATACTAATTTTTTCAGTAAACCATACCACATTATATGGAGACCAGACAGAAATATTGTTGCTGCACAGATCTAGAAGAAATTGTAGGATATTTGCAATATTCACTGATAAGTGATGAATAAATACAATTATCAGTCTGTTTGACACGTGGAAGGTTGCTATGCATTAACTAATCATAGCTTGTTACTACATGGCAGAATGAGAAGTAGTGAATTTATGCTTTTTAGCACAGAGTCACATACATTAATTTTATTTGATTACATCATGATTACTATTGTATTAATACATATTATTATTGTATTAATACATTATTTGCACTAATAAGATATTCATTCTGAAACATTTCAAACAGTAAAATGTTTTTTAATGTACTTTTAGAATGAAGTGTTTTTAATGTATTTTTCTCCCTGTTTGACCACTGAAAATGGCTCAATTTATGCCTAGTTAGCTCTTCCAGGTAAGCAATAGTAAATAAATAACGAAATGAGTAAAGATGATTGTTTTCATAATTTAAAACTGGAAACTTGTGCTACCTTGTTACATAATACATTAGTAGTGCTGTTGTCGTTTGATATGTACTAGCACATGAAGGAAATGGTAAAATAGTTCAACATTTGCAATCTTTTTATGACACATACATTGGCCTGGGAATTTAATATGCAGATATATAGATTGATAGAGATATACATACGGATATATAAATACGGTCCCTATCAATTGATTGAGTTTTCAGAAACTTGAAATTCATATGATCAAGACCCCGAAAACTCAAAGCTTTTGAACGGAGATTGTGGGACAGTGTGGATCAGGAAATTTACCCTTTTCCTCAATGTAGTGCAATCGTGCAGTTGGTATATATAATTTGCAGGGTGTATGGGGGTGGAGGGGTGCTTACTTCCCTGCCAAAAATGTAAAAAGGGTAGATTTTGTTTTTTTGTGATGTTCGAGTTTTTGGAAACTTGATCATATGGTCTCGACCATATGAATTTTGTGTTTCTGAAAACTCAATTATCTGACATTGACCAATAAATACATATGTGAATGAGTGTATGAGTGTATGTGTGTTTGCATATATACATATATTCATATATATTGGAGCAAGAGATGTATTTATTATTTATTTTATTATTTATTTGACACTTGTTGACCGGGTTAGTCCAACGGAGCTAGTGACCTTTTTCAGCAGAGGCCTGGGGAGAAAACCTCCACAATTAAATAATAAGAAAAGAAGAAATGCAATTTTTGACATGGTACATGTAAAGTAGTAATAATTACACAATACTAGAATAATAAGTAGGTAGTACAACAATTGATACATAAGAATAAGAAACATGGTTTAAATTCAGTAGTTGCTTACGAGTACTGCTTAGTACTGGTTATACATAGTAATAGATCACATTTTTGTTTTAAAAGGTTAGTCAAGACAAGGGGGAAGCAATTAGTTCTTGAGTGAAACAAGCATCAAGTAAAATGTTCCTTGTCAGACAGATATTTGTTTACTAGGAAGAAAAGCAGATTGTCAGCGTGTTAACTTTTACCATTAAGAAATAGATGGTTATAGGGAAGCAACTGACAGAAGTTAGTACTCATGTGGGATAAAGTAGGAATGGTGTTTACAGTGGCATGTCTTGGCATTATTTATATCATCCCTGTATGTTTTTGCCACCTGGATGCTTTCTTTTATGTAAACATTGTCATTGTAGGCACTGCAAGTTCAACCACACATGATCCTTTGTGAATTTAGAAACATTTTCAGATTGTCATCTCTCAAGCACCTACAAACTACTAAAATGGTTTTCAGGTGCATTCTCTTGAGGCCTCAAATTTTTCTTCATTTCTGAAACAGGAGACTATTTTTTTAAGCTTTCCATAAAATGCTCATGTCTGGCTTCTCTGTAAATACTTCAGTATCTTGATTGTCATTGCAGTCAATCATTATTTCATCCTGTTTTTCTTATTCATGCCAGGGAACATATAAAATCACCCTTTGCTATCATATCGCCTGTTTGCCTTTTTCCTCTCATCTTGCCTGTTTACTTTTTTCTTATGACTTGTATTGATCATAGTTAGTAATAATAAATATGAGGTAGAAGAGGGACATAACATTGCATATGCAAAGGAGTGGGTAACTCTACCCTGAAGGTAAATAATTGCTAGTATTCTTTTATGTTTTTATCAATCATAATTTTGCTTACTTTTCATTGAATGGCAAAACAGGTCAGAAAAATAAGATTTTTGAATTTTATAAGCATTGGCATTGATCCACCCTTATTTATTTTCACTGTTCTGTTTTCATTAGCAGTAGTAAGAGTTAGTTTTCTGCTTTGGCTTACCTAAGGATGCATTTATAACTCTAATCATTGTAGATATTTTTTCATCTTGCACAATACTGGACATAGTAACAGTTCTATATTTTTCTTCTTCATCTTTCTAAATTGACATGACATTTGAAAAATTAACTAAGAAAGATTGGAATCTAACTGGTGGTAATTCATGGAGGATAGAAAGAAAAGAACTGCTAAATCCTGAAAGGGCATTTCAGGTAATACTTTTGCTTTCACCTTAGTTGAACTCTTAATCTCAATGTTAATTATTCACAATCCATCCATTTATCAGAAGGTTGACTATTGGAATACATTGGCAGTTGATGTTAAAACAAATATATACATGTGCAAATCCAGTCACATGAATGAGCATGCAGAAACTTAAAGACACATACAAACACTCACACATGCATGCGCGTATACACACACACACACACACACACACACACACACACACACACACACACACACACACACACACACACAAACTGACACATTTGCTAATCCAGAGACTTTCAGAACTATAATGTGAAGAGGTAGGGTAGCACAGTTGCTTTCTTGCCTAACCTTATTTTTATTTCTTTTAATTTATAACAAGAATAATAACAATACATATTTAATAAAGCAATTAAGAAATCATAACTGTAAATATAGTACTGGAGCAAAAAACATTCCTACTTAAAACATGTCCAGAGATTGGATAAGAACAGGATAACAGATATGTCTCACCAGCACTTTTTATTCATATGCAGACGGAAACTTAAATCCCTTGTTCTGGTTTCAGTGCAGGTATTTGACTTGTAAAGATCAAGGAGGACAGGTCCCTAATTATGCAGGAAACAATGAATAGCACACCATGCAGGATGCTCTAAAAACTTTCGGAAAGGGATACTGCTTCAAACCATTGTTGGAAGCACTGGGACTTTAAGTCAACAATCTTCTTTGCTAGGAACATCTGGGGCCTTTCCAATTGCTTTACAAATTTACATCCCAAATGGGGCATTGTACTCAATAATACATCTAAATAGGGGTGCATAAACATGAATAATAACAAAGTTTATCCCAGATGATACGCGTTTAGGTAATCACACAAAACAGAAAGATTTTCTGACTCTTGCTGCTATGTGGTGGTTGATGGAGAGGGAAGGTAGGACCAAGTAAGATATTTAAATTGCCCCACTGCCATATGACCAGCTGGAGAGATTCTTGAACTGAACACTTCAGGAAACAGCATTTCTATAACAATATTCATGTGCTATCTTTTTAACTCCTTTCTCCAAATTGCACTGTAGGCCCTCCTCTTCAAGTAACAACCCCAAAACTTAATTGTGACATTCTTGTCTCTAACTCCTGTATCTTAGTTATGTTAACAGAAATACCTCTTACTTGGTACACCATGTTATTGTAATGTGAAGTACAAACATAGGGACCCTTAATATTTTCAACGCTATCCCTTCATAGGTACCCACAACCTCACCTAATATACTCCATTTCTACACTTTTGCACAGAAATGTTATACATATGCTAATAAAAAGCAGCAGATCTCACTACAAAAGCAGCAGATCTCAATACACTCTCAACCTCTTCCAAGTTTTCCAAAACATTTTGCCTCCTAACTTTTTCCTCCCCATTTTTAACAACTAACATCTCATTTCCCACATAAGATTTTACCCTGTTTCTAAAGCTATCTATCATTCAGATCCAGTACCTTTGCCTGTGTCTTTCAACTGCTTGCCATTATGTTCCTAAGTAATCAACTCCGTAATTATGATTTGCATTCTTTCTCATTTAAAACAAATGATCTTAACTTAAAAAAGTGCCTCTACTAGCACAATGGAAGGAAATGTGTATGATGTAAGAGCTGCTTTCACTTAAATTTCTGAAATTAGCTTCACATACTGAGTTCATGAAGTGAAGACCCGAGTGTAGCCCTACCAGATATGGTATACTCCTGTTTTCTGATCATATAGCCAACAAGTTGATATACCGTTCCATCCTTGTCATGCAGCTTTTTCACTGCTAATACTACTTGCATCAGGTTCTCAACAGTTAACCCACCCCAAACTGAATCCAGTTTCTTAGATGCATTAATTATATCTCATGATGCATCACTGTACCATCTCTCAAATCATCCTTGCACTCTAGCTGCCAGCCTTCTTCAGTCTATCTTGGGCAATTATGCTTCCTTAGCTCTACCATGTGTCAATATATCTTACTAAACGCAATGCAAATATCTTGTCTCCAAATCTCCCATGAAGAACTTTGCTTTGCTTTTGATCATCTGTTCTCTTTCCATTCGTCTGACCACCTCTTGCCTTCACGATTGTGTGAAACTCTGCCCCCTGTCATTTTGAAACTCCTATTACCATGTGAAATTGAGAAAAATGATTAAAAGTTAACAAATGTTCCCATCAATACTCATTAGTTCCTGTCTATGTTCAATGCCTCACATTTTTTCACTGGTATCACATTGAAATCTCATTTTACTTGCATTATAGTACTTTGCACAGTGCCATATATACTAACTGCAGTTCACTGAAATGAGATTCAGTGAAATGAGTTTTCAGTAATTTGAGTTTTCAGCGAAGTGCTCAGGGTGAAATAAAATTCAGTGAAATGAGATTCCACGAAACAAAGTAGATCTGTATATACTCATATCTGTAAAAGCAGGATGCAAAGAAAATGAAATGATCCTACAACACCACCCAGAGACCACCATTAATCTCTGGTTATTTGTATTCTTCATACTTCTCCACCAACAGACCACCATTAATCTCTGGTTATCTGTATTGTTCACAGCTTGTTTGTAGCCCAGTCTGCATGGTGTTGCAGCATCAGTGTGCAATGCTTAGCAGCAGTAAAGCTTCAACTACCTCCAGTCCATAAAACAACCAATGAAAGCCAGAAATCATAGCCTAAGTAGCAAAGTAGCATCTTTTCCATTATTAATCCAAGCGGAACATGATAATTGTGCATTATAAAACAATGCAAACATTAGAGTGGTCCTTAAATTCTACAGAATGCAGCCCAACTCCCTTAGGCATCCTTTCCATAATGAATGCTCTTATAAGCGCTTTGTTTTTCCATGACAGCTCCTTTCAGACTCATTGCCTCATAATTTCATCTATTCTTGAGTGGTTTGAATTCCTTGGCCTCTTTTGGTGCTTGCTAGCATTTTCTGGAATTTCCTGTATTCACTCATCTAAATTTCTGTTGCTTAATTCTCATATGTGCTCCTCAAATGTTGGCCTTTCTATTGCAGGGTTTTTCAAGAGAAAGCTACTCTGGTAGGAACTGGGCACAGTTGTTATTGGTTGTATCTCATGGCATCAACTTAATGCCAGAGGATGCTGCAACTCTAAAATGGACCTGTTTTCAAGAAGGGTGCCCAGACACACATGCGTATGTGTGAGTATGTGTGTGCATATGGGTGAGTATGTGTGTGTGTGTGTGTGTGTGTGTGTGTGTGTGTGTGTGTGTGTGTGTGTGTGTGTGTGTGGGTGTGTGTGTGAAGCAGATAAAAATTGTCCTTGTTTCTCCCTGCAAAAACTTGCATTATTGTTTCCCTCTGCATGTAAGACAATATAATCACTGGGTACAGCAATTTTAATGATCTTTGCTACTTTTCTCTTCTTTTCATGGACTACTGTATATGATTTTCTCACAACTATTTTTTGAAAAGTTGGTAATTGGTGAAATTGTGATATAAACTTCATCACACTCTCCAATGTTTTGTAGTTCATGTTTCCAATGCTTCTTAGCTACTTCAGTATTGTAATGCTTGCACAATCCCCAGAGTTTCAGTCTTGCCACATTATTATGCCTTTCATTATATAGGCCCCTGTCATTAGTGCATCACACCCAGCAACAAGGTGTGCGATTGTTTCCAGTTCTGTTTTACAGAACCTGCATTCGTCTGTTTCTCCCACATGTTCAACGGACTTTGTAAATCTCTCCCTAACCATTCCTGTGTCTGCTCTTGATAGACTTGAGGTTGTTCCAGGAGTTTGCTGTACTTGCAACTAAATTTATGCCTTTTCCACATTCCTTGCCTTCTCATCTAATCCATCACTATTCTTGGATGTGGTATGGTCAGTAGATATGTTTCTAGTCCTATGATTGCAGATCTATACATGGAATTAATTTCAAGGAGGCCCGTACCTCCTTCAGAAAGATGAATATATAATCTTGATATACACTGATTTTTATATATCATTTTGTAAGCTTGAAACTTTTTCTTATTTTCCTGTCCAACTGATCCGGTACCTTTTGGATTCAGCCACTCACCCAAAAACTGTAAGTTAGAACAGGAAGAGCAACTTGGTTTATAGTTTGGACTTCGTACCTAGATGCCAGGGCTGTTTTCAGATTAATTTTAGCATTCTAAAATATTCCTTACTGAGTTTTGTTCACGTGTTCATTTTTTGTCAATCTTTCATCATTTACCAAATATTTATACACTCCCTGCTGCTCAAGTTCCTTTATATCAAATTCATGTCTCACACTGATATTTTCTTGGTGCTGCAGCTTTCCTGCTATAAATGTAGCTTTAATAAAAGAAAATGTTGCTTTTGCACATTTATCAAGACAAATCACATTCTTATATCATTTGATACAGTTTTGACCATTTGCAGTTGTACTTTCAGCTTCTCATCTAATGAGCTACACAGTTTTAAATCATGCACAAAATACACAAAAAAAAGATAAGAAGTGATTACACCTTATTGTTTTGTGGGAGCCAAACTGTAACCATGACCTAATCTGTTAAGTAGACAGCTTAATGGGTTAAGGGCAAGACAAAAGAGCAGTGGTTACAAAGAGTCACCCGGGAATATGCCCCTTTGAATTTGTATCCCTGGGATAATAATTTGCCCTTTAGAATGGTTTAGCTATAAAGTGGTGTGTCACTGTTTTATAACCATTGCAATGTAATTAATCAGTATAGGGTGTACCTAATACATCTGTAAGCAATCCTTTATACATGAATGTGGGATTCTGTCATTTTTTTTTTTGTAATCTAGCTATGCCATACTTAGCCATTCTTAAATTATTCCCCTTTATATAATTCTCCATTATAACTTTATTTAAAAATAAGTTGTCCTTTGTCCAATATGACTTTTTTGTTATCCTTCTGTTCTATTTCCATGATTTAGTTTTCTTCTAAATGATTATAAACTCTGTCAGCAGCAATTCCAGTACATAGTTTATACATTGTTGTAAGGCAAGTTATTGGTCTGTAGTTTTTAGGGTAGCTTGTAGGTTCAATCTTAAGGAGGAGTAGCATTTTTCCTGTTGTTAACCAGGTTGGTGTCTGTTCTGGATACGTATATATGTAATTCTTTTTCACTGCTAAATTGTCATATAAAGATGCAAATACTTTTAGCCATAAGTTAGGTATTGTATCTGGGCCTGTGGTTTTCCAGTTAGGAACTTCTCTTAATTTTGTTTCAGTTTCCCTGACCATTATTTCATTCCATTTCATATCATGTGCGTTTGAACTTCTTACCATTTAATTTACTTCTTCTCTTCATTCAGCATCTTTGTTATGCTCCACAAGATCTTCATAGATATTTCTATAAAATGTATCTATCGTTTTCTTCTTTTAGTGGTGTTTCTATTCCTTTTGATTTGTTTCCCAGCTCCATATAAAACATTTTTGGGTCACCAATGAATTACTTATTTTCTATTTGTCCTTTATATTTATTTGTATATCTTCTCAGTTTTTCAGCCTCAGCTGATATCTTAAGTTTATCATTTGCCATGATGTACGATAGATCCCAGTCCATTCTGATACTGCACATTGCTTTTTTCTAAGTATTTTTTGCTGATCTGTACCCTGATACACTCTTCTAATAGTGACCCTTCTTGCCTTGATTGCTTTATAGTTTACTTTTTTCGATACCTCCGTAATGGCATTTGATGCATTCCTTTCCCTTTTTGCCCTTTGTTTGTTGTGGTAATACTTTATCTGTTATTACTTTAGCTGCACAATAATAGTCTATTTATTTCTGTTATACCACATGAATTTAGGTTAATTGTCTTGATTACTGTGTAATTTGTTTAATCGGACTACTAACATTTGAGTCTTATTGACTTTTTTAATCTATGTCTTTCATTGATCTTAATATGTCTATCAATCCCTTTTAAATCAAGCAACTGTTCTCTTAGATAATTTTCTTCTAAACTGAGGACACATTCTTTGTCCTCCGTTTCATGCAAGCAAAAGTTCTATTGCATGCTTCTGTGACATATCCTCTTCAGCTGCATCCTGCATCATCCGTTGCTCTTTCATATGGGAACTCACTGGCTTATCACTCCACAACATTTGACTGTGTCAGAGTTTCTTCTGTTTCTTGCTCCTTCACTTGCTATGCAACTCCAAATGATCTGTTACACTGGTTTCTTAATGAAGGCTCCAGAGTACCTTCATGTGGCAAGTGATCAGAAACAGGTGAAACTCCTGATAGCACATATGCACTAATGAAACAGACGTCATGTCTTTCTTTTCATGCAATCCCTTGTTATTTATTAATGATATATGCAGAAAGACATTTTACATAACAATGCTTAATAAAGCATGTTTCTTTCTATATTCATACTTCAACCTTTAACTTTTAACACCATTTTAATAACTCAGATTGTTATTTTACCCCAACCTCCATCCTCCTTTGGAACTGCATACCTCTCAACTGTCCAGACTTTTACAGAATGTCCAGATTTTTGCCTCATATTTTTGATCTGTTACACATAAAATTTGTGGTTTTCTTCTTAGTCACTGAGGACTGAAGTCACTAAATAATGACACCTATTTGAGTTTCAAGCTTTATATCCTTCAGAAGATGCATGATAACACAAAATATGTTATTCTAACAACTTTCTAAGTTTATAACAGCAATTTGTAAAATCTGTCTCTCTTTTCCTTGCCCCCCCCCCCATTATTTTAGGCTTTGTCCAGATTTATTTTGCTAAGATGTTGATAGGTATGTTTGGATGAGTCTACCACCATTCTAACAACTCCTGCCAGTACATATACATTACAAAATATGAAACATATATCATGATATCCGCTTTACATACAGTCTACTACCAGAAACTGACAGAATCAATATATAAATATTGTAAATGCTTTTTTCTAATTATACCTGGCCAGTACTTTCTCCCATTAATTCCTCATATTTCATCTACTTCTTTTATTCCCTCTGCTGTCAGTACCCTCCAGTATGTTCACAAATTATTGGCCGTCACTGTCTCTTTTCTCCAGCCTATTATGCTCCTCCATCTTGTAGTCATGGTCTCATGTTCAGTAACTGCACTTTGTACTGCTCTCTCCACCTATGTTCCTCTCCAGCTGACCTTAACAATATAATTTATGATCTTTCAGCATTTTGTGACTAGCAATACATACATTATTTTTCCCATTCCTCTATACAACTGTTTCATAAGCAATTAAATGCTTGGCAATCCCAAAACATATGCAAGTTTTCTGCCGCCTTCTCAACTCATCTCCAACATTTCCCCACCTCCACCTTCCAACATTTCTTTAACTGAAGGGGAGTTCTAAACCACCTTAACCATCGCATATACTGATGCTATATAATGGGTTGATATTTTAATTTTTCATGTCTTCTCAACACCTCACTCCATTCTTCCTCATAAATAATAACACACTCTTCTGTCTCTTGCCTTCTTCTTAAATTCTCTATACCCTCCAATATTTACTGTTAGCTAATCTTGTATATACTGTTTAATAGTTGCATTTTATTTGGAAATCATTTCCTTATTGAGTACTATAGTTTATTCCTGAATTTATTGCGTTAAGCCGAACCTTACTAATCAAGCCTTAACAACAAATTTCAGTTACATAAATTTTAATAACTCCCCTGCTTTGCCATAGCTGTCACTGACAGTCTTCCAGTATCCTCCCCTTAACATAGCCTCTCTGCCCTATCCCTAACAGTCTAAGGAGAGTCCTTCTTTTTTCTTGAAAAGTATAGAAGCCAAAATATATCCATCTATATTAAAGAGGGCGATACATATATACTCTCCAGCTTTGATATTTTCATGTTCCCCCCTTTCAGAAACCACATTAACCTGGATCTAATAAAAGAAGCTATAGCCCTACTTCTAATATTTTATATATATATATATATATATATATATATATATAAATATATATATATAGTGGATATAAAAAGTTTACACACCCCTATTAAAATGCCAGGTTTTTGCGATATAAAAAAAAGACCACAATAAATCATTTAAAAACTTTTCCCATATTTATTGTAACCTATAACCTGTACAATTCAATTGAAAAACAAACAAACTTATAGGGGAAAAAATATAAAAAAATAATAAAAATGTACAATTTGCTGGTTGTATAAGTGTGCACACCCTTAAACTAATACTTTGTTGTGTGTGCACACCCTTCAACGAATACTTTTTTTTAAGCTCCTTTTGATTTAATTGCAGCATTCAGTCTTCTTGGTTAGTAGTCTATCAGCATGGCACACCTTGACTTGACAATATTTGCCCACTCTTCCTTGCAAAAGTGCTCCAAATCTGTCAGATTGTGAGGGCATCTTTTGTGCACAGCCCTCTTCAGGTCACCCCACAGATTTTCTATTGGATTTAGGTATGGGCTCTGGCTGGGCCATTCCAAAACTTTATTTTTTTCAGGTGAAGCCATTCTTTTGTTGATTTGGATGTATGCTTGGGTTCATTGTCATGTTGAAAGGTGAAATTTCTCTTCATCTTCACCTTTCTAGCAGATGCCTGAAAGTTTTGGGTCGAAAGTGACTGGTATTTGGAACTGTTTATAATTCCCCTCCACCTTGACTAAAGCCCCAGTTCCAGATGAAGAAAAGCAACTCCAAAGCATGATACTGCCACCATCATGCTTCATCATGGGGATGGTTTTCTTTTGGTGATGTGAAGTCTTGTTTTTGCGCCAAACATACCTTTTGGCATTGTGGTCAAAAAGTTCAACCTTGGTATCATCAGACCATAACACATTTTCTCACAAGCTTTTGGAAGGCTTGATGTATTGTTTTGCAAATTTTAGCTGGGCCCGGATGTTTTTCTGTGTAAGAAAAGACTTTCGACTTGCAACCCTACCCCATAGTCCAGACATAAGGAGAATATGGGAGATTGTTGTCACATATAGTATACAACCAGTACTTGCCAGAAATAACTGTGGTTCCTTCAGTGTTGATGTAAGCCTCTTGGCAGCCTCCCTTACCAGTTTTTGCTTGTTTTTTCATCAATTTTGGAGGGATGTCCAGTTCTTTGCAACATCACTGTTGTCCCATATCTTCTCCACTTTTTGATGAGTGTCTTCATTGTGTTCCATGGTATATTCAATACTGTGGAAATGTTTTTGCACCCTTCTCCTGACTGATACCTTTTAACAATGAGATCCCTTTGATGCTTTGTAAGCTATCTGCAAACAATGGCTTTTGCTGTAGCAGGCAACTGAGTAAATGTCAGAAAAATCCTACTAGGACAGCTGAACTTTATTTGGGGTTAATCAGAGTCTCTTTAATTTATGGCAGGTGTGTACCCAAGAAGACTGAATGCTACGGTCAAATCAAAAGGTTCTTCAACAAAGTATTAGTTTAAGGGTGTGCACACACAACAAAGTATTAGTTTAAGGGTGTGCACACTTATGCAACCAGCGTATTGTACGTTTTTTATTTTTTATATTTTTCCCCTAACAGATTTGTTTGTTTTTCAAATGAATTGTGCAGGTTATACCTCACATTATAGGTGGGAAAAGTTTTGAAATTATTTATCGTGGTCTCATTTTTTATATCACAAAAACCTGGCATTTTCTGAAGAAATTTCTAGGTAGTCCATTCTCTCTTGGACATTTCATCTTCAAACACCTGCATACTTTTCCACCTGAAATGGCTGCATTTCCTTATCAGTCTCTAAACTGTGCTTCTCCCTTAGATTTTTCCATCACCAGTGTTCTCTATGTGCCCCTAACTCTCCCCACCCCTCAAGATTCCAAGGTTGTCTAGCCTAATATGTTTTTTTAATGCAGAAACTTGATATTGTCTCCTTGTTACTGTCCTTGTCATACATCTAAACTCCATCTTCCTCTCTCTCAACCTACTGTCTCTGCTTTTCCTTTTGCAGCTTCCATGATAAAAGCATTCCTGATTTCTCCACATGTATCCACTGCAAATCTACCTTATCTACTAGCCTTTTTTCTGCTACTGTGGTTTTGCTGTCCTGTATTTGAGTCTTTATATATTCTGCCAACTCCATCCCTCTTCTCTCACATGCATCTTCTGTGCCTTCCTGAAATGAGATATTAATTGCCTCACCTCTGTATTGCCTTTCTTTCCTATATATATCCATCTAGTGACATAATCTGCCATTTCTATACTCACTTTACCGTATCTCACTGCATGTTTCTTGTATGTACTTCCTGCATTGAGTTTAAAGCCATCACCTCTAGCAACATACCTTAACTTCTTGTCTCCTTTCCTTATCAAGCCACAATGAGGGTTTCCATCTCTGCTGTGTTTTTGCCTCTCCGTCTTCCTTCATAGTAAACTGCAATTTCATTAAAGTGTGCTCCAGCAGATTCCTAGCCCCAATTTTTGCTTCCGTAACTACAGAGATTATTTCTCCTCTAAGCAAAAATGAATAAAATTTATTGGCCTGTTTCTCTCCCCTTTTGGGAAACATATATTGCAGTTTTTCCTTTATGCATCCACCTCACTATATCTATCCATCCTTCCCGTACTACTTGTGCTTTGCTTTACTTTTTCATTATTCTATACTTTCGATCCCATAGGAGATCTTCCCTCCAATAATTTCAAACTTGCCTCCATAACAAATCTGTACCAAATCTCATAAAAATTCCCTTAGGAACTGTGAAAGCTTTACTAGGACAGTAAACACTGCTAATCTTCCATTTCTGCATTTCTTCCAAAAAGACTCTGGCTTCACTATTATCCATCTCCCAAATGCATACTCCTAGACATTGCAGACTTTTGCCCCTAAACCTTTCCTCACCAGAATTATCATACTCCATTTCATTCCTTTCCAGCTTTCACTGTACTGCAGCCAGCAATAAACCAATGTCCCCCAGTCTTCTGTATTTTAAATTCTTCAAGTTTTGTTTCTTGACTCAATAATCACATCTTATATGTTCTTGCTTCAGTCTCCTAATAAAATTGCATGTTTTGCCAGATGTCCTGGTCTTCCTATAATTTATTTAAGCACTGTCAGCAATCTATCCAAAATACCCCCTCCACCCTGCAGACACTACTCCAGATGACACTCACCTATATCTTCTCTCCTTGAATTGAATCTATCCAGATTCTTTGACCCTCTTTGGTTCTATACCCAGTGGATTGAGTGTTCTTGTCGTTCAGGGTAAGTCCTACTTATATGCTACATAGAGTCATGCTCTTCCTCATTTCTTTTGTTCATAAATCATTTGACAAAAAAAGGAGGTGATACTCTTCCCAACAGCCAGCTAGCCCCCCCCCCCAATCACAACTGTTTGATTACATAATGTAAAGTAGCCTATGTCACCTACGTCTATAACTTGCACTGCCAGATATACCTTGGTTGTACTAGCAAACTACTGTTGCATGGTGCAGACCTACAAATAACCTACTCAGCCACCATAAACTAGATTACAGACTCACCCTTACAGTAAGTATACATGCAAAAATAAAGTGATTGTGGCTCGGATGTGCCTATGAACCGCCTTCTTTTCAAGACACTGTCCAGAATGCATATTGTCTATATCCTAAAATAAAAATGCAATTAACTCTACTTACTCATACAGACCAAGTCCCAGGACTCTCAACATCATGCTAAATAAAGGAGAGAGCCGCTGTGCAATACATATATCCCTGTGTGTGTATGTGTATGTATCGACCCACATATTCACATGCATTTAGTTGGAATCATCAAGGTGTCCTATTATATCATGACATTCCATTGTAAGATTCCATCAACAGAATTTTAATGGAAAAAAGCATGAAAGACAGAAAAACAATTACTTTGTCAGGGGTATAATCCTGTTATTTTATATAAACTACCTCAAGATTAAAGAATAGTGCAGAAAAGTAAACATTTATTACATCTCCTTTTTCAGATCTCCATCTAGACTTCTTTACTTGCATTTACCTACCATCATATTCAAATGCATACACACAAACATTTGTATGAAATCTCTCACATACACTGTAGGCAGATAACCCTACAAACACATGTATACAAATACACATACATGACTCAATAACATTAAAACAAATTTCAGTTATAGCTGCATTACAAAATCTGATATCTTTGCATTATATATATATGTATACATATAATACTACACAATATAAAGCATGGACAAAATGGGAAGCAAAAATATGGCCACATTTCCCAGGTCAACAAAAAGTAATTTGACAAATTCAGCTGTTATTCATATAGAAATGTGTGTGTGTGTGTGTGTGTGTGTGTGTGTGTGTGTGTGTGTGTGTGTGTGTGTGTGTGTGTGTGTGTGTGTGTGTGTGTGTGTGTGGTGTGTGTGTGTGTGAGATATATATCAGTATCTATATCTATATCCATATCTACATATATCAACATACACACACGTATATCGAGATAGACTTAGATATATGCATGTATGTGTGTGAGTGTGTGTACATGGGTCTACTTCAAGTAGAAAGTCCGCTCACTTACCCAACACCCAGTTGCCTGAGATGACAAGATGACACCTTCAGAAGACTGACATCTGGAAAACTGACGTTTCATGTGAGGTAAGTAACCACTTGGCCATCCCAATAAAATTAACTAAAGTAAGTAAAACTAAACCCACCCCCACACCCCCTAACTAAATATACCAACTCTACCGTGGGGGTAAGGGGCAAAGTTCAACAGGATGGCCAAGTGGTTATTTACCTCGCATAACATGTCGGTCTTCTGAATGTCAGTCTTCTGAAGGTGTCGGTCTTGTCGTCTTCGGCAACTGGGTTTCAGTTAAGTGAGCAGTCGGTCTACTGAAGTAGACCCGTGTACATATATATTATTTTCTTATTGAATTCATTCTTTGATGGCTGAACTTATCAAAAACCAAGCACTATATTAAGAATGAATAGAGGACAGGAGTCTCTTGGTATTGCTGAATACCAGTAAAAGGGAAATGATTCCCTTTCTCTGCTACTGTTGATCTTGGAGTTGGTATATTTAACTTAGCAAGTATCCAAAAGCACTGATTTTATTTTTATTTATTTATTTATTTTGGTTAAGTTCAATTTATTGATAATTTTTGTCTGTTGAATGAAATTTGAGGAATTTATAGTTTGGTCATATTTCATGTACCCACAAATATCACTGAAAAAGAGTGAGTGTGTGAGAGAGAGAGAGAGAGAGAGAAAGAAACTGTGTGTGTGTGTGTGTGTGTGTGTGTGTGTGTGTGTGTGTGTGTGTGTGTGTGTGTATATATATATATATATATATATATATATATATATATATATATATATATATATATATATTCAAGTGAAGGCATTTGTAAGCCATGCAGTATGATATTATGTAACATTCCATTTTGTATTATGTAAAACTGGATATCTTTTTTAAAACAGGTTTATTGTTTTAACATACAAAAGAAATATCATAACAATTTTATACAAGTAATTAAAAATAGATATGATTATAACATTCAACAAAACAACCAAAATATTTACAAAGACATCCACTACAATCAGATCAATTAATTAAATTAAAATACCATGCTATTGAAATTAAGATTTTTTTAACAGATTTTGTAAATTATCCCATACAATATAATAAGATGTTTTTCTAGTTGTTCTTAACCTAATTGTGTTTATTTCCATATGGCACACTATATTCATAACATTTTTAAATTCATCGAATGAAGGAGGTGTATCTGAAATCCAATTTCTTGTTATTATTTTCCTAGCCACTGCTAGAATAGACCATAACAAGGGAAGCTTAACCTTTTTAACACTTTGAGGTACAGGTGTATTGAATAATATAAGAGATTTAGAAATAATGAAATTATCTGTAAAAAGAGCATGCAAAAATTCATTAATTGGCTTCCAGTATTCTTTCAATTTTATACAGTCATAAAACATAAGAGCCCAGTCAGCGTTAATTTCTACGTTACATCTTTTACATAGATTATCTTTATTATTTATTTTATTCATCATCAAAGGTGTATAAAAAGATCTATGCAAAAATTTCCATGCATAAAGTCTCCAGACAATGGAAGACGTAGTTCTATAGGCAGATTCCAATATATATTGTTTATCTTGTTGATTTGGTGGGTCCCCATTAATGGAAGTGAAATAATTCCAGTATGTATCTTCACTGTAAAAGGTTTCCTGTCTGATAATGTTATGTATGTATGAAAGCTTACCTTTATCAGAAACGTTATGTTGTAAATTTAATATTAAGTAATCAATCAGTGTTGGAATAGATTCTTTAACTGTTATAGACATTAGATCTATTTTATTAATGAGATGTTGTCTAAAGGTCTGAACCTCTAACCAGCAAGTTTCTCTTAGATCAAATTCTTGTTTTAAGAAATCTAGATTTTTAACTTTATTATCAGATATCAACTGATACCAGTACTTTAGATCATTATCTATAGCTAAATGAGTTCCTTCAGAAGTAGATGACAAAAGCATACCCTGAGTATACATTATAGGGAATATAATAAAATTCCATTCCCTATATTTGGGGTGCATGAATATAAAGTTATGATAGCTAATAATAATATTTAGTGGGTAACATACCATATGTTTAGGTGTAATAAGTGAAGTGCAAAATTCCTTTAGTAACCATAACATGGAGTTATTTACAATCATTTTCTTATGTGTTAAGGAGATTTAAATGAAGTGCTTACTAATTAGCTCCCAGTAATCCTTCCATTTTGCAACATATGACTGATCTATTAATAAAGTAATAACTTTTACAATAGAAGAGATAGTATATAAATTAAAGTCTGGAAAAGAAATACCCCCTTGAGACCAGCTATTAGTATGTTTCTTTAATGCAATCCTAGGTCTATTAGGTGCCCATAGGAAATTTAACATTAGAGTATTCAGTTTCTTGATAATTATTTTTGTAGGTGGAAGTATTATTGATTGTATTAAGTATAAAATCTTGGGGAATATAATCATTTTAATAATTGTAAGTCTCTCCTCCATAGTAAAAAACATATTATTCCAGGTATTAAAAGATTTTGTATATTAAGAAAACAGGTATTATAATTATTATATATAATGGATTTAATATCTTTAGATAGTATTATACCTAAATAAGTTATCTGACCTGAATTGGGTACATATTTAGTAAAATCACTAATGAGAATATTTTTCGTGTATATATAGGTAGTATTTTAGTTTTTTCTTCATTGAATATTAAACCAGAAATACTTTTAAAATTCATCATTTTGTCAAATAGAGACTGCATAGAAGAATTAGATCCTGCTGATGTAATTAGAACATCATCTGCAAAAAGTTGAATTTTAGATGTTGTATTTTCATCTATTTCAAAACCCTCTATGTCAGTACTGTTTCTGATCAAATTAGCCCAAGGCTCCATTACTAGAGTGAATAATAGTGGAGAAAGTGGACATCCTTGTTTTGTACCTTTAAAAAGGGGTATTTTTTGTGAGACATATGTTCCTACCTTAATATATGCCAATGTTCCTTTGTATAAATGCTCAATTAGATTTACAAATGCATCTGAGAAGTTTGTGCACTTCAGTAAGGTAAACAGATAGTCCCAACTTACTGAATCAAATGCTGAACTTATATCAAGACTAATAAGTGTCAAATCTTTCTTTTTCCTATTTGCAAAATCAATTAAAGTTCTTCTTATATTATCAAAAGTATTTCTATTTACAATGAATTCTGTCTGATCTATATCTATAATGCCGGGAATAATTGTCTTCAATCTATCAGCAAAAATACTCATAAACATTTTATAATCAACATTAAGTAATGAGATGGGCCTATATGAAGTACATCTAGCTGGATCTTTATTAGGTTTTAAAATTGGCGAAATAAATGTATATTGCCAAGATGGGGGGGGGTTATTAACTCAGTTTGGGCCAAAATAAAAACCTTATGTATTAATGAATATGTACTTTTAGAAAAGATTTTATATATCTCTGGTATAATACCATCATTACCCGGTGCTTTGTTTGATTTAAGCTTATTTATTTGTGCAATAACCTCTGTATATGAAATACTTTTGTTCAATAGTTTAATCTGTTGTTTATTAAGCTTTTTATTCATGTTTGTGGTTATAAACTCCTTTATTTTATCTTTAGGTTCCATGTTAATGTTATTATTGTTAATATTGTGAAAGTGATTTCTAAATTCATCTAGTATTTCTGGTAGACTAGAAACATTCTTCTTTTTCCTTAGAGAAAAGATTTCTTTGATATGATTTTGTTTATTCAACCTTTTTGTTTTATTTTTAAGTCTATGTAAGTATTTGGGACTTATTGAGTAAGACAAAAACTTGTATTTCTCTAAAGTTATTTTAACTTTATGAGTTAAAATTTCTTTGTATTTCTCATTTAGTTTGTTTATTTCTTCAATAACTTTCTTGTCCATAATATTTTCTTTATTATTATGTTTATAAGAGTCTAATTTACTTTGAATATCTAACAATTCCTTATCCCAAGATTTCCTTTTATTATTGTACCATATGATACTTTGTCCATATAGATATGATTTTAAGGCATCCCAAACATAGACAATGGAGACTTCAGGAGTATTATTTATGTCTAAAAAATGTTGTACTTCTGAAAGTATATATTCTTTATAGTCTTTTAGCTGAGTTAAGTATGCTGGTATCCTTTTGATCTGAACATTGTGAGTATTTTTTATCATGAACTCAAAAACAATTGAATTATGATCAGATATAGGACATGAAATGATTCTGGAATTAATTAAATCTGTTACCATCTGGTTAGAAATGAAGACCCTATCTATTTTTGAATAAGTTTTATATCTGTTAGAAAAAAAGTTGTATGGTAATGATTTTGAATCTATCTGATTATTAATATCATTCAAATGATAAGAATTAGCAAAATTATTTAAATGTTTTGCATTAGGTGTAATTCTTCTTTTTCCTATAGCGGTAGTATCACTTTCATGTAGTATACAATTAAAGTCACCAGCTAATATAATATCTCCTATAGAGAATGATATGATCTTATCAAGATGGTGTTTCACTGTATTAATACCAATTCCAGGTATCCAATATACATTAATTAATGTGTAAGTCTTCCCATTAATTTGTATTGTAACCATACAAAACATTCCTTTGTCATCCTGATAAGACTTAATGGTTTTAGGAATGGGCATACTTTTATTCCATAAAATAGCCGCCCCTCTTTTTTTCTGAGTGTGCTCTGAACTAACCAATACTGTATATTTGTTTGTGGCTAGTTTATCAATATCTTTTTTCAATAGATGGGTTTCTTGCAGGAAGACTAAGTTGGCCTTATGTAAATTAATGTATCTTATTAGGCTTGCCCTTTTACATGGATTATTCAATCTATTAATGTTTAAAGAAATTCCTTTTAAAGATGTCATTTGGCATTTTTAAAACTTAAAAATCTTATGATCAAAATAACAATTAACATAATAAGTAATGTTACATCTTCTCCTTTAGGTGCACCATTAAATATAACTGTATTTATTGAATCTCTTATGGGATTTTGTATAGGATTCAATTTTGTTTGTAGTGACAGTGAGTTTACAAAATGTATTGTGGATGTCAAAACTATATACATATAACAATGAACAAGTGAAAATAATGTAAGGATTAAACCTTGCATCCAGCTTGGAGTTAAAAACTCCAACTTAGAGTAGTATTTACCACTCAAGTTCACCCCCTACCCTAAGCAGCAGTGCCTCAGCTACCACCTTATCAATTTAATGCTGGTTATATTTAACTTAAATTAACAGCTTTCAATTCAATTATCTAGCAAGACAAGACTACACATTTGATAAAACAGCATCATATAAAATAAAATAAACTTTATTTAAAACTATTCATACTACTATATACATCTATGTAATATAATACACTTGAATTCAAATAGCATTCAAATAAACTTGATATTAGGAACCAAGAGGAGAGAGAGAAATAAAAGACGTGAGAGAGGGAGAGAGAGTAAAAGAGAAAAAAAAAAGGAAGGCATATTTACATATTAATTTATTCAAAGTATGTAAAAATGAGTTCTAATATTCATTTAAATCAAAACTTTGGCTAATATGGTTCATAGATTACGTATATTAAGATGCATCTATTTTCTGTCATGTAAATGCAGTCAACAGCTTCCAAAAAAACCTTTGAATTGCTTGTATATGAGCATTTTACTCATACTCATTATTGTCAATAGAATAAAATATTATATTTATAGAAATTGTTATAAATCATACTGCATAGTTATGCAAATTCTCATAAACACTTGCATTATTGTAGAGAAAGCCATCTGTATTTTGTATATCTATACTGCTGCTTTAAATATATCACATGACAATTTCTTCCAAAAAAGAGTTATAAAGTTATTTATGCTTGTCAATCAGATGAATTAAATGAGTTATAGTAATGTATATGTTTGGATCATACGTTTTTAACATAAATTAGTATGCTGCAGTCAAGTAGACTTTCAAAAACACTTGAATAAATGTTTCATTTTCTATGCTTTCTAAAATAAGACATTTACTTACTACAAGAAACTGCATCATTTAAAATCATTATAACTGACATTTTATAAATTATAACATAAATATTTAAGTAATTATATAAAATAACTCACATTTAAATGTTAAAGAGTTCATTTTCCTTCATATAGTCGCATTTGTATCAGTTCTACTTCCTGGTAGAGTGTTCTTCCTGAATCTGCAATGTGTCAGTGTGATTTGTGGGTCAAAGGTCAAATTGACTGCTTTCAGCTTCTCTGCATGAATTCTGAGAGTTGAAGCTTTTAAAACAACTTGAGGACACTGTTCACGAGATAACCCACATCCCAGATTGTCTCTCTTAACATTTTGGTGGGAAACTTGCTAAAAACCAGTGACAAACATTCATTTAGCAGTGTAAATGCATCTAAACATGACAAAACCTTTGCGATGTATTTTACAGGTTATTACAGCCTCTATGTAAGTGAAATTAAGCCTAAAGTTATTAATAAGTAATAAAACTCAATATTTTTGCCCCAACTCAATTTTTATGCAAATCTTATTATTTACTGTGCCTATATGATCAAAAGCGTTTCTATATATTAATATGAAAAAAAAAATAAAGAGAAAGAATAAAGAAAAGAAAAGAGAGTAAAAAAATAAAAGAGTGTAAAGCAGAAATAAAAAAAATGTAAGAAAAGGCTATAAAAAGTATATATAATGGAATATTACTTACTGTTTATATTAATAGAGTTAAAAATAAAACATATATCTACTATTCTTTAGTTCTAATTATTATTAGTTAAAGCATTACAGATTATTTGCAAACAAGCATAAGCAGTATAATCAAGAAAGTGTAATTAGGAATAGCATTTGAAGAACATATAAACTTTTTACAAGGAGTAAATATGTTATTATTCCATTTATCATGTTTTCATTACTCTTCTCTCCCTGCCCTCCCCCACCCTTTACCCACTACATAATCTAAATAGAATGTCATTGTTTAAACAAAGAAAAGAAGAAAAGGAGAGAAAAAAGAAGAAAAAAAAATGTATCAAATTACTAACCTTACTTCTCTTTTTCAGAAAGAGAAACAAATTGAATAATAGCTTGTTATTAGTTCCTCAGATATTTTGACTGGTTATGAAACAAAACATTTCTTTGCACACAGAAAATAACTTTGATTAATTCTTTTTCAGAATATTTGTGGCTTTCTGGAAATGCAGGAAATATATTTAAAAAGATTAATAATGAAGTAAAATGATGAGAGAAAAAAAAAGGAAAAAAAAACATAGAACAAATCATTTGTTTTTTAGTCTCTTCTTCTTCTCTGAAGTCTTCCACGAAGATTCAGTTGCCAGTCTCTTTAATAAGGGACTAGCCCATTCCATTTCCTCTATTTTATCCAAAATCTTATTTTTTTTTGATAAACAGTAAAGCAGAGTCTAAGTCATCAAAAATTTTAGGACCATCAGGAAGGAAGATTTTTAGCTTGGCAGGAAACAGAAGGAATGCTTTAAACTGTGCTTTTTTAAGCTCCCTTATTAGTGGCAGAAAAACTTTTCTTTTAGCTATTACCAAGGAAGAATAGTCATTGTCAAAACGCACAGTTGTCTCATTAATCTTAACAGGAGCTTTAGCCCAAGCAGATTTAAGAACCATCTCTTTATCAAAAGATGATAGAAATCTAACTATAACTGATCTAGGATAGTTTTTGTTAGAGTTAGTATTAGCTATAGATCTATGTGCTCTTTCGATACCAAAAGAGAATGCTTCTGGTAAATCTAAAGTTTTAGGAGCCATGTTGTTAAAAAGAAGTAATATTGTTACCTTCAATATTTTCTGGCAGTCCAAAAATCCTAATGTTATTGCCTAAATCTATTTTCCAGGTCATCCAGCTTTGTTTGTAAATGTGTATTTTGTTTCAGCAGAAACTCAATGTTGATTTCCTCTTCTTGTATTCTATTTTCCATGTCATTCACAGCTTCTTCTATGCCTGTCATCTGGATCTTCTGTTGTTGCAGGTCTATATGTAACAAGTCTATTTGTTTTGTAGTTTTTTCTATGAAGGTGTCTATTTTAGTATCCATTTTATCCATCTTAGCAGTAAGTTGCTGGACTATAATTATCAGAGACTGAAGTTCTTTCTTGATGCTGGAGTCTTGAGAATTTGTCTTACTGGAACTCATTTCAGACTGATAAACTGACAGGAAAATTTCCAAAGTGATTTCTGACAGGAATATTATTAAGATTTCCTTTCTTTTTTAGATATAGTTCAAGAACTATATAAAACAAACATATTTAGAAAGAAAATTACTTCAAAAATTAATTTTTTGAGTAATTAATTCCTGTCAGTGTAATGAAATTGGTGGAGCTGAAGAAATCTGCTGCTATCCTGTGTTCATCCTTGGTCACGCCCCCCATAAAACTGGATATCTGACTTCCTCTCAAAGCAGCAAATCTATTCTATGTTCAGGATATATCTGTGATCATTTTCTTTATAGTATATTTAAGCACTACACATATGTTATCTGGTAAAATAAAAAAAATCTTCAGTACAAATATGCTACAAATAAGAATTCATCCAGTCACCAGGGCATTGTAACTCATTCATCTCCAGCAAAGATCTGCATGTAAATGCTTAAAGATGAAATTATTTTTTGCGTAATCCTCACAAACCCTTTAAAGATTCAAACTGGAAGTACAATCCAGTTAAATTAGTTTATAATAGACTCAGAATAAGTAAATGGCTACTGATGGAATCAAACACTGGGCTAGTCTACAGAAAGAAGTTTGTTAACAGCTAACAACTTTAATTCTGCATGCTAACTGCAAGTTTAAATGCATTGTATATTAAAACATCCCAATCAATCTTCATGCAACTTTCACAGTTAAATATCAACCTTTTTTTCTGAGATCTTTTATATATATATATATATATATATATATATATATATATATATATATATATACATATATATATATATATATATACTGTATATATATTGTATATATATATATATATATATATATATATATATATATATATATATATATATATATATATATATATATATATATATATATATATATATATATTGTATGTATATATATATATATATATATATATATATATATATATATATATATATATATATATATATGTATATGCATTTTATGCATGGCTCCAAAGGCTTTATAGAGCAATCAAGAAGATTCACCCCATAAACTAGTCCTGCACATAAGTGGCAGTTTAAGAGGAAGACGGCAGCGCACCATGCATATTAATGAAGGTGCGTTACCTGAGATCCAAATCCTGCACTGAGCATGGACGAGTGCAGGGGGCATGTCTGAAAACAGAGCTCTCAGAATAAACATGCCCTTGCAAAGTAGAACAGAAGAAAGTGTAAATAAATGAGCGAGACCACTCATAGGTGTCCTCATATCCCCACCAACAGTCCCCATGTGTTCAATAGTAACAGTACATTGAAATAAAATGAAGAATCCCTTGTATTTGTTTTTTTAAAAAAACCCAAGTACAGCTAACCGTAGGTTTGCAGGTTTGCCCATCGCTTAGCTATGGTTAAAGCAGCTGAAAAGACTGAAGAGGATAACAAGGAATATATATGCAAATGGAGCCGCACAGCAATAATGTAGTGGTTAGAGCATCCACCTAATGAACAGGCATTCCTGGTGCGAGTCCCAATGCGGCATATATCATTTTCCATGTGAAATCTGTATACGAACATATTTCTACATCTTTTTGCCGTATAACCTACATAATAACATTTAAATATGAACTGGAGTACTGCATGAAATGCACATGTGAAGTGTCAGTGTCATAATGAATAAGTCAGTAGTAAGCAGGTTTAAGCACAAATAAGCAATAGTAAGTGTGTCTAAGTGTGTTTGCGCAGGGATTAACATTGTATACACAGATGAAGGAAAGTAGAAGCTAACTGAGTGTATGAAACTGTAACCGGAGGTTAGCAGTGCTTAACGTCACGCAATCCCGCGCAAACCCACTTACAACTGCTTTAAAGTGCCTTAATCACTTTAGATCCAATGGCCCATGTTCTGCCCAGCAAAAAAATAAACTTCCTCTGCAAGGCTCAAACTCAGGACCCTGTACACTATAGTCACAGTAGTTAACCACTAAGCCATCATAGCAATAGATATGAATGAGGTATCAGCAAACTAATCCTCACCACAGGAAAATCAAGCCAAACATGTGAACTGAAACTATGTACAGTGTGATGTTAGATAACCTGCCACAAAAGATAAATATGTGAACTGGAGTACTGCAGTAAGCATAGATTTGAGGTGTTATTATAATAAAGTGTAGAATTCCCCAGGTCCCCATACAGTGTATGTACACATGAATCACGGATACCAGACACATATATAGCCTGTAATGAAGAATAAATCATTGCCAAATGGCAAATATAGTGCTAGTTAACTATTAAGCAATGCTAACCACAGCACAGCTCAAGTTAGTAAGTGTAATTAATGTGTAGGGGAGCCAATTCAATCTGCCTAGTGGTATACCTCTTTAAGCAGTGCCAACCTCATGTCTGCCCATAGCTTAGCCTTTTCAAAACTGGCCAATCACAGTGAAGTGTGTGAAAATGGCCTTATTTAAACCCCACAGGTGGGAATACTACCCATAACTGGTTATAGCTTTATACTGCAGGCACAATGGCTGGTGTGGGTGAAGGCACTCTATTTAGAGTGCAGTTCTGGGGCATCCAGGAGTCAAATATCATGGTATGGCTCCTGGTAAAACACCATGATCAGAGACTACTGCAGAGCCAGTACCAGGGCTTGCAGTATAAAATGGAGGCCTGGGACAGTCTCACCCGTGACCTCACCAGTGCCACAGGTATCCCCTGGACTGGTGAGCAGGTCAGGCACCACCATGCTAACCTAAAGCGGCAGAGGGGGGATGTACTGGAACAGTGGATCCAGGAGTCTTGGCAGATGCCCAATGCCCCAGTACCGAGTAAGTACTCATTCCACTAAGTAGTAAATAATTGCCTAGCTTGTGTATACTATGGATAGGTATGGCTAAATATCACTGCATTTCTCTGACAGCTGCAAATGAGTGGGCTGTGAACCAGCAAGCCCATGATGCTAGGCTGCAAAGGCTGCATTGTGAGGCAGGTTAGTAATCAGTCTGCATGTTCTGTCATGACAAATAAATATAAGAGCTTTAGAAAGTGTTGTACCAGTAGAAATAAATATGCAATAGTCTGTGAATAAAGGTATAACCCCTGGAGTGCTTCTGTTTACTCTTCTCTCATATGTTGGTGATCTGTTCCATACTATAAATAGTACTGTTGTATCTTAAGCAGTGTCATCCACACCGTGGTATGCACATAAAATGGGCATGAAGTCCTGCATAACAATGTTGGAAGTGCCAAGAGGTCAGTTATATTGTACAAGTCAGAGAGACTTAAATAGACAACAGTCGAAAGCTTTACATCAATTCCCTGATAGGATAGTGTACTGTGATGCTAGCTATAATATTTTGTCACACACAGCAGGGGTTTAAATCCTGGGAGTGCTACTAAGTTGTATGCATAATCATACCCCACAACTTTACAGATTTTGATACAATGTTCAGATAGAAAGCTGTATGCATACTTACACCCAACAACAGTACAGAATTTGCTAGAATGTTCAAATTGTAAGTTGTATGCATATTCATACCCCACAACTGTTCCAATCTGTCCAGCATGTCCAGATAAATGGCCCATAATCACCAGCTTCGTACCCTGTTCCCCTGAAAATCCAGTGTGATGATCCAAGAATTGTAGGCAGCTGTCAATGACATATAACTGATAGTCAAATGTATACATAGTCAGAGAATGTATATGGAAACAAACCTGTCATTCTAGCACCTCAGCCAAAGTGTATGACAGCAATTCTCAACATATGTTGCATTAACACCTGCAGCCTGTCATGCCTGTATGTAAGACACAGGTCACATATATAATAATGTATAAACATACCAGTGTACAATATAATGCCATTGTGTAGTGTAATAATACATGTACGGGAAAGACCACTGCAGTGACTAAGAATGCTGTGAAAACTACAAGGATATATTAGTTGTTAATTGAACTCTCTCTTTCACTTCTACCATATGTGCATAATAACCCAATGACACTCCTCAACTGGTATGTGTACACTCCAAACTTTTGCTGGGCCATATGTCCTAATGGTTTATAAATATTCTCGTTTGTTTCTGTGCATGTGCCATGTGAAAATACACCCATATTGGTGGCCTGTTGCCATCAATGACACCTGCATGCACCTGTAATGGCCACTGTTGTTCCATATATGCATGTGTTCTGCTTGCTCTGCAATTGTGTTAAATCTGGTGTGTCGGGTTATTGGGAATACCTATGCATGCTGTTATAACTAATCTTGAATGCTGTTGACTGTTACTAACCCATATCTGTCATAAACCTGTGACAACACAGTTTGTATGTGAAGGCCGGTTCCAGCGGACCCACCTGTCCCACCTCAGCTGGCCATGGCACTGGGCACCAGCACATCTAGGGCCCATCCTAGGGCCTTCTCCTCCGTGAGCCCTGTGCCACCTTCGGGTGGAACTGCTGCAGAGTATGGGGATCAGCCCTCCCTCAGAGTGGGTGCAGAGGGGGAACCTGTCATCCATCAACAGGTCTGGGCCATGGGGTGTAAGGAGCTCAATCTGGAGTATTGAGAGTGATCCATGCCAGCTTGAGGGCCGAGTGGTGCTATTAGAGGGTGAGCCTGCCCCTCCTACACAGACCCCAGCATAGCCACCTTCGGGGCAGTGAAGGTGCAGTGATGACTGCCCATGGGTGGGGACCTCAGTCTCATTGTATCCAGTTGGGGCTCATGGGCTTGCAACTTCCAAACACCCCTCTCCATCCAAGGTGTTTACCCCCACATGTGTCATATACCAGCCCTGCATGTGTCTTGTGTGTCTTGTCTGTTAACCTACCTAACCTACCTCCCCAAATATACCTACTATCCCTCACCAACATCCCAATCTCACCTGAAAAAAGGGCTAATCTGTTCCCACAAAAAAATCCCGCCCCATACATAGTTGTCCATTTTCACACATGTCCACTGGACACATGTAGTCTGGTCTAATTGACATCACAATGAATATATGTTGTCCTCACCCCTCTCCCAGGGGTTTGAGGTTCCAAATGTACCTACAAATATAGTGTATATGCACAGCTGTTGCTGTAGAAGGGCAGCTATAGGCCTTTCCTATACCCTTCCTGCACATGCCTAGCTATTTTCCTTACTTTCTTTCCCTCTTTGTGCCCCAATTTTCACCACTGTCCTATCAACCCCTTTTTCTTGTCTTTTAAAGGAATTAGCGTGGGGTTAAGCAGCAGTAAGCCCTTTTTAGCAGTGGTAAGCAGGCTTGCGTGGGTTTGCGCGGGTTTGCGTGGGGGTAAGCTATGCCTACACAGGTTGAGAGATTTTAAGCTAACTGTAAGAAAACATAAGCAGAGGTTGGCAGTGCTTGCCATCACGCAAATCCATGCAAACCCACTTACAACTGCTTAAAAGTGCCTTAATCACTCTGTAACCAATATGCCTTGTTCTGCCCAGCAACAAAATAAACTGCCTCTCCAAGGCTCGAACCCAGGACCCTGCACGCCATACAAAAAGTGATTTACTACTAAACCATGGCAGATATGCATAACCTGAAGTTTTCACAAACATATCATGCAGCACAATCAATCAACAGTACAAGAAATGTATTATTATCACACCACATAACCTGTTAATGCAACATGTCTGGACAAAGTATGCCACACTGTGGGTACAAATAGGGATATATGTCAACTAATGCTCTGATACACTTAAAATGTTGCTAGTTACACAGTTATATGTATTAGAACACATATGTAAAAGGATATGAAGTCTGAAACACAAAAGTGTTGCCACTAGTTACTGACTTCAATGCAGCTAAAATCCATGACAATTGCCAAGTAAATGAGTAACAGGCCAAAATATGAGCCGAACATGCATAGACATATGGACAGATATATATATGTAAATGTAGACAGATAGAGAGCTATATGTAGATATATGTATTAATATATGACTCACAAATAATCATATAACACCAATTGTATATAGATATATACATATGTTCATATGTATGTATGAACATATTTATATATCTATACATATGTTCATATGTATGTATATGTATATCTATATCTATATATATATATATATATATATATATATATATATATATATATATATATATATACATACATATATATATACAGATGTACATATCTATAGATACATATTTATAGATATAGCCATATGATATATATATAGGTACATACACATATGCACACACAAACGGTATCAGTAGCCCTACATATGTAGAAGTAGTGTGGAAGTAATGGGTGCAAAGAATATCCCTCAGCCACAAGCCCTTCAAATGGCACCTGTAAAATGTGTATTGTGGCAACCATCCCCACAAATGAGAATACTGACATTAAACATATCCCCACCCACAATTCAAATGACATGACACAACACACAGGTATGCATACACAGATAACCTTTATTCGTGTACTAAACAATAATGTATGCCAGTACTGAAACCACATAAGGTTTGAAATATGTAATCAGTCATGAATGCAAGGCCCACACAAAACAGTAGATGCAAGCAATGTGTATATATACCATACTATGCTGTCCAGGCCAAGGCCTTCAATTAGTGCAACAGTAGAAACAGGATTTGCCTTCAGGATACGTAACAATCAGCAATTACAGATGTAGTTCAGCAGCGTCCAATTATACCCTGTAGTCAAGCCCTAGGGGAAAAGTAGCACTTGTGTTAATGTCACAGTATCTTGTACATAACTTTGCTTAACCTAACATCTCACTATCACACTGAATGACCCTTGTCATAACAGTTATATCCCTGATAAGGTGCCATAGCCTTGGTTAATGGCATAGACCCCCCCCCCCATAAAAGGCTGTGCAAGGGCAAGGAGCACTGTGTATCACACACTTAACTCTGGAATGTACAAGGGCACATATGTGTTCTCCAACTGTTGCCCTCATATATATGGACTTGGCCCAACAGTTGGTGTGGGAGTCCATGGCATGACTGGGATGATAGCAGCAATGCTAGTGGTAAATAATGATAGGCCATTACCTAACAACCCTTCCTGTATCACAGCAGGACAAAACCCGGCATATATATGGAGGACAGAGGCAGGAACATAGGGCCATATTTGCATTATTGCTGTTACACACCCTGGACATTGCTGGTGTTACAGGATTTGTTGCACCATGCCCTTATGCAGGGATACGACTTTGAAATACAAATGGATGTAGCCATGTACTGATAGCATTCAACAGATAGAATGCCACAGATATATCTGGGACAATACCTGTGTGGTGCACAGACAAAACTTAACAGCCAATCCCCCTCATATCATACAAATAGCCCCACAGTTGAGACCTATGCAGACAGACAACATTCCATGAAAAAGTACCAATGTGCACAGAAACCCTGTAAGAACAGCAAGATACATTGCAGATAACAACACTACTCACGTTGGCTGTAGGTCTGGAACTTTACCCAAATGTGGATTTGGCCTGTGTCTGCAGGTTCTGCTGTAAGAGGTATTGCTACTTGCTATCTGTAACACTGATGTCCACACACAGGAAGGATGTCATCCATACTGTAAAGGTGAAGGGACAATGCCCACAGAAAGCAGCAATTTATAGTACAGGGTTGCCATGACAGTGGTTATCTGAAGTACTACACAGCAGGCTGCATGCAATTAGCAACTGGTGGACACTGACTGGCGCAGAGGCCATCATCTGATCATGTGCAATACCAACAAAAGCATGCTGCAATCTATTCAAACCAGCTCAATCACTCTACTGGAGAGACTGAGAGAGGGAGAGAGAGGAAAAAAAAAACTTTCAAGAAAGGTCACAAAGCTCAGGGTTGTGTTACAGCAGAAAAAACATAACAGGTATGTGAAACAGATATGTATTTACTGGCATGTAGTATATGGCATAGAATAATAGGATGTATACTGTGAAAGGATGTATATGTGCCATCAGTACTTTTTCCTGTAATGATGTTCTGCTCAACAACTACACTGGACAGTAGTGTCAGTCCCTGTGGGCAGTGGGACATACCTATCAAATGTGCAGACCAGCAGTGAATGGCAAAGATATGACCCGTGATATCTGTGTTATGTAAATTACTGTGGCCAATGGCTGGTGGGGGTATTAATACTGCCATGATAGAAACATGGGTGAGAGACCACACCACCTGCAGGACAGTCATGTTCAAGTGTTGCATAGCATGCCCAACTGCCATAGCAGTATAATATAAGTTTGTCAGCATATATACCTCTCAAAGAAAAACAAACTGGCAAAACAACTAAAAATCAGAAAAACGGGCGGTAGCGAGTATGCATTCAAAGGTAAATTTATTGAAGCGCTTTTCGTCATCTCCAACAGCTGACTTAATCAGAAACACAATCTATGGATACAAAACTATTATATATACATGTGGTAATCAATTAATTAACACTAATTAAAGGGGCAATAGGAATACATTCCCTAGCTCCAGTATTAAAATACATTCCCAACAAATTACTCATATACAATTCAAAAGAATACTACCAATATTGTTTAAAACTATAAATTCATGTTGAATAAAGTAAAGTAAAAGAAAATTGGCTAAAAAGAGACACATACACAACCCTTTGAGTGGAAACTGTCACACAAATTGATAAACCCATAGTATTACATAAGGCATACAAATGTATATGTATTATACTAGTTACTTTTTATTCTATATTACTTAGTATACTCATATTTTTCACCTCTTTAGGCTATTTAATTTCAACACACTACTAACTGAACAAGTGTCATTTAACCCTGGAGAACTGCATGCATTCAATCTAACCTGCCAAGTCAACTCAAGTTCTTCAAGTTTAAGAGGTCTTGAGCCTCCTCTAATAACAACTTTAACTTGGTCTATAACAAGGAACTTGAACGAATGGTCCTTATGACAGGAAATGTGTTTTGCTAATGCGTTTTCAGATTTACATTTCTTTATAGCATACAGATGTTCATACATCCTGTCGTGTAATCTTCTCTCCGTTTTGCCTATATAGTACGCTGCACAGGATGTACACTTTGTTAAGTATGTGACAACGGTAGAATTACAGTTGTATCTACCCTTTAGTCTGTATGTTAGACCATTAATTTGGAAAATATTAATTTCATCAACATATTTATACCATATATACCTCCCTAATGTTAGTCTGTGTTCACATGTGACATGTGTCTGTGTTGCAGCAAGGCAGAACAGTTCAGCTGTGAGGTAAAGAGGATACATGAGTGTGGTCCAGATGTACGTATGCACCACACATACAGATACATATATGTGTGATACATATTCACAGCTGTGTATGTTTACAGAACCTTGGACAGTTATACATTTATATGGGTATATAAACAACACAAAATGATATCTACACATATATGCACATATGTGTACATATATATATATATATATATATATATATATATATATATATATATCTGTGTATACAGACAGATGTGTCTGTATATATATATATATATATATATATATATATATATATATATATATATATATATATATATATATATATGTGTGTGTGTGTGTGTGTGTGCCTACACATATATATATATATATATATATATATATATATATATATATATATATATATATATATATGTGTGTGTGTGTGTGTGTGTGTGTGTGTGTGTGTGTGTGTGTGTGTGTGTGGATACATGTCCCCTGCCATTACATGTGTGAGAGAACATCACACATCAATACACAATATACCTACAAACCAGTACATGGCTGCAAGATGGAGGGTAGAGTGTGGTGTTTAACCCATGTTGGGAACACATCGCAAATGTATGAGAAGGTGGGATATATATGTTGGTGAAGGGTATTAGGCACATATTGGTATGTAGGTCTGGTTGGGTGACAAACAAGACAGCATACAAGGCTGGTATATGACACATGTGGTGGTTAAACACTGTGGATGGGTAGTTACATTTGGAATGTGGAGGCCATTGAGCCTCCACATGGGAACAAAGGGAACATGGTGCCCACCCATGGGGAGTCATGACAGCATCTACATGGACATAAAGGTGCCTGGGCTGTGTGCTTGGCAGGAGGGACATGCATGTCGAACCTTCTGTATGTGTACTGCATGCCTCCAGGTGATGTAGCACATACCCCATGTCTTTGTGGAGCTCCCTATGCACAAGACCCTCGACCTAACTGGGTGACAGGCATATGTCTCTGTGTGCTCCATGGGGGGACACCACCCCCTGATGTGGTTCCACATGAAGTAGTGATGGAACAGTAGATAATGAGGTTTGATGGTGGGTCACGGATGTGATGTGGACTGGTAACATGTGCACATTAGGTTGGAATGGTGTTCCTGCTGGCAAATATCCCCTACACATACTGGTGTGTAACTGTCATGGAACATATGTGGGCTGTGATAGTCCACACAATACCAGAACATGTCCAACCCAGCAGCATGCATAGATATCCCCAATATCACAGAATGGCAGATGTATAGCAATCATATAGCAGGCCTACCACATGCATATGTGGAAACATAGTGTCAGTGACAATGGCCTGCAGGTGAAATGCCCTGTAACAGTCCAGCAACTCTAGTGTCCCCACAGGGAGCATGTCTATAAACACAGCAGAAAGTGTTGTACAATACAGTCTATGACCCAATGGTACACGTACCGGACAACATACCACTAGCATTGGGACAACCCACCAAACATACTCAAAACAACTCTCACTTTAACATCACAGCAAAAGACAACACCACTATATACCCAACTGAACACACCAAATTGCTAGGAGTGGAAATAGACAATAAACTAAAATTTGACATTCACATATCCATGACCATAAAAAAAGTCCACAAAAAACTAGGAGCGTTATACAGAAATAAGCAATTTCTCACCAAAGCAGCAAAGATTTCAATAGCAAATTCCCACCTTATCTCCACCCTACTTTATGCCTCTCCAATATATACTGACCAAAGGCAATGTGATCTAAACAAGCTAGAGACCTGCTACAACAAAATCACCAAATTCGCCACAGGGGCATCCTACCGTAGTCACCACTGTCTCTCACTTGCTGAACTGGGCTGGCTTGAACTCCCTCACCTCCTTCAGTGGTATCAACTCTCACTCACCCACAAACTAGTAAACCATCCACTAAATGTCCCATCCCTCCAGAATCTACTCCAACCCTATCGCACCACCAGACCACTAAGATCCAGCAACAAAAATCACTTGCAGATCACTAAAGCCAATAACTCTGCTGGTGAAGCACTATTCTCTTGTGCCATAGCCAAATTATGGAACTCACTCCCACCCATAATTACCTCTATACCATCATACACCCACTTCAAAACTTTACTAAAAGCGCACCTAAAAACATGCTGGCTATGCCCTTGCAACTCCCACTCTAATATCATCCACCCCATCCAACCACTACCTTTCTTTCCACTCCACTAACTACCTTGATTATAGCAAGCTCAGATGCTCATATGCCTAGTACTTATTATACAGCAGGAACTTCTCATTGTATCATTTGTTAATGCCTGTTATGTACTTCACAGATAAAGATTCTATTTGTCTACTGATGTACTTTGTTCTTCATCTGTAAATATGTTGTACGTAATTGCTATGTTAAATTGTTAATCACTATGTAATCCAATGTAACTACTGTCCGTTTATTTTACTGTGGAGCTTTTCTCTCCGGGCCTCCGCTGAAAATGGACCTACGCCCAGTCGGACACTCCCTGTCAACAAATTTAAATAAATAAATAAATAAATAAATAAATTGTGTGAACATTATGTTGGAGCTGATATGGTGGCAGAAAGCGATATGTGTATTGTATTATGGTAAACTTGACATATGAGTTGCTCAGACATATTTCCATCATTATGTCTTTCAGGGAGTATGGCACACCTGAGGAATCCCACTTACAGTGCCGCTAAGGAGGAAATCACCAGCATCATCCACAACTACCAGCTGTTTTTCTCACGGACAAACCAGGACCAGCAGGAGAGAACAGCCATATGGAATGATGTGGTCTGCAGGGTGAATGAGGTGGGGATGCGCAGCCATACATATGAGCAGGTCTGCCACCATTGTAGTGGACCTGCTCTGCCAAGTATGTCACCGTGCCGTTGCCATGCAGGGTGACAACCTTGCAGTGGGGGGTGGCCATAACATCCATCCCCCCTCACCAGATGGAGGAGATGATCATGAGCCTGGTAGCACCTGCCCGCCCACAAGAGCAACAGTCATGGAGGTGGGTGCTACACACACACCAGACATGGAGCATGCAGGTGAGGTCTGAGGGCATATCAGTAGTATGTATCTGTACAGGTAGATCATGCATATGTGAGATGTGGGGTCTTTTGCTGTGCAGTACATAAGCAGTAATGCATAATCTGTACTACTGCTGACTTCAGCTGTTGTACTATAATATTGCAGCCACCCTGTAGCAATGCCACAGCTGTGGCCACTGACATCATCTCTATCCCATCTCAATGTAGGTACCTCTGGGATACCAGCAAGGCAGAGGCCGGATATGGTGAATATGGTTTAAGGTTATGCTTGGAAATTCACTGTGCATGTCATAGCTAAGGTATAGGTCATGTGCACATCTAACACACCTACCCATAATGCATGTTGTACATGTGCACTGACAGAGCACACCCCTCAATTATGGGATTAGCAGCCTCAAACACATGCAATACACAGGCCATCTCAGACAGCTGTGGCTACACTCCAGTGCACATTACCCCAGAACAGCTGACATCCGCCCAACATACACAGCTATGTCATACACAGAGCAGTTGAACATGCTACACATAAAGACACCCCACTCCCTCTGCTAACACATGCTCCAGGGTCCTACACCTCATTAACACATCACACAGAACATACTGGAGGGATAGGGCCCTGTTCTGAGGGAATTCCCACACTCTGGAATGGACTACCCATACATGTCAGGCAATGCTACTCATTGGGCCTCTTTACAGAAACACTTGGCAAGTGGATGGGGAATGGGAAATTCACCCTGGGTAGTATGTCTGTGCCACAGCCTGACAGGGGCACAGGGGAATAACATTAGTGGGTGGTGCACAGCTGGTAACCCCTGTGGGTAGGCTTATGTAGGCTCCAGGATCAATAGACCAGTACTCACCTATGAACCTATGTGTACCACAGGCAACATCAGCCAGGGCTCAATCATGATCAATAATGGTCTCTACATTCACCATAGGTACAGTACATTGTGTCTGTGGTCAGTCTAATGGTAGTCTATCAATCATACATGCACCACTGATGATGACATCTGTGAATGCACATCAAGCATTCACTAAACACGTGCCCACATGTGATCCAGAAACACACAGAGGCTGTGAGCTGCAGCGGAAACACAACTGACACACAGATCCACATCCTGCAATGGTGTGTACACCTGTGAGGTATGGTGCACAGTACATGCCAGGGTGATGAACAGATGCACAGCAATGCTGCGGACATGGGTGCAGTGAGTTCCAGGGGGAGGGCCATCACCTACTAACAGAAGCCATGCATCACAGCCATGTATAATGTTGGTTACAGGGATTGACTACAGTTGCACTGCATGCTGTTGAGTGCCACATGTCCTGCATGCTGACATGTGTGTAATTACAGGTTTGTGTGTGATACTGTACTGCACCATCACTTGCTATTGTGTGTGCTATGGGGTGCGGGAGCTGCCTGTAGGTGCAGTCTGGTGGAGTGTATGGGTTGCCATGTATGTTGACTGCATGTGTGTATGTCTGTGTGTGTGGCCATGTCTGCACACACATGTGTGTGTGTGTGTGTGTGTGTGTGTGTGTGTGTGTGTGTGTGTGTGTGTGTGTGTGTGTATGTACTGTTTAGTAGTTATGTACAGGTCTTAAAGTCTGTTCCCTGTTTCCCCCTCACAGGTGGTGAGGTGGGGCTGGGTCCCCCCCGCAGGGAATCTGATGTCACTGATACAGACAGTGACCATGAGGATAGGTGTGTTGAGGCACAAGAAGGATCATCAGGGACAGCCGCTGGGCCACCAATTGACAACCCACATGTATCCACCCCATCCATGCACACAGTCACACTGCCTCTACATACTTCATCACTGTTGGCCTTAGCTGAGGGACAGCCTACATTTGGCATTGACCAGGACAGTGTGGTATCCATGGCATGTGTGTCAGGACACAGCAGCCATAGCCAGATGTCTGGTGGGGTATCACATAGGCAGATGTTCAAGGGTGCTTGTTGGAGCACTGCTGGTCATCTTGACCCTGGTAGACGTGCCACATCTATTTCAACCACACTCATGTTCCAGACTGTCATGGAGGCACAGGCACGAATGGAACGGTACACCAGGCAGGGTCTAAGAGCACAGAGGGCTCATCACACCTCTGTAACTGACAGCATCCGTGACCTAGCAGGTGCCATCTGTAATTACACCAATGTCATGGATAGACAGTGGGGTGAAACATTGGATATCATCCACAATGTCATGTCCATGCATCAGGACAGGGCAGGATGGTTGTGATAGCCACATGAACATATGCCAGCAACAACAGCAGCTGGAGGTCACCGTGGACATCCAACCAGTCACAGCCACTCTTGTAGTGGCAGTACCAGCCCCAGCACTGGTGGGAGGGGTGCTGTCCACAGACCATCATAGCAGACCATGTGCCCTTGGCCCTGGCCAGTCCCAGGAGGGACCTGGATCCAGTGGATGTCTGTCAAACTTGGAGGACAGTACTCAGTCTGGCTTTGTACCTGATACTGCCTGTAGCACCCCTGCCAGGCACAGGTCCCATCCGTGGCTGGAGATGGTGAACTGCAAACCCTGCCAGGTACAGTCTGCAGCTGTCTCACAATTCCCTGTATAGGGCAGCCACATGGAGGAACTGTGTGCATGCAGGCACACACACATAAACAAAGAACCTATGGCAACCACATACCTGCACACACACATCACCAGTGGCCCATAACAGTACTCACCCCCTCACAAACACACACATGTTGGCAATTGTATGGCTCAGCCTAGGCCTCTGGCAAACCAACAACACACCCTGTGCATATGATGATACCTGTGCCACTCCTTGACATCTGTAACATCGATGCAATGACAGGCTAACATGGTGCTGATGCACAGGGTGACTGTACAACAGTGTAGCAATGGAATGATGTGTAGCTTGTTGTCAACAGTAAAGTGAAATGCTAATATCTTGGAAGGTGTAGCTGTGCAGCCATGATGCATCATAGCTGCAATTAACAATGTTGTATTGTTGTCACCAGTATCTATTCTGACTGTGTTGTGTTTATCCATGTGCCATATGGCTGATGGGTGTAGTGGTGTCAGCAGGCCTTTTACAGTGGACACCAGTAAGTGTAGTGGGTGGTACACATGCCATGGCTGGGTACAACACACAGAGCTGTTGGTTTGGATGCAGTACAGGTACAAGACTGTACACATGGAGGTATGTCCCCATGTAGGTAACACATCTGTTGCACATGTAATCCCACCAAGACAGGATAGGCACAACCACACAGTGCTATATATATGCAATCTGCAATGTGGATGACATTGAACATGCTAACAGCAGGGTGTATGTCCCTCTTCCCGCTCTACTGCGATCCTCACCTAAGTAACATGTGTGTGCCAATGCTGGTGGCATAGCCCTACCCTTAGGAGGGTGTGAGGCGCTCAACTACTGTGAATGGTGTAAACAACAACTAACAACTTGATTACATACACTGTACAGTATTACAGACAGCTATGGGGATAGATGCAATAGTAACTGCAATAATGACGGTTGTGTCCACAACAGCCACACCCAGTGAGTTATAGCAACCATAGTAGTGCTGCACACCTCAACAGTGTGGAGGAGGGCATTAACACATCTATGACCTGTGAAGAAATGTTTGCCCATGGGATGGCACCTGTGGAATTTTGGCATGTGCCAAGCAGTCCTGGTGGAAACATATTCTGTGAATGGAGGTAGATCCCTTAACAACTACACACATTCCTACATATGGGATGGTGTACAAAAACCTGCTATGAGCTACATAGGGATTGTTCACCTCCTAACCCTCATCTACACCTGTCATGATTGAGTAAAGGAGGTATACCAGGTTCAGGTTATATTCTCTGCCTTTGATAAGTCCAACATTGGCGGGGTCCCATGTGTTAAGATTACCAGTGACATTGGCCATGGGTTCATTGTTGATATGTTCCATGTCCCTGCAGAACGGGGTCATCAGGCTACTGGGTGGAAGTTCCCAGCTGACTTGGTGGATTTGTGGTCATCCCTGCCAACATTGATGAATCCATTGTCAGGTGTAGGCCTATTGGATCGTATGAGGGATCCCAGCTACCTACTGCACCTGCCCAGGGGGTTCTCCCAAGCATGACACATCACTTGAGTGTATTGCATGATATGTTAGTAATGCCAGCCTGACACCCTACAGGTGGGATGGAGTACTGTTAACAGGTACTGCCCTTGTCGTGTAGGGTCCTGCTAATGGGATCTGCTAAGGTTGGTATTGTATTGCAGGCCAGATGTGTTTGGCTGGGGGGTGGAATACCTATCCATGCCAAATGTATGTTGTTTGGGTCTCTCAAACCCATCAATGGTGTATGTGAACATATATATTGTGGTTACATTCCCAGTTCCATCTACAGATGTATGTCCATATATACCTATACTGATATATCTATATATATATATATATATATATGTATATATATATATATATATATATATATATATATATGTATATATATGTTTACCTTTGACAGGGAGACAATCATTCCATCGAATGACCCTTTCTGCAAACCAAAAGGACAAACACGTCATTTCTTGCTGCACCACAGTTCAAAACACAGCAGTTCTAAAGGCACTTTCGCTGACTCTCAAACTGTAAGTTGGAATACATATCGTAATGCCGGGGGGGGCATGCCCCCCTGCACCCCCCATCTGGGGGGCTGGGCCCCCACAACCCCCCTACTGTAATATACTAACTCCTAGTTTGCACTACAGTGGGGATAGGCAAATATTTTCCATCCCCACTATAGTCCCATCCGCAACCAAATTGCATAATCTGCAATCAGCGAACACTTAGTGACATTCACTCATTGCACATTCGATGCATGTATTGCAAGATTGTACAATGTTGAGAACATACTTTTGGCCTTCCAGCTTTCGGACACATGGATTTCAACCTTTGAAAGGTGAGTCATATATATATATATATATATATATATATATATATATATATATATATATATATATATATATATATATATATATGCTGACATATATGCATTCCTAGTGCTGTATATATGTGGACATGTGGATGTATACATATATACCTATGGGTGTATGCGTATCTATGTATATATGAATTTATTGGCATTTATATATATATATATATATATATATATATATATATATATACATATACACATCTACACACAAATACATCTACATGACTGAATACATTCCCTGTAGTGTTGTATATCTGGGCTGGATGATATGTATGTGAAAACATCATGATTATGCATATCTGCCACTGCTTAGTGATAAGTCACTTTGTGTATGGAGGGCAGGGTCCTGGTTTTGAGCCTTGCAGGAGCTGTTTAATTTGTTGCTGGGCAGAACACAGCCAGTTGGATACAGAGTGAGTAAGGCACTTTCAAGCAGTTGTAAGTGGGTTTGTGTGGGTTTGCATGACGGTAAGCACTGCTAATCTCTGGTTACATTTTCATACACTCAGTTATCTTCTAAATTGCTTAACCTGTGTAGGCAGTGCTTAGCTCAGCGCAAACTCGCACAAACCTGCTTACAACTGCTTTAAGGTGCCTTAACAACTCTCTAGCCAACGGGCCGTGTTCTGCCCAGCAACAAAATAAAAAGCTCTTGCAAGGCTCAATCCAAAGACCCTGCACAACCTAGACAAAGTGATGTACCACTAAGCCATGACAGATACACAGATATTCAATGTTTCAGAAACATATCAGTCAGTCCTGTCATGCAATAGTACAGAGATTGTATACCATCATCTAGATGTCTGCGTGTGCAACTATATTACAGCCTTAACTGATAAAACATACCCATATATATGTATATATATATATATATATATATATATATATATATATATATATATATATATATATATATATATATATATATATATATATATATATATATATATATATATATATATATACATATATATATATATATATATATATATATATATATATAAATATATATGTTGTTTTACTAACTCTATATACATATATATCACTATCTATGCACATATACTTATATATCTGTTAGCAGATAAATATATCTATATAAGTATATATGGCCATACATCTGTAAATAGCAATTGCAGATTAATAAATACACCTATGTCCACATGCACTGTTAATGGGGTTTAGAGTCCCACACACTATACATTTTGTATGAATAGGCATCCCTGCACAGCCAAACACATGTGCCCTGCAATACACTACCAAGTACAGTCTGCATCCCATAGGACATGTAATATGTGGAAGCCATCAACGTCCCCAGGATACAGATACACAGACACATATATGCAGATACAGATATACCTATATCTATCTTATATATATATACATATATATATATATATATATATATATATATATATGTGACTACACATACACATGCAGATATATGTACAGTAAGATACATATGTAGGAGATGCACACAATATGGAACAGCCACTATGCCACAGTTAACACCTGAACAACTGGACACTGTATGGGCGACACATACTAACGTGAGTCGTTGCCTGCAACATATACCCATAGAAAGGCCATAGGAAAGACACCGCACACAGGTTTGCAGAAATGGGAATCCTTTAATTGTGTACTATAACAGTTCTATATGCCATATCATATAGCTGTTCGAATACTGACAACCATATAAATGAAGTACTGCAACTGTGAAACAGTTACACTAATACAGTAGTCTGGAAAGGTTCACAACTGTTGCTGTCCAGGTCAAGCCCTTCAGAAGGTACAATAGTGCAGACAGACTGGGCCACAGGGTACCACACAATCAACAGTATGTACTGCAGGTGTGTACTTCAGCAGCCTCAATATACACACTGTACAAACTCCGTAGGAGATAAAGGCATTTTGTGAGCAAATGGGTTGTACCTGGTACATAACAAGGCATAACACAGAACAGTCTGTATGGCAGGAGGCTGTATGCTTGCAGTACCCTAAGTCATGTCAGTAATGTCAATATAGGTGGAGTTTACGGTACTGTACATCCACATACCTTGTGGCAGCTCACCCCTGATACCCCCACATTTTGTAGCAGCCTAGGTCGATTATGGTGCTCCCCACCTAGACTCAATAATACAAGCCCATATACCACTGTAGCATACAATGGCCTCTGCAGTGCATAAGGCCACACATGTGTTGTGTAGGTGATGCCCACACATATATGGCCCCAGCCCCACTGTCTGTGTGGGGGATACAACAGCAGTGGACTAATTGCAGCAATGGCAGTGTGATACACTCACAGCCCACTACAGAACAACCCCCAACAGCATGACATATGTGCAAAGCTTGGTATGTAGATGGGGGACAGAGGGTGGAACACAGGCACATATGTGGAACACTGTTGCCATACACTAAGCAAGGTGCTGGTGTTACAGGATAGTCTGCAACATACTCTTAGTCAGGGAATTGAGGTTAGATATAGACATGGATGTACCCATGTACTGATAGCACTCAACACAAACACTGCCAATGTAATATCTGACACAGGACCTGTGTGGTGGATGGACAACACATGATAAGCATACCTCTGTCCAGTAAGAGGTTAGGCCCATGGTTGTGAGCTATGCAGACAGACTGCATTCAAAGGTACAGTAGTATGTACACACACACACACACCCTGTAACACCAGTACTATGCAAAGCATTACACAACTCTACCCACAGTCTGTCTGTACTTCCTGATTCTCCTACAAATATGCGGCCGCTCTGAGTGTGCAGGGTCTCTTATAAGAGGTATTGCTACTTGTTGCCTGTATCAGTGATGCCCACACACAAAAAGGATGTCCATCACACATGAAATGTAAAGGGACCACGGCCGCATGCTTTAGGGATTTATAGTGGGTGGTTGCCATGATAGTGGTAATTCAATGTAGTACACATGTGTAATTATATATATATGGCTATCTGGATAAGTATATGTGCATATATTTCCACCATATGTCCTGGACATGGAGTGTAGCCATACATCAGCCCCTACAGTCCCAAAGTCATAGTGCAAGGGGATTACAGGTATGTATAGTAGGTATATTACTAGATTGTTGCTACTGTCATTGGGATTGTCTTCACGGACATGGTGTGTGTGGATGCTGACATCTGCTTATAACATGTGTACCATTGGCTACTGACAGACTTCCTAAGGAAATCATTGTAAGGTACCACTGCTAGCATGTAATGCCCCTGTGGAGTGCAGCAGAGATATTGGCCACTATATGTGGAACTTTGGACACACCCTGTACAGTCCAGAGGTATACACATAATCTCTTAGTACACCACATGTGTACCAGGTCTGACAATATGGATGTAGACAGCCATGTAGATTGGTATAACACATAATGACTGGTATACATTTGGCACCATAGGTGTTGGATTCAAACACTTCTGTCTGGCCTGACACATAATGACTGCTGGTACAGGGGTGGCATGGACACATACCACCCACTAGATATTGACATACATCTGTACAGCATCCCACTGCTCTGTCTGACATACAAGACATTTAAAGGAGGCCCAGCAGCAGTACATCTGGCAAGTATCTGCACATAACATCCCACTGGTTACATACACTAAGCTGCTAGGCATGTAATAATGCACTGTGCAGGCTACAGGCAGACTGTTTCAACACTGGCCTACATCTCGTATGAGGGAATGCACATGTACTTGCATATATAGCAGACTCAACAGCCATGTCACAGCACAGGGTAAGATACTCCTGTGTGACAGTGCATAACCCCAACCAATGTGAACACAGCCACAACCACATATGGTAAGCTAGCATAATATTATAGTATATGGACTATCCATTCTACACCATCCTCATATGTGCCACTCACACAATGACCCTACATATATGACCCTACATATATTGGGCTGCTACACAGTCTGTTATGATAGCTGTCTGTGGTATGGGACATGTGTGTTTATGGCCCTACAAACATGTACGGCAAAACAGTACCATACAGTGGGGCAGCATGTAACATCTGATAGATGGGGAGCTAGAACAATGACATCTACCACAGTCTGTACACAGGCTGAAGTACTTATTAACAATGCACACACTGCTGACATTCACCATCACTACACAGACCTCAGTACTGTGCAAACATCCACAGAATGTCTAGCTTATGTCATGAAATATAACCACTACTGTACATGACGTGTAGCAATCTGTTATATCACTGGCTTGTTTTTAGATATGATGACAGTATTATATCATTGGCTTGTTTTTAGATATGATGACAGTATTTATGGTGTTCAGCACATACGCACCACTTCATGCATGCCATATGTGCAAAAGTTGACAGAGGTGTGGCTGACAGCACATACACAGGGCCAGTATAGACATGTTGCTGTGATAACCTCATATATTTTCCATTTTAACATTGTTTGTTGCAACATATGTCCTATGAGGGATATGAGGTCGGTAACTGTCATAGCCTTCACCATCTACAGACTGCAATCCTCACACTACTTTCTGCATTCCACAGATTGATGCACCGTGGCTAACACATGAAATCAAAGGCACAACACTGCCCTGTCTGCAGATGATCATGCAGATGGGGATTCCTCATATACATGGAACTGACATGGGAGGTATTGCGACATGTACACCAGGCATATCCAAACAAGCACTGTTAAACCAACATTACTCCAAATGCAGTATAGCAGCACTTACAGTCTTTAGTCAGGTCAGGCACATCCCCCTTCTGTTGTTTGCCAACTTTCCACAGTGTATGTTGTTAGAGGTAAATACTCAATCCATCTAGGATGCTGTTTGCCAAACATCAGATCTAGTTCCTGCTCACAGTGACTGCAAAGGCCAAACACCACCATGATGTTCCCAGGTATTGGAGTGTGTTTCCATGCAATTGGCTATGGGATTGTTATCACAGCTGTTCCACATGCAATCAGCTAGGGGAGGACTGCAATTCATGCAGAGGCCATCAGCTGATCATGAGCATCACATAAAATACACAGGCTGCTGCCTAAGCAAGGCAGGTGTGGGTCTCCACATCCACCAGAGAGGGAGTGGGGGTGGGAGACAGAGGCAGATACATGTCAGGGAGGGTAAAACAGAAGCATGTTTGTGTCACACACCTACCAGCACAGGGTATCAAATCCCGACAGCTATGCAGTGCTATCACAGTTTGATGCAGTTATTTGATGCACCACATGGGTTGCCTGATATGGAGCACTCAGAACATATATGTGAGGGTGAGCGACATCTGCAACAGGGATACAATAGATATACGGTAGGTGCTGTATACGTGCCTGTCTGCAGGAACAGGTGCCAGTATCAACACAGGCACACTCACACAGGGACACACACACATTGACACACTTGGAAGGGCCAGGAGTGCAACTCATCAGTAGTGGGGTTGCCACAACACATCAATGTGCAGGTATCACATGCACCACATGGGTCATACAAAGACCATATGGGCAAAGAGTATGAGGAGATGTCAGACATCAGACAGCATGCTTCAGTATGCCCTGGGGGAGGTTGTAGTGAAAGAGGATATGGACATACACACCATACAACACACACACACACACACACACACACACACACACACACACACACACACACACACACACACACACACACACACACACACACACACAAACACACAGGGTGCCAGTTCCAACATGCACAGGGGCATGTTTACACAGATGTGTGGTGGTCAGCTGTGCCAGCAGGCTGTACAAGGGTCGGCAATGGGTATACCATGGCATCAGGCCACATGACAATGGTCTGTATTGTGGCTCAGGTCTGTAGTTGCTGCATTTGCCCACACAGGTAGATATTGCATCCCCCATCCAGTCAGCTGGGTGATTATTGTGTGTGAACAATGCTGTACACCACATGCCATGTATGCGTTCCTTAGTCCATGACATAGATGGTGTCTGGGATGTGCACACCTCTGACATGCATCTACAGTGACATGTGGAACTGTGCCCATGTTGTGAACACGCCATTTTTTTTTAAATTTGTTTTTTTTTTTTTTTTACGTTATTCGATGTTTTACTTAATTGATCAATAAAGTTCAACCTTTATTGATTCGATTAAGCAAACTTTCGATAACATGATATAGACACCGCACCACAGGGATTACAGGGAACTTTCTCCCCAAAGTTGTGTTTCACAATGAATGACATCAGCAGGATTGGCAAAGTAGGGTATTTGAAATGTACTGCAAGTGAGTAGCCTATGATGCATTGCTCCATACACAGACATTGCAACACATGCAAAACATCCAGAACTGCCATGGGTGGTGATGGAACCCTACCACAGTTCTAAATCAGACTACAGCAGTACACAGTTTTTAGGATGCACTACAGACATTACTGGGGTATGACGTTCCCAGAGGTATATTTCTAGGTGAGTGACATCAGCAGCCTTGCCAACATTGGGTATATGAATTCTATGGAGTGTATGTGACCTAAAAAGCATTGTTTGTCAATCAGTCATAAATAGACAGAGACACAAGGGCATACAGATTCACACACTTGCCATGTCCGGGGTTAGAATACCTGCCTAACTACTTTATCACACTACAGCAGTACACAGTTACAGGACATGCTACAAATATTACAGGGCTATGATTTCCCCAGAGATGTATTTCTAGGTTAGTGACATCAGCAGCCTTGCCAAAGTTGGTATATGAATTGTATGGAGTGTGAGTGGCATGAAAAGCATCAGTCTCTATTCAGTCTGACACACACACACACACACACAAGCACACAGTTGCCAGGACTGGGGTTAGAACACCTCCTTAGCTACTTTATCACACTACAGCAGTACGCAGTTACAGGAAGCGCTACAGGGATTACTGGGCTATGATTTCCACAGAGGTGTATTTCTAGGTGAGCAATATCAGCAGCCTTGCCAAAGTTGGTAGATGAAATGCACATTTATATTTGTATTAAATTGTACATTTGTATATGTGTGAGTGGCCTAAAAAGCATTGCTCTCTACTCAGTCAGACACACACACAGATAGATTCACACACAAGTCAGGTCTGGGGTTAGAGCACCTACCTAATGACTCTATCACACTACAGCATACACAGTTACAGGATGCACTAGGAAGATTACTGGGCTATGATTTCCCCAGAGGTGTATTTCTAGGTGCGTGACATCAGCAGCCTTGCCAAAGTTGGTATATGAATTGTACGGGGTATGAGTGGCCTAAGAAGCATTGCTCTCTACTCAGTGAGACACACACACACACACACACACACACACACACACACACACACACACACACACACACACACACACACACACACACACACACACACACACACACACACACACACACACACACACACACACACACACACACACACACACACACACACACACACACACAGTTGCCAGGTCTGGAGTTAGAACACCTACCTAACTACTTTATCACACTACAGCAGTAGGCAGTTACAGGTCGCGCTACAGAGATTACTGCAGTATGATTTCCCCCAGAGGTGTATTTCTAGGTGAGCGACATCAGCAGCCTTGCCAAAGTTGTGTATATGCACTGTATGGAGTGTGAGTAGCCTAAAAAGCATTTCTCTCTACACAGTCAGAGACAGAGAGACACGCACACAAACACACAGTCACACAGTTGCCAAGTCTGGGCTTAGGACTACTACCTAACTAGCTTATCACTACAGCAGTACGCAGTTATGGGACATGCCATGGGGATTACTGAGCTGCAGCTCTCCCAAAGGTGTATTTCACATTGGATGACCTCAGCAGGCTTGTCATGATACTGCTGTGGGGAGGGTGGTGTGTGCATGGGCCGTACCCCATTCATGTAGGGGTTAACATGCCACATGCGGGCACACATGGGATCATATGCCACAGGTACGTGTATACAACTAGTAGGTGACTACTTCCTTGTACAGTCATGTTGCACAGCTGGCACGTGCAACACACTGTCATGCCAGCAGATACTGGTGGCTTGTATCTACAGTGAGTGACACCTGCACCTCATGTGTTTGGGGCCCTTTGGCTGTGTGCTGGGTGGGACAAGTCCAGATGGCTCCTTGTCATGGTCACCCTCTTCAACACATCTATGTCTGGTTACCTTTGGCTTATTAAAGTGTGTTGTCCTTACATATATGTCTGTATTCCTATCCACTCTGTGTGCAAGGCAGGAGTGGTGCATACTGACATGTGTCTACACTAAGAACTGCAACTGCCAGATATGTCTGGTCCACTGGTGTTTGCTGACATGGCCTTCATGTGTTTAAGTGTGTGAGCATGCCCAGTATGACCTTTCAGTATGTTGTTGACTGACATTACCTTCATTCCTCTAAGTGTGTGAGCATGCCCAGTATGGCCATCTATATTGAATGTGTGGATCAAGTCCAGGTAGTTTGTATTGTGGTTCTGACTTTTGTAATGTACGCCAACAGGTAGCATGCTGTGTCTGCAGGGTATACATCGGTCATTTGGCATTGACTGTTGCTACATTTCTGCATAGTGGGGGGTGTACACCTGACTGTTTCTACATTTCTACACAGGGGGGGGGCACACCTGACTGCTACTATAAGTGTACGTAGGATGGTGAGGCACACCTTACACTTTTACACATTTGCTGTGACTGTACTGGTATGTCGGGTACACCATTTCAGTCTGTAGTCTTACCTATCATGCTGGCTAGAGGCATACCAGTGTACTACAGAGCTTAGCTATAACTACCTACATATTAGTTTCTGACTTCCTAGCCTTCATAACTTACATCCAACTGGCTGGCCTGCTGTAGTCTGTCTGTGTAGGCCTGGGGTAGTGGTTACCCATAGGGCTCATTGAGAAGCCATAGTACATAATTTGTTTGTGTTTGTCTACACCTATCCTGCTGGCTGTGACTGTTGTTGGGTATGTGCCCCCCCCAACTGGCATGTGAGAGTCACTTACCTTGCAGGTGTCCCAGTATTGAGGGTGGTGCTGCAGGGTTGTCTATGTCAGATGCACATAGTACACTCCCTATACATGGTTGAGCACAGATAGTGTCATGTTTGGCATCCCTTTTACTCTATGTGCGAGTCGGAGAGAGGTGTCATTCCCTGGGTCCCTACTGTGCCAGTGCATGTGCTATGCGATGCCTCTTTGCCAAGGCCAGGGCATACTGGGCATGCCACCTTCTGCCTACTGGGCAGGCTCAGGTTGTTCCTCCTCCAAGTCACTCTGCACCTGTGCAGGCCTTGGCACTGGGGGGGGGGGCTGTGTGGCCCTGCCCCATGCTGTGCCTGCTGCAGCTGTTTCTGCAGGATCATATTGTGTAGCATGGCAAATACAAGTACAATTTGAGTACATGTTGTTGGTGAGTACTGCAAGGCTCCACCGGATGTGTCCAGGCACCGGAACAGTGACTTGAGCATCCCAAACACATGCTCTATTATGATTCATGTCTGTGGGTGTGCCTCATTATGGAGTTCTTGTTCGGGTATGTGTGCATTTCTGATGGGTGTCACCAGCCATGGCTTTAGTGCATATCCAGCATCCCCACTAGGTGACCGTGTGGGCTGTTCCCATTGGCAAATGTCTGGTACAGCTGTGTCAAATGCCAGATGTGGGAATTTTGGTAGCTTCCAGGACAGCCAGCACACACATTCATTATTATGCCCTGGGCATCGCACATGACCTGGCAGTTGATGGAGGGGAAGCCTGTGCAGTTGATGTAGACCCTACCCCGCTCACATGGTGATGCTTTAATGCGTATGTGCGTGTAGTCTATTGCACCCACTACCTCAGGGTATTCTATTTGGTGGAAGAGACGCATATTGCTGGCCAACACCTCACGGGTGATGGGGAAATAGATGTGCTCACTGACATGTGCTGACATGGCATCCAGGAACTGGTGGAGTACCTTGGATGCTGATGCTTGTGAAATCCCCATCATATCCCCAGTTGGCCTTTGAAAGGTACCTGTAGCTAGTATTCTTAGGCCTACACAAACCTTGGTATCCACTGGGATGGGTTCCCCTCTGTTAGTTCTGTGTGTCAGGCATGGCCAGCATAGCTCAACAATTTGCTGTAGGAGGTCCTTGTCCACCCTATAGTGCTCCACTATCTCCAGCTCATGTAGCCCTTGGTAGGTTGACTTGGGTCTGTACACTCTTCTCCGTCTCCTCACTGTGGGTTGCTCAGCAGCATTCACATCCTCACCACCCTCAGCCTCTTGCACATGCTGGTTTATGATAGCAAAAGCAGCCCTTAACATTTTTTACCTTGCTTTCATTTTGTAAAATGTCTCTGTCTGTATACACCAATGGTGCAGAGTTTTTGGGAAAAGCAAGAGGGAAAAGTGTTTGCATAGTTTATGGATGGTGTGCTGGTCTGGGCTGGTCTGCTGCCTTTGTAACTGGCTTATTCTGATACATTTCACCTGTCAGCTAAGCTAGTTCTCCTTGATTACCTTTTTACTGCTGTTTTCCCTTCCAATTGCCTCCCGGTTTAAGCCCGTGTGCGCGCCACGCAAATGGAGAGCTCAAATGTGCACAGAGCTGCATTTTCCTGGTTTAACTTTGTTTTTCTTCCTGTAAAACCCGGTGCGCGTACCCACTTACACTTTGTAAAGAGTGCTTGACAGGTTTAGACACACCCCTAGCTTAGCTGTGCAAAGCTAGGAGCAATCCCGAGCCACATGTCTCCAATCCACTTACAATATGCCTGACACCCCCCCCCCATGATGTCACCTATATCCTAGTCTTGCACCCAGCTATTTAGTCTCTTACACTCTTGGGACCTGCCTCACACCCTGGGGAAATCTGGGATTCACTAACCTTTCCCTCATTTGCATAGGATTGCCTGCTAATGAATAGTTACATGTCCCACACTGAGCCTCCCCCTTAGCAACCATTACTCACTGGCCAGGTTGTCTTCTGCCTGCCATTGACTTGCATGGATGAATACTGATTTTAGTTAGAATGGTTATTTTAGGTTTATTTTCTTATTTCCCCCCTGATCCCATTTGCGCACTGCTGCCCTATGCTTAAACAGGCGAGATCGGCGAAAAAAAAAATCTAATTTTTTTTTTTACACAGTTTCAATACCATTGGCCTTCTACTTGACCATTGGCATGCTTCCTCAATGATATGCAGCCTTTATTTGGAGCTGTCGTAGCTCTGTTTTGTAGATTGCAGAAATGTACTCGGTTACTAACCGAGTACATTTCTGCACACTGCACTCATCCTGCATGGACAGCTGCCAGCTTCCTGGATCACATATTACCCTCATTTGCATGGTGTTCACCTGCAAATGAGGGTATTTTGGATACAGGAGCATTGTCCGTGCAGTTTTAGTCTAAGAGCTCATGTGCATGTCCTGGGAGCTTGTTCCTGGATCGCACGTCAGCCATATTGTCGAAAACAGCTCTTAGACTAATCCTACACATTCTACAAGGCTTTGTAAATCCAGTCATTTTATTCACTTTCAGTAAATGTTAGTTATATAACTCCTTTAAAGGATGCAGATGCATGATATATCCATAACATAATTGTACCGAGGTGTCAGTATATCAGACAAAATACGAACAAAAGTTAAACAAACCAAACCAATAAGCCAAAGAGCGAGGTCCTTGTCAGAAGCAAACCCAACACGATTGCTGCCTTAACGTGTTTATTTAAAACAAAACGTTTTCGCCACGGAGATCCATAGCTTCTTCAGAGAGTAAAAAACAGTCAGTTTAAGCCTAAGCTCCATTTAAAAATGCTAACAAGAGGAAATGACATCATCAAACTCCCTCAAGCAACAATCAGTATTTTAAAAACACTTACGGATGTCGATGCTAATACATGTTTAAACAATACAGACATCCCTGTCAATAAGTACAATACATATGGATGGTATAGCAAATATGAAAAACTGTCAAATTGACAAGTTTAAAAATGTTAACAATATATTTACATCGTTATAATATGTAAATACAACTCACACAAATCAGACCAACTTTCTATACACAATTAAGAGCAAGGTATACATGTATATGTTTTTAAACATGTATAAATATGAATTCCTTATAAAGTACCTTTACAAGCCTAAGGGATAACCTAACCTTACATGAGAATGGCAAAAAACTTTTTTTCTTTATTTAAACACTGTACCAAATTCTCATTATGTAGGTACATTTGTATATATATATTTTCACATAATACACCTACTCACTACACCTGTTGGAGACCTACAAATCAACTGTATTTTTAAAAAACTATAATAAAAAAAAAAAAAAAACTATGATAAAAAAATATATAATATAATGAATAAACTACCTGGAATCAATCACCTTAGGTAACTTTTTAATTTTAAAACTGGGGCTATATTACAGTTACTGTTTAACCCTGGATCGCAAAATGCGTCCAAGCGTAACTGCCATTCTAGCTCCCTGTTTTCTAAAATCAGTGAAAAAGGACCTCCCCTGATTTTTATTGGAACATGATCAATAGCCATAAATTGAAAACTATGACCAGGATTTGTACCTATGTGCTTCGCCAAAGCATTTTCACACTTATTGTTTTTTATGGCATAAAGGTGTTCGTATATTCGGTCCCTTACACGGCGATCCGTTTTACCTATGTAAAACGCATCACAACAATTGCACATAGCGATGTAGATAATAGACTTACTCTCACAGTTTAACGTATGACGTATCTGGTACTTCCTGTCCCTAATCATAAATGTTTCACCTACCCTCACCTCATGGCAATACCTACAAAACCCACATTTAAACATCCCTTTTCTCTTATAAAAAGAATTCAGGGATGTCTCTCTCTGTAGTAGTTCCTTAAGATTATTAGATCTCTTAAAAATAAATCTTGGTTTACTACCTAATTTTTCAACCAAATGTGAGTTCGTGGATATAAAGTGCCAATTTTTGTGTATGATGGACAGGATACCCTTAGAGTTCCTACTGAATGTAGTGATGAAACTCAATGAGTAGTCAATATCTTCACCTACTTGTGCAATAGTCCCTTCCTCATTGCCATCCTGTTCACTACCCGTTAAAGGTCCGTTGGTAGATGGATCACTAATAATAGGCCTACATTGACATAAAAGGGGCTTATAAAAGCCACTAATCCTTTTTCTACTGACCTCACCAATCAGATCACATAACAATTGGTCGGGATATCCCCGATTACTAAACATTGTTCTTAACAATTCACATTCTTTGTCAAAGTCCGAGATAGTACTACACATTCTTCCAGCCCTCACCAGTTGCCCTTTTACAATAGATCTTTTCTGTCTATATGGGTGAAAACTGGAAAAGTGTAAGAATGCGTTACAGTATGTATGTTTTCTGTACACTGTTGACGTTAAACATTGGCCTATAAGGTCCTTTTCTAGTTTAACGTCAAGGTAATCTATTACTCTGGTAGAGAACTTTGATGTGAATCTTAAAAAATCAGTAGTTGAGTTTATAGTATCCACAAAGGCTGTGGCTTCCAGTTCAGTGCCCCTAAACAAGATGAAAATGTCATCCAGGAATCGTGTGTAATAAAGGACAGGCTCCATTAGGCCTGGAATCATCTTTAAAATGTTGGCTTCCCAATATCCCATAACATAATTTGCTACCCCACCCCCACATGGGGAGCCCATCGCGACACCACATTTTTGGAGGAAGAAGTCGCCATTGAATGTAAAATAGTTAGACGTTAATACAATGTCTAACAGTTCTGTTACAAGGTCGACTTCAAGTTTAGAAGCTCCAAAACCTTTGAGCATGGACCCTGTCCACTCCACCGCTTCTTGGTGTGGGATTGACATGTATAGATCAGTAACATCAATGGTCAAAAAATTGTTGTTATCATTATACAAGATGCCATTGATGTTCTCTAGAAAGAACCAGGAATCCTTACACAAGCTGGTAATCCCTTTAATATATTTATCCAAAATTTTTGTAATAAGTTTGGAACAGGGATAGATGATCGAGGACCTGCCATCGATCAGTGCTCTCATAGGAGGATCCTGGATGCTTTTATGGATTTTAGGGATCCCAAACATGGCAGGAATTTTTGGAAAACTAATATCCATATAGTTGTATAAATTAATATCTATTTTTCCTGCCAAGAAAAGATCCCTAAAGTAGCCTCTTATCCTCTGGATGCTACCATTAACCTCACTCCTAGATGACTTCACGTATGCATCTGTGTCCAATACCTTGGCCATTTTCTCATTATATGTTGTATTATCAAATAGGACAAGACCCCCGCCCTTGTCAGGTTTTAGTAAACGGATGGGCAGGCGACAAATCTCATCTAAAAGTAACATTTGCTCCCTTGAAATATTTGAGTTAATTTCACCAGACTTGTGATTACTATTAACCGCGAGAAATCTGATATCCATTTCACAAATTCTTTCAAATACCTCAAGGGTGTTATGTAAAGGGGGGTTGAACACACTGGGTAGCTTCATCACGGGTAGGCTTTCACCAGGAATGGTTACATTTTCAATGCCGTTCTGTTGGTTGAAAAGAAGTTTTAAATTCATCTTTCTCACATAACATTTTAACTCTATTAATTCCTTAGAGATACTACCAGAATAATTTGGGACAAAGGAATTCCCAAGAGCTAACAATTCTATTAGCTGTGCATCAAGTGTAATCTCAGAAAAATTATAGATTTTAAAGTCTCCTTTTCTGTTTTTAAGGATAACCGGATATTCACATGGGATAGATGAACTAGGTGAAATATCCTGATGAGGGGACCGTATAGACACTACTGGGGGGAGTTCCGTATTCATTAATTCTTCCTCCTGTTCCCATAGGTCTTGTTGCTGCGTTGCCCTAAAAAACTTCTGCCTTGTTGGTAACTACCAGTGTTTTTACTAGTAGCAGAGCCCTGTTGATAGTTACCAGAATTAGCATTATTTCTAGTTGCAGCTTTTATTCTGTTACTCCGTCTTAGTCCTGGATTGTCACCATCAATGTTTTCTTCTGTGATATCATCCAGGTCGTCCCTGTCCCTACCCATGTCTGTACTTTGACTGACATTAATATTGCCTGTCCGTGTGTTATTGGGACTCTTAAGTCTGGGATATGCCTCATTTTTAGAATAAGCTTCCCTGTCCCTAGCTAATTTTTTGTTTTTACCTGCCTTTAATTTTACCAATAGTGTGTCAATGCTAGATAAAATCCGACCGTAGTCGAATTTATATCTAGTGAAGTCCAAGTCAAGCTTTATATCCCTGTCTAGGCTGTTTATTTCATTCACCAACAAGTCGATGTGTAATAAGTAATGTTTAACAATAATTTCCAATAACTGCACTCCTTGCTGTTGAAAAAGTAGTTCTAAATCATTACAAAATGCTTGGTCAACAATTAACGTAGAAGGCACAAAATTATTTCGCAGTCCTTTAGGAATTAATTTTTCTGTAATGCATTGTTTAAAATAGGCAGACTCCAGCTGTAATTTCTTCAATTTAAGGAGTTTAGAGTCAAATAGTTTTAATTTGTCAGCTAAACATGTACTGCTGGTACCTAAACCCTCACTACCAGCCGACATACCTTGCTGACAAAAGGACAAGTTGTCAGTGTCCAAAAGCCAACCCTCAAGGTCTGGTAACAGTTTTTCATATTTGCTATACCATCCATATGTATTGTACTTATTGATAGGGATGTCTGTATTGTTTAAACATGTATTAGCATCGACATCCGTAAGTATTTTTAAAATACTGATTGTTGCTTGAGGGAGTTTGATGATGTCATTTCCTCTTGTTAGCGTTTTTAAATGGAGCTTAGGCTTAAACTGACTGTTTTTTTACTCTCTGAAGAAGCTACGGATCTCCGTGGCGAAAACGTTTTGTTTTAAATAAACACGTTAAGGCAGCAATCGTGTTGGGTTTGCTTCTGACAAGGACCTCGCTCTTTGGCTTATATCAGACAAAATAATTATATTCATTTCTCCATAAAACGTAGGTTTTCTGTACTTCAAACATATTACTACTACCAATTTTCTGTTGCTAACAATAAAATATTCAGTCAACTTCAGACTGAAGCAGCATCTCAGTTCTTGGACTTGGAAGGGCAACCTGTTTATAATGTTTATCTGAATAACAGCCTACAATTCCCTAAAATTTTCATTAAGGAATGACTGAGATAATTTTACATATTGTTGTACATACTTAAGTACAAGACATCACTCTTTGTAGGTTTTGCAACATGACAGTTTGCAAAGTTCCATATTAGTTTCTGTAAAAGATGAATATATAAATTCTTATTACAACTAGGAGCATAATATATATCCAGAATGCAAATACAGGCTTTCTGAAGTCAAGCATGTAAAGAACAGAATCGAAAAAAAATTAACCTGAAATCTTGAAAATTTGAAAGTTAACACCAGGCTACATGCAATACTAAAGCCTTCTTATTTACACTGATCAAAAATGGGACTTGGTTAATGAATTAATATTATAGCCAGTCATTTGATCTTAATAATTAACTAGGAATTGTTGATATAGCAACAGCTTAAAGATTTGGAATTAGTCATGTAATCTAGGACATTGAAATTTAGATAAAAATATATATGTTTTACGAAATATTTGTCTTTTCTAAAGATACACGTTTAATGGCAATTGTCCATTCATTACATTATCTTGTTGCTACTGCCATCTTACCTCACACCATAGAATACCTTGTACCATTCTGGTTGACATCTAATAGCAATACAACTGGCTTGTGTCCATATCACACAAATTTCATCTGTAACTAGTTTCTTTGTTTATTGAGCACTTCAAAACTCTTATCTTGTTCCTAGCTGTATTTGGAGGTTTTTTAGTTTTGTACCTGTTGAATGGAAAACAGAAACTGTCATCCCATTACATAAAGGAGGTGCCTCCACAGACCCTGGGAACTATAGACCTGCAAGCTTCACCAGCCTAATCTGCAAGGCTATGAAAAGAATATTCATGGATCTAATCAGCAAAGATATAGGAGACCTCCAAATGCTCGATCTGACCCAGTTTGGCTTTGCTAAAGGGGGATACTGCTTCTTGAACTTGCTGGACTTTTTTGAGAGCCCTGGATGAAGGTAAATGCTGGCATATGGTCTACCTGTACCTGGCCAAGGCCTTTGACATTATTCCTCCACTCAGGCATCATTGATAAACTCACCCACCTAGAGATCAACCCATATATTGTCAGGTGTGTTGCAGACTAGTTCACCGATAGAATGCACACAGTCAAAATAGGTGACTTTCCCTCCACTAGCAGACTGGTAACTTGTGGTGTTCCACAGGGATCTGAGCTAGGGCCCCTATTGTTTGGAATCTACTTCTCAGATGTATAGTATGTCATATACTGACAGGCTGAAATCACTGTCACTACACTCTGTGTCTTGCAGATTACTCAGAGGTGACCTCTGCCTTGCAAATAAAGCAATCTCAGATCCTGCTCTAATGGAAATACTGCACATTCATAAATCAAATGGTGTAAGATGTAAGGAACTCAGCCTAGTATGTGACATCAATGCTTGCTGGAGAGATGGATATGTCTCACAAAGGTTACCTCTCCTCTGAAGCAAACTTCCAATTCAGGTGAAGGAGATCCCCTCATTGACCCTATTTAAGTGTAATTTGGATGATTTGATAGGAAACCACACACTTAATGTGGAAGTTTCACCTCTGTCTTTCTTCTGCAGGGGCAGTAGTTGTTGACATAGTTCTGCTTAATACATGGGTTTTCTTGGAAACAGGTGTTGTACTTGAGTAGGATTGTAAGGGCACTATGATCCTATGATATATTGCTTAATTGAGTATGATATAGTGCTTAATCTAATTCCTAGGAGTTATTTTTACCTCAGACATGTTAATAACAAACATTGCTGAATACTGCATCATCCTTAGAAACTACTGTCATGTCTGTTTATCTTCTAAATTTTGCATTTGAACTGTTGGTCTGACATTTTCAGTTCAGGTGTCAGTCCCTTTGCTGAAAGAATATGACCGGCACACATTTTATATTTGATTTTATATAGCTTGAAAATATATATTCAGCAGCTGCAGTAGTCTTCTGTTACATTGTTTATTTTTTTTGTACTATGTTCCCTTTATCAGTAGTAATTCTAGCTTCTTGCTAATTGTCATGAGTCACTATTATTGTGAGTTGCTACATTGTCCATTTTTTTCACAAATCAGATGTTTGGCTGTTAATTTATGCTTAGCCATTTATGGATTTGTTGCCTGCTTTTCATTGCCATTGCTCCTTGGACCAGTAATTTATAAATGGAAACAATGAAGCCATTCATGGACTTGCTTCATGTGTCTGTTCCTGCTTGACAATGGGCTTACAGTAGAACCATTTGTAGTGTGGTCATATGCAGGTTGTTTGTTAGAATGGTGCAATTAGCTTGTTTCTTGGTTGGCTAGATTTAGTTATCAGCTATGTTCTTTTCAGATCTGTCCATGAAGCTATTTTGGAATCTTCTTATCATCTTCCTTAAACTATTGACTGGGGTTTAATGTTTTTTTACATCTGGTTGCTTGCATTTGTTTTTACACAAAACCTTTGAATACTGCATTAGTGGCTGAATGGCATGACTAGCAGGGAGTACCACTCCCTGCCTAAATCTTATTATTCTTCCTGCCATCAGTGACAATTTAAGAGTTCAGTTCAACAATGTGCGGCATTTTTTTTTATTCACTGGATTGTCAAACATCATCGATGCATGGTTTACTGGATAATATTACTTCCTACAATTTCAGCTTGTTTGGATTTTCATATCCTTTGCAATTTAATCTACTTTTAGTATAGAGTATCATTCTCCAATTGCTACAGAAATGTTACTTCATACTTGCTTTATTTTTCATAAATAATTTTCATTTCAGCTAATAATTCTGGGATCATAGGCTAATTATTTGTATAATTTTAGAATTTAAGGTAGACTTTCACCTGCTTAGCTTTCTAGTGGTCTAATAATCTGGTTCAATTCATACCAGTTGAACTATTTTGCAGCTATGCTATAGGAATTTATTTTAATCTGATTCATGTTTATGGGTGAATACATTATTGCTTACCATCCTCTCACCCTTTCAGTGCTACATATCTGGACAAAGCCTGACAAAATGGGGGGACAAAGGCCCACAAATAGGGACAGCTTTTAAATATTGCTTTTATAAACTTAGAAAGCTACTAGAAGAGGGTGTGTGTTATCGTGCATTTTTCTGAAGATTTTGAAGTCTAAAACACAAATGTATGTCATTATTTAATGACTTCAATCATCAGATCATCACAGTGATTTGCCAGAAAATCACAAATTTTATAAGGAACAGACCAAAAATATGACGCAAAAATCTGGACATTCTGCAAAAATGTGGACAATTGAGTGATATTTTGCTTACTGTACTTTTCACTTATTAACCCAATTTGATTTATTATTAATTTAGAATGTTTTATTGCATTCTTAGATTTTAAGTCATTGTACAGTTTTATTTATTGATCTGCTTTAGGTGTGCTAACTTGTCCTTTTGTATTTAAATACAGTTTTAATTGGAGTTTGACATATTATTTCCATTTATGTTTGTCATATGAAATTCTTTATTTATGGTAGTGATCAGTAATGTCCTGCATCCACTTTGTCTTTTTAGGGTATCTAGGTCTGATTATGTCACAAGCTAGGTGTTCATAAAAATGTGCTGAAAATGAGTGCTACCCTTACTGCTAACCCCTGGAACATGGCTGTTGGTCATTACATGTTCTTTGTAAGAGTTGCCATGAGGTAAAACACTATGCAACTAGGCTTTTGTGTACTTTGAATGATGTACACTGTGTCCTGCATTAAGGTAGGGGGTAGTTATGTGGGCCTGCTGTCTGGGGTTTGGCCTGGATTCTTGATCTAAATGCTGGGTCACTGTGAAACAAGGTTTGCATTTTAGCAGAGTTGTTTTGAAATTCTTCTGACATGCATTTATCACATCAATTTGGCTTGATAGCAGCTTTATCCTACACTTGTAACTCTAGTGATTACTTTTTCAAGTGGATTACTGCCCAATTCCACACCTATTTGAGGGGTGGGGGCTGATATTATTTACAGATCAAACATTGAAATGAAAAAGTTCCAAGTTGGATGTATTCACTCTATTGACTATGCAGTGGATACAGAAGAAAATATGGGTGACTCATCTACTACTGGTAGCGAAAAGATGTTCTTACAATGTATTGTTGACTTTCTTCTATCCTTGCAGCCTACATTTCTTATTTGGCTTAACCTGGGGACCTTTAATATTATATCTTCTAAAATAAATCCTTCGTATTATGAAGGGGTTTGCTTTTGCTCAGGTGACTTCCACTGTAATCCATATATTTGGACATTATCAAGATTTAGTTTTCCGGCTGCCCAGATACCTCACAATGTGATTTTAGGTTTTAAATTTTACTTTTTTACATTTTTGATAGTGGTGTGTCACAAACGTCTACACTCCTCACAACCTTTTTTGTTCACTCTGTATATGTTATATTTGTAAGAGTTTATTTGAACAAAAAGATTGTACTGTAATTGCTGTGCTTATTGCACACACATCTACCTATAATTCTCATAGGAATCTGTATGATTGCTTCACTAGTTATCTAAAGACTTGAAATACATCCATCTGTTGATGTTCAGTAATCATTTGTAGCTCAACACTTCTGAGATAGAGGGTGTTGTCATACATGCCAGCCTTGGAACTCCATAATGCCAGTCATTTGTTGTGGAGTAAAGTTACAATTCATTGCTAAAATGTTTGATTAAAGAGTGGTTGTTTTTTTCTTTCTTCGAGTTCATACTAATAGTTCATTGGTTCTCCTACACAATTTTCTAATTCTTTTATTACTTATATTAGAGCTTTCAGAAATAGCTGTTGTACTGATGAAACACAAAAATATAATTTAAGTAACATGCACATTCTAAATGATATATTAAATGCACTATGTTAAAGATTTCTTCATCTAGCTTTTTCTTATAGAATCATTGGTTTGTACCTAGACCTGGAAAAAAAACACCTTTTACCACTGATTACAATAGGTAGTATTTTCTTTTGTTCAATTTATTAATTTCTTGTGAATAAGGAAAATGTGCGTCTTGACTTCCTTTATAAAAGCTAACATATTATTTTGCCATTTGCTGGTCTCTAATCCCTCCCTCTAATCACCCCACCCTCCAACATGACACCCTACTGACACATTTTCCCCCAGCAGCAAAATCCGTATGCGCTATTTGCTGCTGAGAGGGCAAGATTCTGGAGACTGCAGTAATGTTCTCATTTGTAATGATAGAATTGTGTTCATAAGTTCATAAGTTCATAGGTGTGTACTAAGCTAATGACACTGGAGCCTTTGCAAGCCTAGCCCATAGAAGTGCCCTGGCTTCATGCCGCCCGAAGTTAATTCCCAGTGCCTCTATCAAGTAGAGCCACTGGAGTGATCCCAGGGGAGAACTTTCTATTTCCCATCCACTCATCAAGATTTCTCTTGAAGAGGGCCAGTGAGGTGCTCTGGTTGACATTTATGGGAAGTCTATTCCACAGCATGGGCAGTCTGGGTTATGAATCTTCCCCTCTAGCGTGTTCTGTTGATTGTAGTAATGAGGTTGAGGTCTATGGAGCATGTGGTGTGGAGGGATTGGGATTTCTTTAGATGTACATTTCTAACAGAGCTGGGTCAGACATGGCTTTGTAAGTCAAGCAGAGATCGCCTGTTAGTAGATGATATGAGACAGAGAATAGCTAGAGTTTTTTGAGTCTGTCCCTATATGACATGTGTTTAAGGCTCGGATCCTCTCTGTGAGGTACTTTTTTGGCCATTCCAGTTGTAGCATTTGTCTAGTGAGGTGCATGCCACATGGGGCATTATACTCAATGATTGGCCTAATGAAGGAAGAGTAGAGAAAGATGATGACCTCTTTCTTCCTGGATGCAAAACGCTTGGTAATGAGATGTGCCACATAGAAGGACTTTCTGACCACAGTGGCAATGTGGTGAACGAAGGAGAGGTTGCTGTCAACCTGTGTCCCCAGATCTCTTATAACACCTTCAGTGTTCAGTGGGCTCCCATCGATGTGGTAATTAGTGGGAACTGGGTTTTTCCCAAAGGGGATGATGATGCATTTTTTGGCATTAAGCTTAAGGCCATAGTTTTGACACCAGTCACTGGTCTCATTGAGGCCTTTCTGTTTTCTGCTAAGCTTAGCAACTGCCCAATGTGAGTAAGGCTTCCAGTAGATACTTTTTTCTGGGGATGTATGGGAATGTATGGGTATGTTACATTATCCAACCCTCCCCTTGTTTGCAGTGTTATGCATTGGTAGTGAGATGCAGGTCACAGACCTTCTCTGAATCAGCCACAGCCCTTTAGTCATGCGGCCATTTACAGTGAATGCAATGGAATAAAGTAAATTGCTTAGTTTATGCTTTCCACTTACTCAAGTTATCCATAACATGTACTCCAAATTGACAATCACTAGTTTTCAAATATACTACTACTTAAATACAGACATGCCTCAATGTTGATTCCAGGAAATCAGTGTAGACCAAAACTAATAACATGAAAATGTTATTATTAAACTTATTGTCCAAGACAGAGGATACAGTAATCTTCATCAAAAGTCAAACTGTAACCCATTAAACTGCATCAGTCATTTTGTAAGAATAACTTTGAAGTACTCTTAAGAAATTCCAGATAAAAAAATCAATATAATAGCATAGCTGCATCATGTTTAGCTGCTCAGCTTCATGCTGCACGAATACTACCATAACATTTATTCAAAACTATTATAACGATTACCAAGTCAGTAAGATAGTAAATGTGCAACAGCACTGGTTTGTTCAAGCAGCAAAACTCTCAAGCCACCTAAAAACATGCATCTGAATGTGCACACGAACAGATTTCAACAATATGTAATAAAATAAAAAAAAAAAAGAAAATGTAAGAGCTAAAAAACAAAGATTGTTTGCAACAAGGCATTGTATTTCACACATTCAAAGTCTATAGACTGCAGAATGAGAGTGCTCGAGTAAGCCACCCTCAGGACACTTGCAAGAAAGCATGACTCATCTCTAAATGAACCGACAACTGAAAAAAAAATGTAAAATCATCCAGATTAAGTTATTTCCCCATTTGCTGTGGCCACATTAAGGTACAATCGTCTTTTTATTTTTGTTAAATAATAGAATATTAGAAATTATGACAAAGTAATTCACTCAATAGTCATTGATAAAATCAAGCAACAAAATCAAGCAACGACTTCACTGGATAATCTGTATTAATTAATAATAGGGCCCTCAACTCTGAATATAAGAAACACTTATTCATCCAGTGAAGCAATACTAAAGCAGAACAAATTTTACTGCCATATCTCAAGCAGGTTTAAAATGAAATAGTTTCTGAAACAGTGATGTTTCTTTTCTTTAACATTATGTATGTGCTACTTTACACTTTCCCAAGTGGAAGATAAATTTGTAGGGAACAGCATTTGCAAATATGCCTTATTCAAAAAAATATTACAGACAGGTAAAACAATTAAAGTGTTTTGTTTTTTAAGTGTAGTATGTTAAGGAATATCCACTATGTAGCTTAAATTGTATGTACTACACAACAAGCCCTACTTCATTTTTGCTGTTCCTAGAATACTAGCAGTACCTTGAAAATTCAACTTCTTAATAAACTTACCTCATTGCTAATATAAACTGAGACTTTGTACAGTCTTTAAACAAAACACCCTTAACTTAAAGCAAACCAAGTAACAAAACAGAATATCTCTCAAATTTTATATTAGACAAACTACATCATATTTCTCAATAAGTCATAGAGAAAGATGTGATTTTATTTACTTCTTAATTCTAAATCTGTATAAACATTTCTCTTTAGTTGGCTAAATATTCAAATCATATTGCCCATTCTTTTTTCATCAACTCAGTTTTAAAACTACAGTATTCACACTAGTTCAGACCATGTAAAATTCCATACAAAGAAATGTTCCCTGTGGAAATGACTTTACTATTTTTTGGCTAAGAGGTGAAGAACAGAGAAGGTCTCTTTTGCTCAGTGAATGAAAGGTGTCATTCAGAGTTCTTTCTTTCCTTCTTTATCTATTATCAATTTCTTCACTGGCATGGCCTGATTAAGTTTAAAAGCAAACAATTTTCAATAGAGGTCCTGGGACAAAAGTTCCAAAGGTATAACTGCATGCAAAGTATAAAGCTGTAAATGCATACACATGCAGTATTGAAAACATGTATACATACATGCTTACATGAAAATTTAACAAAAAAGTGTAACGATAGTGCAAATAGTTAGTATTATCAAGGAGACTGAATTATCTTGTGGTAAGGTTCATTAATATAACTTAGCAAGCATAGTTATAAATACAGAGAAATATGCAAAGGGCTTTGCTTAATAGTTTGCAAGGTTAAAACAAGATTAGATATGGAAAGCAATTGTTTGAAGGTCAGACTCAGAAAGAGGGCTGAGCATGAGTAGTAAGGCTGCAGCAAAAAGTTCCTTTTAATAAGATCACTGAAAGTGATTATTCAGAGATGTATTAGCCACAATGACCAAAGTTGTCATTATCAGCTAATTTGCATGTCACACTGAATTAGTCAATGATTACTGTAAGTTCCATACTTTGGGTACAGCAACTAAGTACAGAGATTCTCCATAGTGTCTGTTTGATTTCTAAACCTTCTTAACTGTATGGAGTATATTCCATTTACTTGTAATCCTTAGGCAAGGTGCACCATATCTCACCAACAGTTGGCTGCTTCTCTTCCTACCCTTTCCATGCCCTACCACCACTCCCTTTCTTGGTTTCTTTTTGTGTTTACCTTATTCTTCCTCCTAGTATGAGTGTCACTCTTGTAGTATTTTAATGGCTCTTTCATTTGCCATTTCATTTTTGTTTTCCCCTTTTTCTGAGTCTAGTCATTTTCTGTCATATGGCTTTGATCTCCCACTCAATATACTTTATGCATATACCTCACTGCCTGAATTGTCTTTTGTCAGTATCTTGCATCTCCCTTACATCCATCCTTCCTTCATCCCTTCTTCAATTCTCTTTTATCTTCTCTTCTTTGACCTTTTCCCCTCTTTATTTACCACTTCACAGATCTGTTTGGAACTTTGTTTCATTACCTTATTCTATTCCCCCCAGCATGCCAACCTCTCTCCTTTTGTCTTCCCATCCTACCTGTTCATTTTTCCTGCTGCCTTCTCTCTATTTATTTTCCTGGTCTCTATGAGTGCCAGGTATTTCCACCATCAGGCCTCTGGCATTCTGTATTAACTCTTCCATTGTTTTAAATCTTTCTCACCATCCTTTAATCTGCATACCAAATCTTTCTCTTAGGTCTTCTCCAGGTCAAAAAACATAATCCTACCTTTCTCTTCCTGCTTCTGCTCCTTTCCATGTATAAATTCTGGCAGGCTCCAAATCTTTTTGAATTCCTTCCCTTTATAAAACCATTTTGTCTTGTCTAGGTTATTTTTGGTGATACTTCATCCAGTTTTGCTGCAAATACATTGCAAAATCTTGATAGCTATATTAATCAGGATAGGCCTATAATTTCACAACTCCTCCCTTTCCTGTCACCCTTTAGGCATTGTGGTTATTCTTGCTGTCATCATACTTTTACACATTTTGCCTGAGTCTGGTATTCTCTTGTACTCCTACAGGATCTTCCACATTTTCTCCCCATCCCATTTGTAGATTTCTAGAGGGAATCCATTTGGCTCTTCAACTTTCCTCTCCTTTATCTTGTATATCACTTTCTTTGTCTCATCATTTCTCACCTATGTAGTCAGATTGTGTCTTTCTCCAGTTTCCAGTATATATTTCTCTCCATTCTTTCTCCATTTCCATTCTGAGAATTCTGGCCCTTCCTGCTGTTTCTTAATCTCCCTGAAGTATTTCTTCAGTCTTTCCCTGAATAAGTAATCCTGTTTTAAATATTCTCCATCTTTTCATTTTATCCTTCATATCCCTATCTCAAGCTGTTTCTTCTTGTATTTCTTATCTAGCTGCTTCCTTTGTACCTTCCCCATGACCCACCAGTAGCCCCTCCTGTACTATTGTTGAACTTCTTTCTCTATAATAATTTTACTATTTCCATTCTTACTGCTTTTTTCTGTCTTGTAGGGCTTCCCTTTTACTTTCCTTTCTCCTTGTTTCATTCAGTACCACCTCTAGCTAACTCTACAGCTCCTCAATCAGCCTTTCTTCTATCCTTCTGTTCTTTCATTCTCTGATCATCAATATTCTGCTGGCAGTGACCATGATCTCATCCCATTGGGATCCTCTGTTTCATGTTGTCCCATTTTGACTCTTTTATTAAGCAATGTTTCCTTGTCCTCGGTCTACTTCCATTTATAGCTAACCTGCCTCTGTCCTCTTGTCATTATTTTCTGTTCCCACACACTTACCTTAAGTCACTGCTGCATGATCAGATATGTGCCTGCTCTCTATCTGGATCTCATACATTACTTCCTTTAGGACTTCCATTGCAAAGAACGTATCTAACCGACTTGCCTGTACCAAATATTTCAAATACAGGTGAATCATTTTGTTAGATTCTCTCCTTCCAAACAGCTTGCTTTTTTTTTCTGGTTCCATGGTGACATTGCAGTTTCCCCTGTTATCTCTATTCCATCTATTCTTATCTGTTCCCAGCTAGCAACAAAGTTGTAGACTCCTCTTTCATTCCTGTTGGGTATGTATATATTTCTTATTTGGCAAAGTGTACCGTCCACTCTTCTCTGCCATATGAGACTTATACCTATCCCATTTTGTATCACTTTCTCTGTGGTTGTCTGAAGCACTCTGCTAAATACAAGTGTCATTCCTCTCATTCCTCTCCCTGCCTTGTTGTCAATTTCTAAGTTTGAGTTGTCATATCACAGTATCTTCTTCACATTTCTGATTTCAATTTTATTTTTGCAATAAAAAAAAATTCTCTCCCCCTGTCCTCTTTAACTTTTTCTGTTTTCTGCTTTTCCTGATAGGATTTGATGAACTCCCAATGTTCCACATAATTAACTATATCTTCTTGTTGCTTCCCCCACCCATATATACTTTCACAGTTACTATCATACAGCATAACCCTTCCTCTGAGCCTACCCTCTCAGCTGAGCAATGTATTCTTTGGCAACTGCCGATGTTAAGATGCCTTCTTCCCATTCTCAGCCTCTGGATTCATGCCATTTAGCTGTTATATGTTTATGAGCAGGCCCTTGACTTACACATTTTAAAGTTTTCCTTTGTTACTTTCCAGTGGCCCTTGCACTAACACTTTGCATGCTAAAGTAGTGCAGGTGTCACAATCTTTTTATATTGCATCATTCATATTCCTTGGTCTCCACTCCCCACTGATGCACATCTGTTTGTTGTATTAGCTTCATTTGTGTGATAATCCAACATTTTTATTTTAATTTTTACAGCCTTTTACCATGATACTTTTATACCAGCATTCCATTATTTCACATTTGTCTGTGTGCTTTTCTTACCTTATTTTTCCCTTCTTTCCCCACATGCATTCCTTTCCATGTCCCCAAGTTCTTACATCAGCAATTATTAGTTATTGTTGCAATGACTTACCCCGGGATTCAGCAAGCTCTGCATAGAGTGCAGGAATAGTGCAAGAGCTGCTGCAGGCAATATGGCCGATGAGCGATCCAGGAACGAGCTCCCGGGACGTGCATGAGCACTCCTACATTATTCCTGCATGGACACCACTGCTATATGCTAATTACCCCATTTGCTAGTGAAAACCTTGCAAATGAGGTGAATTAGCTATCCAGGAAGCAGGTAGGTGTCTGTGCAGGAATAGTGTAACCTGCAGAAATGTATTCAGTTACTAACCAAATACATTTCTGCAAATTACAAAACGGAGGCATAACAGCTCCAAAGAAAGCATGTATTCAATGTAGTAGGCATGCCAATGGTCAAATATATGGCCATTGACATGGGAAATAGTTGCAAAATTATAAAAAATTACTTTTATTTTTTTTTTGGCTGATTTCGGCCGTTTAAGCGTAGGGCAAAGGTGTGCAAATGTGATAGGCCTGAAAATAAGAAAAAAAGCTGGAAATAAGCTTTTAAACCCAAATCAGTATTTTACCATGATAGTCAATGGCATACATATGACAACAATACCAGGGAATAGTGGTTGTGAAGGGGGAAGGCTCAATGTGAGTATAGAAACTATGAATTAGCATTCTGTTTTATGCAAATGAGGGGACTGATACTGAATCACATAATTCCTCTCAGTGTTAGCTTGCACCCAACTGTGTAGGTGCAGCAACACCATGGTATAAATATAAGAGGGAAATGACCTTATAAGGGGGAGTGTCATGCATGTTGTAAGCTTAATGGAGCTCAGTGGCCCATGTTTGCCCTTAGCTAAGCACAGCTAAGGAAGGGTATGTGTCCGAGGCTGCCTAGCAGTGTTTAGATTGCCTAAACGGGTATGTAGACCGTGCACCGTATTTTAAACAAAAAAAAAGAAAAGAAAACACAAGAAATACCAGCTCTGTTCAAATCTGAACACTGGGTATGTGCAGCACGCATTGGGGCTTAAACAGGAAGGCAATGGGAAGGGAAAACAGCAGTAGGAAGGCAATCAAGGAGAACTAGCATAGCTGGCAGGTAAAATGTATCAGAATCAGCCAATTACACAGGCAGCAGCCCAGCCCAGCAGACTACTATAAACTATGCAAACACTGTTCACTCTAGTTTTTCCCACAAACTCTACACCACCGGTGTACACAGATGGGGAAATTTTACCTGACAAAACTAACAAAATGTTAGGGGCTGCTGCTGCTCTCATACATCAATATGTGGAAGAGACTGAGGGTGGTGAGGATGTGAATGCTGATGACCAACCAACAGTGAGGAGAAAGAGAAGAGTGTACAGACCCAGGGTAACCTACCAGTGGCTACATGAGCTGGAGATAGTGGAGTGCTATAGGGTGGACAGGGACATTCTACAGCAAACTTTGAGCTATGCCAGCCACGCCTCACACAGAGAACCAACAGAGGGGAACCCATCCCAGTGGATACCAAGGTATGTGTAGGCTTAAGAATACTAACCACAGGTACCTTCCAAAGGCCAACTGGGGATATCATGGGGATCTCACAGGCATCAGCATCCAGAGTACGCCACCAGTTCCTGGATGCCAAGTCAGCACATGCCGGTAAGCACGTATATTTCCTCAACACCCATGCGGCGTTGACCAGCAATATGCGTCTCTTCCACCAAAGAGCAGAATACCCTGAGATAGTGGTTGTTATAGACTGCATGCACATACACATCAAAGCACCACCCGGTGAGTGGGGTAGGGTCTACATAAACCACAAGGGTTTCCCCTCCATCAACTGCCAAGTTGTGTACGATGCCCAGGGCATTATCTTGAATGTGTGTGCTGGCAGCCCTGGAAACTATCATGACTCCCACATCTGGCATATGACACAGCTGTATGAGACATTTGCTAGTGGGGACATCCCATATGACCACCTAGTGGGGAATGGTGGTTACGCACTGGAGCCATGGCTGATGACACCCATCAGAAATGCACACACACCCAAACAAGAACTCCATAATGAGACACATGCACAAACCAGAATCATAATAGAGCGTGTGTTTGGGATGCTCAAGTCACGGTTCTGCTGCCCAGACATATCTGGTGGAGCCTTGCAGTACTCCCAAGCTACATATACACAAATGTTCATTGTATATGCCATGCTACACAATATGATCCTGCAGAGACAGCGGCAGCAGGAACAGCACGAGGCAAGGCCACACAGCACCCCACCATTGCCAAGGCCATCACAGGCACAGAGGGACTTGGAAGAGGAATGACCTGAGCCCGCCCTTGTAGGCAGAAGGAGGCATGCCCAGTATGCCCAGGCTTTGGCAAAGAGGCAAAGCATAGCACATACACTGACATGGTAGGTATCCAGGGAACAACACCTCTCTCTGACTCACACATACAGTAAAAGGGATGACAAACATGACACTACCTGTACTTTACCATGTATAGGGAGTGTACTATGTGCATCTGACATAGTCAGCCCTCCAGCGCAGTTCTCAATACTGGTACAGCCACAAAGTAAGTCACACTTCCTATCAATTGCTGAATGGAGTAGTATGTTCTGCTAGTTGTATATATGATATGGATGTGAGCATGCAAGGGAATCGGGTGGCTGAATGGGATGGCAGCAGATAGTGGACACTTCTATGGGCAGCATGAAATCCATAGCAAATACTGGTGTCAACAAAGTAGGCAGTACTAGACAAGGTGAAAATCCCACAGCAGTACATGTGGTACCCCAAATGTGTGTCCATAGGACACACACATGCATGTCAGTGAGGCTCACATACCCAACACCAGCCTCAGCCAGCAGGACAGTGTAGATGACCATAAAGAATGGCTGTGCTAAGGCCTCCAATTGATGGCAATGGTGAACAGCCCCCCTCCAGACCTAGGCAGCAGTTTACAACATGTTTGGCAGTTGTATGTTAGTTCTGAAGGGTAAGAAGTCTGAGACTGAAATGTAGGTCAATAAAACCTAAGATCTGTACTCTACTGATTCGCCTCTAGTCTGTATGATAGGTCAGAATACAAAATGGAATGGAAGCCAACAGAGTACCTGAAATTCCAGTGCAGTCATAGCAAATGTTTAAAGTCATCAGGTGTGCCTCCTCACCCACAATCCTATGTAGAATTGCAGTAACATATCAGTGTGGGTTTAATAACAGTGGAGCACAGATTACCTGAGCTGGCCCAATTTACAGGATAGATTATTGCATGTGTACAATATGCAGAGTTCCGTGTGTTAGGTTGTTGTGTGTTCAATATTGTCTGGAAGTGGTCAGCATGTAGGCATGGAGGGTTGGGTCTCGGTGGCCTATGGCCAGTACTGTGGATGACAGGGCCATGTTCCGACAACTGCAGTGCCAAACACAATGCATCTCAGCAATAGCCATGTCAGCAGTCATCCATACTCACTGTCCAGATGTCAATATCTGTCATTGTCTGAAAGATGGACATGCCATGAATGTGGGCCCAGACATACACACAGTACACAGGTGGAAGTACCCTAGACAGAGTACATAAAATGCAACTGTCAATTGCACACACCTTTGGAGTTGTACATACAGGTTAGCAACACATTAGTTGTCCGTGTAGTATGGAATAGTGATGTAGTCTGGCCAATCAGTGGAAGACCACAAAAAGGCACAGTTATGAAGTAATGAAAGACTGCCTATGTCCTTGCACAAGGCAGTATACGGGGAATTTCCCAGGTATATCTATGAGTCAGCTGCAAGAAGCTTCCATATCACACATGCACTCAGCTCACTCCACCATCAGCCACAGGTTTATCACAGGTCATAGCCCTGCTCTTGGGAATGAGTAAAGTATGACCCCCACTTCTGTATGGGAATACCCAAGAATGCAGAATGCTGAAGAGGTGTCCCATGCTAGTGTGCCCCTCGCTGTAAGCAGCACCCTGCCAGAATCTAGACCAATGGATTAATATGGACAAGAACTATTGCTATTAACACCTCACACACTTACCCTGTCACCCCAGGGGAAACCAGTGGCTTGCAGCCTGGGAATGTAGGAGTGACAGAATGCACTGGCCTGCTACAGATGGCCAGCATCACTAGCAAATGGCCTACAGTCTTCTGCCAAAGGCCTGTGCCTCACCCATACTGCCAATGTATAGTATCTCATAGGATCCCAACTAACAACATAACACAGTCAATAGAACACAAATGCAAGGCCATATTGACAAATCCCAGTAGCATGTCCGCCATGTCCTACTGCATGAACTGCAGACCAACCCCTATTTACCACTGGGATGAAGGGACAACTATAGGGATACTTCTCAGATATTGCTCGCATAATGTTAGGAAGAGGATAGAACAACAGAGTGAAGGGGTGTAGGAGAATGGACGTCATAGAGTGTGTGAAGGCTGAAACTCTGATGTGTGCCCATACTACCCCTGCTTGCAAGCCCAGTAATGGGTGGCTACAAACCTGCTCATAATCCACAATGTGAAGGGGAGCTGACCAGATATATGAGCCCTGCCTCTGGGTAACCTGGGTGAATCTGTACAGCTGAGAGCTATGGCCACAGCAGGATATGGCCATTCTGTTACATTGAAATATGTACAAGCAGGGGATCCTCAGCCACCACATTACCAAGGTGCTGGGCTATTTACACAGACCCATCAGCAAGTGTCTGCAGCTACCCCTCCAGAATGGCATGAGTGTGCAAGAATATGTAGGCTGCAGACCACAATAATGGACACAGCTTATTTATCTTGTATTTCCCAGGAAATAACTGTGAACAAATAAGTATATCTGTCAGTAGTTGATGACATAATACATCACAGTGTAAAACAGTACATATGTCTGAATATCTTTGCTAACACCAACCATGTAACAAAAGTGGCACTGACACAATAGTTACAGTATCCCACTATCTGTCACCCATTGTGACTCCAGATTGTCAACCTATCTGCAGATATCCTGCAGAAACAGGTTGCTAGCTGTAGGTGTAGAACAACAAACCCTGAACTGGACTACAACCTACCTGGAATGGATTCACACACTTAGTACAGAAGGCCATACTGGCATGCTCCTACACTTAGAAAAATGAAGCCCATGTCTGACAAAACAGTGGACTATACATGTCTGTCAGTCACAGATGTCTGTGCACACACACACACCACATTGTACACTATTCATGCTTTGCACACACATTGGACAGGAACACTCACACATATCCAAGGCCAACACACTATAATATGTCAAACATACACACACAGAGCTGTTGGGAGGAAAGAGATAGACAGTGACAGAGAGATTTCCATCATGAGGCCTGTCCCACCCACCACATATCCAATTGGCCAATATCACATGATGTGCTGATGTCAATCACTGTAGACATTGCTTTTGGTAGCTCTCAGCCCTACAGTGTCTGTGTTGCTTGTCATAACTATGTAACACGATAGTACAAATCAGTATTCATCTAGCATTTGTATACCCAGTCCTGTCAAATGTAAAGTTGTGTGTGACTGAGTGTGTGTGTGTGTGTTACCAGAGGAATGGTTTATGGCCCATTCACACACACTGCACTTCCCATTGCCCATGTTAGCACTCCTGCTGATGTCAGTCACCTTGAAATAACCCTCTGGCCAAATCTCAGCCCTATAAGCTGCGCGGAGCTTGCGATACATGTGTAATACAGTAGTGTAGAAAACTAGTTAGGTAGGAGTTCTATTCCCAGACATGGAAACTGTGTGTGTGTCTGTGTGTGTGTGTGTGTGTGTGTGTGTGTGTGTGTGTGTGTGTGTGTGTGTGTGTGTGTGGAGATGAATGATTTTTAGGTCATTCACAGTCACTACACCTTCCATTGCCCTACTTTAGCATGCCTTCTATTGTCAGTCAACTTGAAATAACCCTTTGGCCAAGTGCCAGCCCCATAAGCTCTGTGGCTCTTGCGATAACTGCGTAATACTATAGTGTAGCATACTAAGAGTCTGCCTAAAGACTGCTGTATGTATTTACACCTCTATCTTGCAAACTTTTGTGTGGTGTTTGTATGTGGTCTAGGATAGGGCCCTGCCTCATGTCTGCCAGCGGCTTACCAGCATCCAACGCTCTAGTTTTCTCCTGTCCAATTCTGTACTAACTGTTAGCTCTTTCAGACTGAAATACTGATATTTTCTTTTAGGTATATATTTCTCCTTGCAGTTTGTTCTGCCCTCCAGAATTGTAACTCAGAGTATCCCCTTACTCTCTCCTCAGACTTCACTAACTCACCCTTCCAAACTTACACTACTTAGTCTCTCTTATATCTTGACTGATTGATTCCACTCCTGCTCTTTTCTTTCACTGTTTCTGCCTCCGTTAAGCCTGGCTCACTCCGCTCCCCTACCCTACCCCCAATTCCCACCCACCCCCAGTGGTCCTAACCTTATACTTCTATGACCACACCCCTCTTTTCTAACACCCAATTACAACTTGACACCAATTACTCTTATCCAAACACACCCACCCAGCAATAGCTTACTACACCCTCACATTTCCACTGTAAGCCTCATACTCACTCCACTACATTCTTAGTTCTTACCCTACCTAGTATTAGTTCCTATCTCTTACATTCCATTTGTATCTACACTCTTTACCACTTCCACTAACCTAACTTATCACAGCTTTTCACTTCCTACTCTCCAATCTCTACTATACTCTACCTCCTAAACTAATCTTTACCACTTCACATAGAATCCCAACATCTACTCTCAAATACTCTCTTTCCCTCCACAGTGTCACCTGCTCTATACTCCTTTCCACTTCAGGCACTGTGAAATAACCTCACACCAAGTCTCTCTACTTTCATATTTTGCCTATCTATATTCTAGCTCTAAATCTAATACCTCTACTCACATTGAATCATGATAACTATTTCCAGACACACCCTACAAATGGCTATACTCTTAACTTCAATTGCAGTAGTCCTTACCACACTTATCTAATCACCTTATTTGAAACAAAAAACCTCTACCTGCATAACTACTCACAAAAACAAACACTTACCCTTAACAACTCACTAGCCCAAGCCCACATCAATATCACCTCCACCTCCAATTACCTACAAGCTAAATATCACAGACTTACTCCCATAAAACTAAATCGCCTTGTAGCAAAGAAATTAAAAATCCCACCCATCCTTAATCACAGCCACATACTTGCTCTCAAATATTCCTCCTTACAAGCTGGTGACATCCACCCTAACCCTGGCCCACCTAAACATAACTTTTCATCTGCTACACATTCTCCACCAAACTCCCCTGATACCCTACTTAATTTTCCTAACTCCTTAAAAATTGGACATCTTAACATTCGAAGCTTAAACAATAAAATAAGTCATCTCCATGCCCTTCTCAGTACTTACTCATTTGATATTTTCTGCCTCACAGAAACTTGGTTAAAACCTACAACAACTGACAATGAAATAACCCCACCAGGATATAACATACTAAGAAATGACAGATTAAAACGTAAAGGAGGTGGAGTGGCCTTACTCTTTAAAAACAATCTTCTTATATCCCCTATACCCCATAACCCAACCCAAGATAACTCAGCTGAAATCTTGATCTCTAAATTTCAAATCAACTCCAACAAAGCTATATATATATATTCTGCATCTACCTACCCCCTGGCCATAACATTACTAATATAGAAGATACCCTGTCCTGGATTTCCTCAACCTACCCACAAGAAACTATTATTCTAGGAGACCTCAACACTGACTGGTATAGTATCAACAATGATAATCCCTCTTCTTATATCAACCTACATAACTTTAAACAAACTATTACCACCACTACTAGAATCAACAAACCTAACAACAAAGAGACCATCCTAGACTGGATTCTAGTCAATAAACAAAGAGAAAACTATCAAGTAGGAACCCTGCCAGATGATATCAGCGACCATTTGCCCACGTATATCATCAGGCATAAAAACGACATAAACAAACCTCCCAAGTTTATTACTGCCAGAACCAAAAAACATTTTAATCCTGACTTATTTCAGATGGAACTAAATGCCTGCAACTGGAACCCCCTAAAAATCCTCCCACTAGACGAAGCTGTCAGCTACTTTAACCACAAATTCTTAACAATACTAGATACCCACGCACCCAAAAGATCTACCAGGATAAAGTTCAAATCTGCTCCCTGGCTCTCAAAAGACACAAAACAAAAAATACTTATAAGAAACAAATCCTAGGCTAAATGGAGAGCAACTAGAGATGTCTCAGAACACCTGAACTTTAGACAACTATGTAATACTACTAAAAAAGCCATACTCTCTGACAAAAAAGCCTATTACAGTAAACTTCAACAGTCTCACACTAAGAATCCACAAAAATTTTGGACTGCCATTAATAACCTTCTTCAGCCAGGCCATTCTAGTACCCCTCCACCCCTAGAGTCAGATAACAAAAACAATCTAGAAATTGCCAATGCCTTCAATACCTATTTTACAGAGACCATTCAAACCCTGGCCGCACAGCTAACCTCTACAAACACTAACCTACCTATTTCCCAACATGACAATCTTCCTATTTTCAAGATAAAACCCATCTCAATCTCCTTTATCCAGAAACTAATTCACAAGCTAAAACCCTGTACACCCTCTGATGACAACCTTCCAGCTGAATACCTTCAACTTGCAGCCAGAGCAATTGCTCATCCTGTAGCTATTCTCATTAACCGTACCATTTCTGAAAGCACTATCCCCAATCTTTGGAAAATCTCACACATCATTCCCTTACATAAAGGAGGCAACTCTAATGAGTACTCCAACTATAGTCCCATAGCACTACTCTCACCTTTAGCTAAGATCATGGAGAAATGTATCCATCATCAGCTAATTGACTACCTAACTAAAAATAACATCCTGGCCAGCTGCCAACATGGCTTTAGACCCTTTCACAGCACCACCACTGCCCTTCTATCTTTCAGCAATACTATTAACACCAACCGGAACAATAACTACCTCTCATCTGCACTCTTCATTGACCTGTCAAAAGCCTTTGACATGGTCAATTACTCCCTACTTATAAATACCCTACAATCCCTCTCTCTGGATTCTAATTCTATCCTTTGGTTCAAGTCTTACCTCAACAACCGAAAACAAGCTGTTTTGTGGCAAAATCACTTGTCTTCATATCTCCCTGTTTTACTAGGAGTTCCTCAAGGCTCTATTCTAGGACCCCTTCTCTTCTCTCTGTTCATAAATGATCTTCATGTAGCTATTCCTCAATCCACCTGCATACAGTATGCTGATGATTCTACTATCATCTGTTCTGCAAAATCTCTCCCTCAGCTGAAATCTCTAAGCCAAACTGTCTTCTCCATAGTAGAAACATGGTTCCAAAACCGGTGCTTACTCTTGAATGCCAAAAAAAACAAATTACTTCTGATTACTCCTAACAAGACCCCTCCCATACACTTCTCCATCCTAGCTAGTAATGGAACCCTTATATCACCTGAACTGACCTGTAAGTTATTAGGAGTCACAATAGACAATAAACTCACTTTTGACAATCATATTAATAACACCATTAAGTCCGTTAACAGAAAATTAGGCTCCTTGTATAGGATAAGACCCTTCCTCACCCCAAAAGCAAGAACTACCGTTGCCCACTCTCATTTACTCTCTACCCTCCTGTATGCTTCTCCCATTTACACCAATTTAAAGCAAAACAATCTCAACAAACTTACCAAAGCCTACAACAGTATTGCAAGGTTTGTAACTGGTAAGCCCTACAGAACCCATCACTGCATTAACCTACATCAGCTAGACTGGCTTGAACTGCAAAATGCGCTGCTACTCTCTCAACTAACAACTGCTCACAAAATCTTCTACCTTCCTAACAACACACCTACACTAAACAATCTTATAACACCCTATAATAATCTTCATTCCCTACGCTCCTCTAATAAACTCCTAGCTTATATACCCAAATCTAACAACTTAGCTGGCGACTCCTTGTTCTCCACCACCACAGGTAAGAAATGGAACATGCTGCCACCCAACCTAACCTCTATTTCCTCTTTTCCCCTCTTCAAACTTAATCTTAAAAATCACCTAAAACTTCAATGGTTATACCCTTGCTGTAACCCTGACTAATATTCTACTATTAGCCTGTAACCTAACTTCTCTCTCTTCCTTTACATTACTACTCTGCCAACAAATGTTATGTAAATGTTATCTTCCACATTTTTATCCCAATGGTTTACTGTACAATGTTATGTTAATTCCTTCCTAATGTATGTGGCATTGCCTCTTTTTGCTTTGTTTTTTTCTATATTATTATTAAGTATGTGGAGCTTTTCTCCCCGGGCCTCTACTGAAAATGGAAATATCTCCAGCTAGACTAGCCCGGTCAACAAATGTAAAATAAAATAAAATAAAATAATAATTAGGTAGGATTTCTAATCCCAGAGATGGTAACTGTGTATGATTGTGTGGCAGAGTGTGTGTGTGTCTTTGATGATACCTGATTTTATGGACATTCACATTTACTACTCTCCCCTTACCCCTCCTTTAGCACTGCTGCTGATGTTAATCACCTTCAAAGATACCTGTGGAGAGCTCCTCAAAATATAACCTCAGTGGTGCTTGTGATAACTGAGAAATACTATAGTGTAGCATACTGGTTAGGTAGGAATTGTAATCCCGAGATGAAAACTGTGTGTGTTTGTGTGAGAGAGTGTGTGTGTGTGCCTTTGATGATATCTGATTTTATGGACATTCACACTAACTAATCTCCACTTACCCCTCCATTAGCACTGCTGCTGAAGTTAGTCACCTTCAAAGATACCTGTGGAGAGCTCCTCAAAATATAACCTCAGTGGTGCTTGCAATAACTGCATAATACTATAGTGTAGCATGCTAGTTAGGTAAGAGTTCTATTCCCAGAAATGCCAATTGTGAAACTGTGTGTGTTTGTGTGAGAGAGTGTGTGTGTCTTTGATAATACCTGATTTTATGGACATTCACACTTACTACTCTCCCCCTACCCCTCGTTTAACACTGCTGCTGATGTTAGTCACCTTCAAAGATACCTCGGCAAAGCTCTCCAACATGTAAGCTCCATAACATGTGCCATAGATGTGGAACAATGTAGTAGCAGTAACTGCACAGGTATGGGTTTGAATCTCATCTGTGGTAAGTGTTTGTGTGTGTACATATGTCTGTACTTCAAAGATTTTGGCCCCATTTACACCCAGTACACATCTCAGAGCCTGACTTTAGCAGTCCTGCAGATAAAATCCACCTTAAATACCTGTTGCCAACCCTAAACCATATAAGGTCAGTGGTGCATGTGGTAAATGCATAACATAATGGTCCATAACAATTGTTAGATAAAGGTTTGAATATCACCCCTGGAAAATGTAAATGTGTGTGTAGGGTAAAGTTATTTTTGGGATCTCTCACCCACTACATCACCCAGTGCCAGTATTTAAAAGGGCTGGTGATGTTCCTCACCATAGAAGTACCTTGGGACAGCATCCATCCTATAAGCTCCGTGATGCATGGAATAAATGCGGTAAACTATAGTAACACTACATAGGTAGGGGTGTGAATCTCAATACTGGTAACTGTGTGTGTGTGTGTGTGTGTGTGTGTGTGTGTGTGTGTGTGTGTGTGTGTGTGTGGAGATGAATAATTTTGAAACCATTCATACTACACCTCCCATTGCCCTCATTACCCTACTTTAGCACGCCTGCTGATGTCATTCACCTTGAAATAATCCATTTTTCAGCCCTATAAGCTCTGTGGTGCTTGCGGTAACTGAGTAATATTGTAGTGTAGCAAACTAGTTAGGAAGGAGTTCTAATCCTGATCCTGGCAACTGTGATAGTGTGTGTGTTTCTTTGATGACCCCTGATTGTATGGACATTCACACTTACTACACTTCCCTCACCTCTCCTGTAGCACTGCTGCTGATGTCACTCACCATCAAAGATACCTTTGGAGAGCTCTTCAACATGTAAGCTCCATGGCTCTTGCAATAACTGCATAACACTTTAACAGCAATACATAGACAGGTAGGGGTTTAAAAACTCAGTACTGGTAAGTGTGTGTTTGTGTGTGCATCATCAGTATCCTGTGTGGGTGTTTGGGTGCTTGTGTAATGACAGGATCCATTGCAGTGTGGGTTTTGCTACATTATTATATTGAGGACATATATGTCCCAATGTCCACATTACAAGGCCAACAGTTTTCAAACACTGTAGAGGTTGTTGTAGACAATCCTCTGCCATAAATGTGTGCAGCCATGTGCAATTAGTATGTGATAGTATGGATTAGTAAAGAATATAGGCAACCGTTATAATACCCAAGTACCACTCTTCACCCACAGATCATACACAAACATGCTTGGCTCTCACTCGCTTCCTTTCTTCCTTTCTCTCTGTCTCTCTATCTCTCTATCTCTCTCTCTCTCTCTCCCTTTCTGGTGAATGTGGAAAACTACATCTGTTTTGCAAAGGCAGCAGCTTGAGTTTTGTAGGTAATGCTTATGATCAGCTGATGGCCTGTGCACAAATTGGAGTTCCCCACTTGCTACTTGCATGTGGAACAACTGTGGTATCATTCCTGTAGCCAATTGCATGGAAGCACACTCCTATAACTAAGCACTTCATGTTGGTGCTGGCCCTTTTCCTTCACTGTGAGCAGAACTTCATGAGGGTGTCTGGCAAACAGCATCACAGAGGATAGTTGGAAATACCTCTTGCAACATGCACTGTGGAGACAGGCCAACACACAGGAGGGGGATGTTCCAGACATGGAGACAGAATGTAAGTATTGCTGTTCTGCATTTGAAGTAGTGTTAGTTTAACAGGGTTTGTGTGGATATGGCTGTTCTACATGATTTAAAGTCTGGCATGGCAGTGTTATGTGGTTGAGGAAACAAACTCTCACCTGTAGGGCTATCTGCAGGCTGGCCAGAGTTTGGAGTCTTAGATGTGGTATGTTACTCACACATTTCCTATCTTTAGAAATGCAGTAGCATACTCTGATGATTGCAGTCAGTACATGGTGACATCCATATAGGTTACTGACTTCATATCCCTCAGAAGAGATATGTCACAACAAACCCTGTTACACCAGGAATTTTCTCAGTTTATCACAGCAATGTGTCAATATTGGCCCTGTGTTTGTGCCTCTGTCCCCATGTCTGTCACCCTCTGTCCATATGTCATGCAGTAAGAGGTGCATGTGCACAGTATATCATTATTTACTGACATCATTCCCGATAACAAGCCAGTGATATATCAGACTGCTAGACATGTTATGTATAGTAGGCCTTATATTTGTGGATAAATCCAGGACATTCTGTTGTACTGAGGTCTGTGCACTTATGGTGATTGCTGACAGATTGTCAATATTGTGTAGCAGTGTATAGTGAATATGTTAGTTGGCCTGTGTACAGACTGGTAGATGTCAGTGTTCTTGGTCCTGTTCTATCTGACATTGTATGCTGCACCAGTTTCTCGTACCCTATCAACATATATGTTTGTAGGGCCAGACTGAGACATGTCCCATACCACAGTCAGGAATCAGACTACACTGTGAATTGGGCCAGTATATATAGGGTTAGTGTGTGAGTGGTAAATATGAGGATGGTTTTGTTCACACAGTCCATATACTGTACTATTAATTAAGCTTACCATAATATGACTTTGAATGAAGTGAGACTGGTTGTGGGTATGCACTTTCACACTGGTGTATGGTACTCTGTGCTGTTACATGCCTGTAGTGCCTGCAATATTTGAAAGTACATGTGTCTCCCCCATAGGAAACTTGGGTCAGTGTTGTGTCAGTCTGCCTGTAGTTTACACAGTGTTTGTGAAATGCCTAGCAGCTCAGTGTATTTACCTAGTGTGATTTTTATGTCCAGGTATTTGTCAGATGTGCTGTTGGCTGGCCACCATATGTGTCGTGTATTTCTGAAAACGCAGTGGTATGCTGTCAAGATATATATCACTAACTAGTGGGAAGTATGTGGGCTTGGGACCTCGGTTCCTCCAGTTAATATGTGTTAGTTCAGAACAGGAGGGTGTGACGGCATCAAATGTGTGAGCTTATCTATTCCAGTATTTGTGTGATAATCCCATTTTCATTGCTGTAAACATCCCCTTTGTTAGGCTTGGTCCACATGTCTTGCACTAAGGAGTTCTGTGTATACCTCTGGACTGACCATATTGTGTCAGACTGTCCATGTTTATTGGGCATATTTCTGCTGTATTCCACAGGATCATTACTGTGATTTGTGTGGTACTTAACTATGATGATTTTATGATGTCTGTCAGTAACTGATGGCGTACATGTCAGTATCATAAGTGACTTCCTACACAACATGTCTGTTGACACAACCCCTTTTACTATAGCAACATTCTACATTTATACCTGCAATACTTACATTACATTCCCTTGCACTAAGAGGTTGTGACTTATGGTGCTGAGGTATGACTCCACTACGTTATGGGCATATGTTATATATGTATATATATCTGTATATATCTATACATACATATATATTTATATATATATATATATATATATATATATATATAAATATATATGTATATGTATAAATATAAATATACATATATATATATATATATATATATATATATATATATATATCTAAATATATATATATATATATATATATATATAAATATATATGTGTGTTTGTATATACATGTATACATATATCTACATATGTGTATGTATATATATATATATATATATATCTATGTATATATATATATATATATATATATATATATATATATATATATATATATATATATATATATATATGTGTAAACATGAGTGTTGTATAATATATATATATATATATATATATATATATATATATATATATATATATATATATATATATATATATATATATATATATATATATATATATACTTATGTGTAAACATGAGTGTTGTATATACCTTCCCAGATGTATCACACCATATTTATCTATGTCTATATTTAGATATAAAAACATGGCTGAGTCAGCACTATTTTTACTTACAACTACTAAACAATTGTAGTAGTCAAAGCAGTTATTCACTACTATTCAGTATGCATACTGAATGATATATTTAAAAAAACAACTGACATTTTCACAGCAACAATGGCTTAGTGGTTAGCTGCTGTGACTGTAGTGTACAGGGTCCTGGGATCTAAACCTGCAAGGGCTGTTTATTTTGGCAGTTTTGAGCAGATTTAAGTGTGTTTTTGCAACAGTAAGTGGTGCTAATATACAGTTAAATGAATAGGCACTTACACCATCTCAGCTTTGCTTACCAGTGTGCAAATCTGCTTACATTTACATTTAAGCAATGGTTACACCTGCTAAGCATAGCTGAGCCCTGGTAACCAATGATCACATTCCAGTCTGATAAAATAGCACGGTGATGATATCTTTAATAAGTGTATTTAATCCCATGTACATATCATGCTTCTATGTGCTGTCATTACAGTAGCAACGGGTGTGTGTATACTGTATTGGACACCTGAGTATACATGGCTAGTGCAACAATCTTTTCGCTTTGTATGTGTTTCATACATGGGTAGTAACCCAGGTCATATGCAGTCACAATTGCATGTATTGTATCATTACGTTACTACTTTTAACAGTGCTTTTCCAAGTAAGAGTAGATTGCAGATTGTAGTACAGGAACCATACATCCCTGAGTGCAAAGCTGGACTCTGAGTACTGACTATTATGTTCTTGGTGTGTGAACTGTATGTTATTAAGTATTTTCTACTGGATATTGATCTGATATGTGGAACTGTAACTGTAGACTACTATGTGTTTAGGACATGTCATTCAGGGCTGATTTCATGTAGTAATGGCATACCTATCAGTGTCAGATGTCTATCTGTCAAAACATTCATCCTAATGCATAACCTGTTGGCTAACTGATTTCTGTCTGTCCTCTGTACAGATGTGCAGATGTCAGGTATCCATCTCGGCTACTTACATGCAATCTATGATTGAATAACACTGACATGTCTGCCCACCTGTGTTATGAATGCCACAGCTAGGAAACCCCACCCTGTATGCACCACATGCCATGCATACCTCAACCAGACTACCACAGTCAACAGAACATGCTTGGGTACAGGTCTCTAACCCAGACACTTGCCATGCCATGTAATATATGTTGCATACATGTCAGTTGGAGCATCTCACTGGTGCTCTGCAAGAGGATATCAGATGACTGGTTGTTGAATTTAACTGTCACCCTGGAGATCTCTCAAGTGGCATTGGTTGATAGATGGCCTGCTGACAAATGTCAGGTTGCATGATACCAGTGTTCCCACATGCCCTATTCTTCTCATCTCTCCTTGGACATTACCCTGGTACACACCTAGGAGCACCTGCACCTATGGACCCCAGTACTGACAAATGTGTCAGTGTGCATTACTGAGAATAACCATGTCTATGTGTTTGTAAACTTGTAGTTGACAATACCCTGAGGGCCTTCTCACCCACTACACCCCCCATTGCCATACTTAGAAATGGCTGCTGCTGTAATTGAAGTTAAATGTACCTTGTTACACTTTTCACCTTATGGGCTACCTGGAGCTTTCAGTACCAGCATAACACAGTTCTACAAATGGGTAGATAGGCGTGCGTTACTCTCTGAGTCCTGGCAAGTGTGTGTATGTGTGTGAGTGTGCATATTTGTAGATGACAGCATTCTGAGGCCACATTCTCCAAATACACTAAACCTTGCCATAAATTATAAGGGATAGTGATGTAGCTGACATTAGGAGAGCGATGACAAACCCTCACCCTACTATTCCTGTGGCATGTGCAATAAATGCATATCCCTTTAGTAGCACTGATTAGATAGACAAGGGGTTGTATTGCAGTCCTGGTCAATGTGTGACTGTGGGTATGTCAGAGCATTATCATGGGTTTCAGTGAGTACAATATCCAATGTGGGGTGTGGGTGCTGGGTATACGGTCTTTACACAATGGTACCCCCAGTACATGTCCCAAGGTCCACTGTATGAGGACCGCTGTCAACATCAACCATACAGGTAACTGATTACACTATCCAGCCCAATGATGCATGTGCTGTGTGCAAATTCTCTCTAACAGAATGGACTCACTGACAAGGTAGTTAGCACTGCTAAACCCAAGTCTGTCAGATGTGTCTATGACTTTATTGTCAATGTGTATATGACAGTATGTCATATTATGTCTTATTCATTAACACCCAGTGCATCCCACATTAACATACTGCACAAGGCCTGGTGATGTTCTTCACTTAACAAGAAACTTGAGACACACCTCACCTTAAAAGCTCTGTGGAGTGTGCATTGAAAGCCAAACACATTAGTACCAATAGTACATAGGTAGGGGTTCTGCTCTCATTTTGCCAAGTAAGTGTGTGTGCGTGTATGTGAATGGATCTACTTCAGTTTGCAGAAAATATGTGTCCCAGAAGATCATTTGTCTGAGAACTAACTGGTTAAAGGTAACATTTCAAAGCAATCATCTTGTGGAAATGCATTCAAGCAAAACTAGTAGTGGATGTATACATGCCTTCTTTCCCACTGTACAGCTGTACAGTGGTACAGGAGTTAGTATATATACATGGGTGTGGTTGTTGAGGCCACAGCCACCCACATTGGGGTTACTGTTGTGGGTTTCACCCTGATTAGTGTGCTGTTAAACTGTACAGTTTATGTTAACAGGTTAAGTAGCTGTTAGTCACACTATGTGTGGTTCTACACCAACCCACACCCTCCAAAGTGGGAGGCTTTGCCACCCACACCAGCACACATATGTTTACCAACTCCAGGATTACACTACATTGGGGAATAGGACACATACCCTGGCAGTACCATTGTCAATGACATTAAACTGGCAAACTGATTATTTCCTGATGTGATGTTTTGACAATTTGGTCTAGGTGGAATTACATAGGCCAAAATGAGTTCACTGCAAAATGAAGTACATCCATGTGAACAGTATTATCTGTGTATTGCATTAACACCAAAGCCTGTGTGTGTGTGTGTGTGTGTGTGTGTGTGTGTGTGTGTGTGTGTGTGTGTGTGTGTGTGTGTGTGTGTGTGTGTGTGTGTGTGTGTGTGTTATTCATGGACATTTTGTGTGTGCCACACAGTACACTTACAATTGTCCACTGTAGAGGATCTGCTGACATCATCAACCATGCACTCACCTGTATACACCCATCAGACCTATCAGCCATATGATACATTCAGTAACTGTTATAAAGACCTGTTGCCTCTGTTCAGCTGTACCGGGATATGACACAGTCAATGTGTCACCACAGGGTTACATCCCTTGTCAGACTGGACAGCAGACCAATATCCTGCTGACACATAGACATCTAGAACACAAACAGAATACATTATGGAGACCAGAATCAGTCAGTGTTAATAACAGCTATAATACATCATGACTGGACAGCTACACACCCTGATGTGTAAGCATTAATCATTCCAGCTGAAAACACATTCAACAACATTACATTGTTAAACCTTAGTTGATTCACCTTGTGCATCAGAACTATATCAGCATGTCCCTGCATCGATGGTATGGTTGACAGGGATGTGTCACAGGTATCATCATATACACAGGGTGTTTTGGCAGGTTTACCAGAGGCCTAGGCTGAGCCATTTGGTTGAATTTCTTTATTAAATGGACTGTGCCGATGTGGTGTGTGTGGGTATGGAGGTGCCCTAGCTGTGTTGGTGAAATGTGAGTGTATGTATGCACACATCTGCCATGTGGCTACCCTATACAGGGGTTTGTTGGATAGCTGTAGACTGTACATGGCAGGGTGTACAGTTCACTGTCTCCAGCCATGGACATGGGAACTGTGCCTGCCAGAGGTTTCACGGGCATTAACAGGCAGAAGCCCAGATATGTTACTCTCCCCTGATGATGACAATTGTCCACTGGATCTGTGTCCCTGTTGGGACTGGCCAGGACCACGTGAATGTGACCTGCTGTGTTGTGGCATGGACATTACCCCCTGCAGTGCTGTTGCTGGTACTGCTACTGCGGGAGCAGCCATGAGTTGTTCCACATCCACGTAGATCTCCACCTGTTGTTGTTACTGACCTATGTCTATGTGGCTGTCACCTTACTCCCACCACATTCTCTACCACAGACACCAAATGGTCAAGTATTCCCACCATCTCACCCAACCGTCTATCCAGGACCTCTGCAAAATAATGGTGGGCACCTGCAAGATCACAGATTTTGTCAAGTACAGCAGAATGAGTAGCACTCTGGTGCCTCAGACTCTGTCTGGTGTAAAGTTCCATACATGCCTGTGCCTCCATGATGGCCCAAAACATGCATCTGGTGACACCTAGTTTGGCACTACTGCCAGTAGCATGATGGCTAGCAGCCCTCCTACGAGTACCCCTGGACATCTGCCTGTGTGGTACTTCACTGGTCATCCTGCTATGGCTGCTGTGTATAGACACACTTGCCATAGTCCCCACACTGCCCTGTCCCATGCCACCAACCGCTAACTGTCCCTCATCTATGGCCATTGGTGATGGGGTATGTATGGGCATTGAGACTGTGTGCGGGGATGGGGTGGATAAAAGTGGGATGTCAACCGATGGCACAGCTTCAGCCCCTGACAACACTGCCTGTGCCTCACCATGTCTATCATCTTTGTCAAAGTCTGTATGGACACTAACATCAGTTTGCCTGCAGGAGGGACCCTCCCCCACCTCACCACCTGTGAGTGGCAAACATAAAATGTAATTTAAGACTTATACATCATGGATTAACTCTACACACTCACACACACACACACACACACACACACACACACACACACACACACACACACACACACACACACACACACACACACACACACACTTACAGGTGAGGTGGTACAAAGATATTACACAGACCTCTCATTACCCAACAGTCAACATGCATGACATATGGCACTCAACAGCATGCACTGCAACCATACTCAATCCTTGTTATCAACATTATATCTCTCTGTGATGCATGAGTTGATTTAGTAGGTGATGGCCCTTCCCCTGGAACACACTGCACCCATATATGCAGTATTGCTGTGCACTTGTACAGCACACTGACATGTACTGTGCACCATACCTCATGAGTGTACATACCATTGCTGAATGTTTATATGTGTGGCAGTTATGTTTGCTCTGTTGCTCACAGCCTTTATGTGTTTGTCTGACACATACCTGGGATGATATGAGGTCTGATGTTGATAGTTAATGCCTGACCTCTGATTTGCAGATCTCATAATCAGCAGTGGATGTATGAGCAATAAAATCCAATTACACTGACAACCTTCAAAGCTTAATGTGGATATGAGGAGTGTACATACCCTTGTTGACATGCCAGCCTCTTCCATGGTATGCAATGGGGCCCCAGTACTGCATATGTTAACATTACACACACCTGATATGTGACACATGACCTGTGCAGTCCAATGCAGTATCAAACAAATGTGTTAGTCATGCAGATGCTGAATGAGATGCATACAATATGTGGGTTGCATAAGTATGCACACTCTGAATACAATGGTTTGTTGTAGCACCTGTTATGTGAACTACAGCAGTCACTATTCCTGGAAGGAGTATCCTAGCATGGCCCATCTTCACTTGCCATTATTTGGTCACTCCATCCTACAAATGTCCCACAACTCTGCTGGACTGCAAGGTCAGCTCATGTGTACAGCCTTGGTGGTCAGTCACACAGTGCTTCACTATTGCTGTGGAGTCAGGTTTATGTCTGACACAATTCATGACCCTTACTGTGTTCAGATACAGCCATTCTTAGCAAGCTTTGGATGTATGCTTCAGTTCACTGTTTTGTTTCAGGATGATACCCCTCCCCATTCTCAGCCTTATTTCAGATGCTTGACAACTATGGGCCACACATGAGTGTTATTTTTCAGTGTTCCAAATTCTGCACACCATGCCTACTGGCCTAGTTCCTGCTAATGAACATTAAACCTAAAGGTGTGCACTGGCACCAACAAGGTAAACATGAGGATGGTGGCCCTGATGTGAAGTGAGGTGTTGCTTTTGCAACACATGTTTCTTTATGAATACTGCTGTACATTTCAGTTGGTCTCATGACACCATTACACATTGCAACACATGCTTTTGGGAGAACTGATGTTATGCATATGCTATCTGTAGAGAGCCATGGATGATGTTGCCTGTGGAACAACTCTTCTGTCTGATTACCCTAACCCATAGGCCGCACCTATGCAGATTCCAGGCGATTGTCAACACAGCTACTGCACAGGCAGTACTTGCTAGACATTCTTGCAAGTCCCTAAGTGTTGCTGCATGTTTCTGGGCAGCCTCCGTGACCAGTTTTCAACATGTTTTCATCTGTTTATTTTCTACATTAATGTTGTCCCATATTTCATACACACATACATGACTGTCTGCACTATTAGCCATGGTATATGCAATGGTGAGGTAAGGCTACTTTTCCCACTTCTAAGTGCTACCTTTTAAATACGGGATACATTTCATGGTTTGTAAGATGTGTGCAAGCCACAGCTAACTCTGTTGCAGGTGAGTGGGCAAATGTCATGGACATACTTCTTGGATAGCAGACCATTACTTGTTGTGACATTGAGTCCCTGTACTTGATGGAAGGTCTGTACTCAAGAAGAATAAATGCTGTCAGTACCTTAAAAGCTGCTTCCACAATATGTTATTTGGAGTGTCTGCACACATATGCTTCCGTTGCATGTTAAGGTATGTATTCCCCATATTTGTTGTCCTAACATAGGTTTCCATATTACACATTCATTGCTCATGTTAGGAAACACATTACAGGTTGTAAAATGTGTGGAATGTGGTATTCTAATTTGCCGTTGTTTAGATCACAAACAGTTTCCATTGTAATACTGGTGTATACACTGTTGTAGCCACTATATAAGGGTAATGTTTCAGACATGTCCCTACTGAAGGCCATTTGTCCCACCATTATGTTCATCTCTGTCCACACATCCTGCACTGACAGGTTGTTAGGTATACTGCAGAACTCTTACATATCCCATGGATCTAGGACTAAAGTTCAACAGTCCGAATCCACTATCACCAAACATACTTTAGCGAAAGCGCTTTTCACCGAAAAAGCGCTTTCACTAAAATGTGATCAAAAAAAAAAAAGAAAAGAAAAGAAAAAGAAGAAAAAACAGTAAATTAACATTAATGCAGGGGGGCATGTCCCCCTGCATCCCCATACTTGAATATTCTCACTCTGAGATCGCATTACAGTGAGGAGAAGGGAAGATTTCCCTTATCTGCACCGTAGCATGATCTCCATAACAGTTATTCCCCTACAACTCCATATAGCAGCAGGCATGCTTCCGCTAAAGTGCTTCTTCAGTGAAAATCACTTTTGTAAGTATGGCCACCCATTTTTGTTTCGATAAAAAATTCCTTTGGGGATCAGTACAGATCCCCTTCAGATACGCCACAATGGTGACCACTGTGATGCAGTGCAGTTAACAGCAACAATAAGTGAACATGTACAACGTGCATCATGGTTAGGTGTGTTAAAGGTGTGCATGGCAAATAACATGGCCATAACATGGCTGGTGTATTGGAAAACCTGAACAAAACAACTCCATACTCAACAGCTATAGGCTGCTGCCCCAGCTGTGTACCAAAGCCACCAAAATAGTTGTGTGAAAGACATAATGTCAGTAGCCATACCTGTGGCATTGGTACAGGGTGGGAGCAGCATTTCAGCACATTAACAGTACAAACCCACAATACTAGAGATTATGCACATCTGTTCATTACTACACTGCAGCAACAGACTATATTATCTGACATATGCATGTTGATACTTTACAGATGAAAATAAATAAACAACAGTGGTCTACTAATGTGCCCTGAGGCCTTACCTGCATGGTCCTCATCCATTGTGTGGGTGGTGCCAACCTCAACAATGCTGTCTTCAGCTTGCCAGCTTGGCTGGTGTGCAGATGCCCCAAGGCTGGAAAGAAGCTCCTCAGCATGTGTCAGTGGGGGCTTGATGGCATGACCCACCCCACCTGTAGCTAGCTGGTCCCGCCTAACTGCAGCGACATGCTGACGGGCATGGTGGATCAGATCCATGCATCGATGCTGAACCTGCTCATAATTGCAGTTGTGCAGGCTGACATCATTTACCCTGTGGATGAGCTTGTTCCACAGGTCAGTCCACTCCTGCCGATCCTGGGCCCTTCAGCCAAAGAAGATGGCATGATGGACTATGAGGAATTGGATTATAGCATAATTTTCCAGGGATGTGTATGCAGGCAGGTGTTCCTGGGACATTGTACCTGGAAGACATAAACAGGAAAAAATACCAGGGGACTTCATACAGTTGTCCATGTGCACATCAACAGTGGGCATTACTTGCAAATAATCCAGACTTTAACATAACACTGTAAGCTATCATGGCTTGTTCATCTTGCATTACACTCCTGTCTCTGACCTGTCCAGTTCCCCAATGTTGGACACTTAATGGCATAATCCAGTACACAAGATTAATTTCTGTGTAGAGGGATGAGAGTGGACATCTTCCATGTGGATGGTGTGTGGATGGTGGCATGAGTATGTTTGACTGTAGTGTGTGATGGGACTGTGAACACATGCCTGTGTCAATGTAGGAGGCAGACTGTGATGTTCTCATGCCCCATGGAGACTTGCTGTTGTTGCCATCAGTCAGCATTATGCCCATGCTCACCACTGATATGGCCAGAAGTGTGTGTGATGTGCATATCCCCCTGTACTACTGTTGTGGACAGGGTGTCACTGTTCCCACCTATCTTGTCTGATGCAGGTTGCCTGTATCCATGGCATGTGTGCATGAGGTGTGCTTTACCCCCAGTACATGTGGACTGGTGTTACTGGCCCTGAGACTGTGTACATATCTGCAGACAAGGTTGCAACTGTCCTTGGTGGTTTGCATATGTCTTATTTCTAGTCATAGTCAGCCTTGCAGGAGGTCACCTGTGAACCTACATGCTTTCTCAGATAGAAGTGCACTTGCTTCCAAGTTTTGGTCTGCACCTATGTGTCCCTGTACAACCACTATAGCAACCTATTATGTGTTTTGTGTCTTGGTGGTGTCCACCAAGGAAGATTACTCTATCATTGGTGGAGGATGGTTGTACAGGTAAGGTACTGCGAATTCCATATAGCTACAATGGGTATGAAGTGTACACAACCATATACAATGCATGGTACTTGAGCAATTGAAACATGACTCCACAAAAGCACATGTCAACACAATCCCCACTTGTAATGTGTCCTATAGCCTGCTCAGTTCAATAGGGAACATAACAACTTGTCCTGTGGAAACATATAGGTTCATGGGGTCATAGGTGTGTACTAGGCTAATGGCCTTGGAGCCTTTAAAAGCCTAGCCTTCTGTCAAATAAAGTCACTGGAGTGATCCCTATGGTGAATTTTCTATTTCCCATCTACCCATCAAGATTTATCTTGAAAAGGGCCAGTGAGGTACTCTGCTTGACATGTAAGGGAAGTCTGTTCCATAGCTTGGGCAGTCTCTGGATTATGAACCTGTTCCTCCAGCATATGGGAAGTAATACTCAGCACAGTAAGCCAGTTGAATGTGTGTGCACACCCTAACACTGGTATGTTGTGTAAGCACCTGTTGAGATGATTACAGCATCCAGTTGTCTTAGTTTGTACTTTAACATCATATCACATCTTCACTTGGCAATAGTTGCTCACCTTCCATGAAATAACTTTGTTTCTTTTTAAATAGAATTTTACAGGTTATGGGTCACATTTGAGGTGAGAAATGTTTTGACATGACTTCCCGTGGTCTCATTGGCATACAGCATACAGACCCGGCATTCCAACAGGGGTGTGTACACTTTGATAGCCAGTGTATATGGGTGTTGATATAGCTGATAGTGGTAGGCATGGACAGTGGATCATAACACAGTCATACACTTCTCTGATTGCTATGTGATAAGCATGTCTACTGTAGTAACCATATTAGTGTCATGGCAATGCAACAATCGGTAGCGGTACACATTTTATTTTGTTGTATGCAGTGACAGTGTGGGTGTTTTCCCTTTACCTTTCCTGTATGGAAGACATCCTTCCTGTGTATGAGCAGCAGTGTTACAGATAGCAGGTAGCTATACCTCTTACAACAGAGCTTGTGCACACAGGCCAACTACATGTTTGTATAAGGTTGCCAACCTAGGTACAGTGTGTGAGTATTACTGTTATATGAATTGAATACTGCTAGTTTTACAGGGTTTGTGTGTACCATGCTAGTTTTGCATTGAATGCAGTCTGTCTGCATAGCTCTCAACTGTGGGCCTATCCACATGATGACCAGAGGTTTGGCTGTTATGTTTTGTCTGTTTCCCACACAGGTCTTATCCCTGACATATCAATGGTATTCTCTCTGTTTATTGCTATCAGTACATGGCAACATCCATTTGTGTTTCTGACTTCATATTCCTGAGTAAGGGTATGTTGCAACCAATCCTGTAACACAAGTAACTTTCACAGTGTATAAAAGTAATATTTCAAATATGGCCTTGTGTTTCAGCCTCTGTCCTCCACCTATAGACGAGGCTTTGTCCAGATGTCATGCAGTAAGAGATTGATAGGTATGGTCTATCATTATTCAATGCTGACATTCCTGCTATTATTCCAGTGATGTTGTGGACTCCCACACAAGTTGTGGAGTAGGGTCCATATATATGAGGGCTACAGCTGTACAAAACATGTGTGACTCTGTACAGTCTGGAGGTCAGTGTATGGAGAACACTGTTATATGCCATTGTAAGACATTTTAGGGGGAGGGGTATTAAATGTTTGTAACATAGGCTGTTAGAATATGTGAGGGATATCAGTAATAAGAAACATTATGATATATGGCTGTACATTTTCTTATGTTTCACCATGAGAACAGTGGTGGGCTAGACCATACTGTCTTGCAAACAGTTATGTTTTTCAGTGTGATGGTGATGTTTTAAGTTAAGCATTGTTATGTAATGGATGCATTTACATTGTGACAACCGATACTTTTCCCCCTAGGGGGTTGAGTACAGAGTGTAATTGGAAGCTGTTGAACTACATCTGTAATTAAGTATGGATCAATTCTCATCTTGAAGGCAAGTGTGTTTTTCACTGTTGTACTACTTGAAGGCTTTAGCCTAGACAGCAAAGTATGTTATGTTTTGCAGATTACTATATTATATGTTTTCATTGAGAGTGGCATTAATTAGTTATTATATATTTCAAACACCTAAATGCTATAAGAAATGGCATAAACAACTGAAATAGTGCACAAATAAAACATTTATATGTATGCAAACTGAGTGTGGTGTCATGTCATTTGCATTGTGTGTGGGTATATGTTTCATGCAATAATTCTCATTTATAGGAAAGAATCAGACACCATTTGAAAAGGTGTCAACTGTAGGAATAATGACTGTTTGATATGCTGTTGATCCTCTCTATATACTCTCTTTATATATATATATATATATATATATATATATATATATATATATATATATATATATATATATATATATATATATATATATATATATATATATATATGTGTGTGTGTGTGTGTGTGTGTGTTTGTGTGTGTGTGTGTGTGTGTGTGTGTGTGTGTGTGTATGTATATATGTTTGTGTATATATGTATCATTAGAATGTTTAATGCTTCCACATTGTACATTCCCTATGGTAGACTGACAGTTCTATATGATATGTTAGAGAAATCATCCCAACATCTTACAGCTGAGATGGCTTACTGGTAACTTCTTGTGGCTCTGTTGTGCAGGGTCCTGGGTTCAAGACTTGCAAGTACTGGTTTATGTTGCAAGGCAGATCAGTTCAGCTGTGGAGGAAGGGATAATGGCAATAATTACAAGAGATCCCTATTTTGGGCCCCTTCACCCCATTTACAGTGCCTTTGGTCAGACGTTTTGTAGTGAGAGGTTCAGAGTGTGGCTCCGATGTCTGAATGCAATATATATATATATATATATATATATATATATATATATATATATATATATATATATATATACATACATACTTGTATATATACATATACATATATAAATACATGTTCCCTACTGTTGAATGACTGTGCTGCATGATATGTTTGAGAAAATATCGTACTTCTCTACAGCTCAAATGGCTTAGTTGTAACTTGCTGTGCCTATGGAGTGCAGCATCATCGGTTTGAGACTTGCAAAGGTTGATTTTTTTTTGTTGCTGGGCAGAACAAGGGCTGTTGGATACAGCGTGATTAAGGCACTTTTAAGCAGTTGTAAGCAGGTTTGCGCTGGTTTGCGAGGCGATCATCAATGCTAACTTCCCATTTAATATGCTTACAGACAGCCTGAAAAGTGCTTAATCTGTCTAGGTATTGCTTAGGGCCATGCAAACAGGCTTAAACCTGCTTACTACTGCTAAAAAATTCTTGCTCTCGCTTACCCCCGTGCTAATTTCTTTAAAAGAAAAGAAAAAGGGGTGATAGGAAAGTAGTGATAAAGGGGGCACAAAAAGGAAAAGACAATAGGGAAAGTAGCTAGGGATGTGCAGTATAGGTGTAGGGAAAGTCCATAGCTGTCCATTTCTTCTACAGCAACAGCTGTGCATATATACTGAATTTGGAGGTATCCTTGGACACTCAAACCCCTAAGAGAGGGGTGAGGACAACAATAATGTGTTGTGAAGCCAGTTAGACCAGATTGCATGTGTCCAGTGGACATGTGTGTGAAATGGACAGCTATGTAGCAGGCAAATTTTTTTTTTGGGAACAGATTGCCCTTTTTTTTAAGGTGAGAGTGGGATGTTGTGGAAGGATAGTAGGTATGTTTGGGGAGGTAAGTTGGGTAGGAAGACAGGCAAGCCAGACAAGACAGCATACAGGAGCAGTATATGCCACATGTGGGGGGTAAACACCTTGGATGCGGAGGGGTATTTGAAAATTGGACGCTCATGAGCCCCCAACTGGAAACAGTGGGACAGAGGTCCCCACCCATGGGCAATCACCACTGCACCTTCACATGCCCAAAAGTGTCTGTGCTGGGGGCTGAGCAAGAGGGGCAGGCTGACCCTATAAATGCACCACGTGGTCCTTAAGCTGGTATAGCAGATCTCCAAACTCCCTTCAGAGCTTGTGATGTGCCAATCCCTGGACCCAACTTTGGGAGACAGGATCCTGTTCATGCCTGCTCCTGGTAGGGGGACGAGCCCCATCCCCTGAGGCGGTTTCACCTGAAGGTGGTGCAGGATCAACAGATGAGGAGGTCCCGGGGTGTGTCTCAGATGTGCTGGGGCCCGGTGCGACGGCCAGATGAGGTGGGAGAGGTGGGTCTGCTGAGTCTGGTCTTCCCAAATGTGCTATGGTGTTGCAGTTTAAGAACATATGTAGGTTAGTAATAGTCAACACAATCCATGATTTGTTATAAAAGCATGCATAGATATTCCCATTAAACCAAAACACCAGATCTGGAACAGTTGCATACAAACAGAACACATGCATATATGGAACCAGAGTAGCCATTACAACAGCATGTACGTTACATTGATAACAACAGGCCACCAATCATACTATTTCAACATGGAACATTAATAGAAACACATTTCAATATTTGTTGAACAATAGGACATATGTCCCATCAGTAGGCTTGGTGTAAAATACCCATTGATTTGTGTGTTTAGATTATTGTTGCAGATATGGTGGGGGGGGCGGGAAATGTCAATTAACAACTTATATATCCTTGCAGTACTCACAACTTTAATGATCATTGCTCTAATCATTACTCTACAGGTATTATTACAATACCCTATGGCCTTGGTTTGGGCAGTGGTATGTTTGTACACAGAGTATACATTAACTGTCTTATAGCTTAATTCTACATATCTTTCCTTGTTGACCTGTTGAGGGAATGTTTGTTTACACTGCCTGACTGTTTCTACAGATATTCCTAGATTCCTAGTTAATATTATGCACATACCTCTCAATCTCATTATGCACACACTCTGGATAAAGCTTGACAGCATGAAGGTACAAATAGGGACATATTTTGAATATTGCTCTTTTAAACTTGGAGAGTTGTTAGAGTAGCAGGACTTGTTTTAATATACATTTTCTAAAGGATTTAATGTCTGAAAATCAAATATATGTCATTATTTAGTGACTACAGTTCTGAGATTATCCCACTCATTTGCCAGGGGGACAGAGGAACAGGATGAAAATATGAGCCAATGATCTGGACGTTGTGCACAAATCTGTACAGCTGAGAGGTATGATTATGCATACAGCTTACTACCACTGCCAGGATTCAAACCATGGTGATGTCTGCTGAAAAAACAATAATTTAAGTTTCATCAGAGTGTGCTATTTGGATATTGCTGTCTATTCCTTCAGTGTTTTCCGTTTAAGTCTCTCTTGGTATACAATCTGACCTTGTACTTACAGCAGTCTTATACAGACATTCCTAGACTTTTGTTTATGTAGCACAATGTGGGTAAAAGTGGTTAATACAACATTACTTGTTAGAGAATGCAACACTAAATGCCATACAATACCAGAGTAAACACAACCAGTCCAGGATTTAGAACTTTATTGCCAGGCAGTTACAGTTTTATTTAAATATGACCTATATGGAACTATTACTGTCATATTGTCTGGTTTATTCAATGCAACCCATACACAGTTTTTATACTGCCAGGTGACTTTCTACTACTTTACATTTATTGTTACTCAACAGCCTTGCAATGCAGCCCTTGCAACCTACTAGCATAGCTTCCTGATTCACAGCCCACTCAGCTGCCATTGTAAGATAAATAGAGAAATATTTAGGCATACCTATCCATCACATACACAAGCTGGAAATTAGTAAACAGTTATTGGTATGACTACTTACACACTGCAGGGACATCACCCCTCTGCCTTGCTTCTTGGACCCACTCAACAAAAGAGCTCCTTCTTCTTCTGCTTCAAGTCGGCATAGTGGTGCTGGACCTGCTCACCAGTCTGAGGGATACTGGTGGCCCTGGTGAAATTACGAGCAAGATGGTCCCAGATGTCTGCTTTATATTGGGAGCCCTGGTACTCACCCCTGCAGTAGTCTCTCATCATGGTTTTGTACCAGGAGTCTAACCGTGACCTTGGACTCCTGTATGCCCCAGTGCTGGTCGCTGAAGCGCATGCCCTCATCAACTCCTGCCATACTGCCTATAGTGGGAAGCCACAAAGAGTTATGAGCTGTATTCCCACCTGTAGGGTTTAAATATGGCTAATTTCCCACCTTTTGCCATGATTGGATGGTTTTGAATATGCTGAGCTAAACTAAGATACGGGCAAACCTGCTTAGCTAAGGTTGGCAGTGCTTAAAGGGGCAGGTTCAGCATTGCTCACCAGTGGGCAACTCCACTTAGCTGGGCATTCATTGCTTAGTATTCATATATACACAATGCTTACACCCAGTCAGCAAAGCTGTGCAATGCTTAACATTGCTTATTTTTTATTTTATAAACTATCTGCTGTATGGGATTGATTCATCATTCATTACATATTGTAAATTTGATCACTGTCCCTGACACCCCCCATTGTGCTTTCATTACATTTATTCATGTGTGACTATACTATATGGGGCACTTGTGCTTATATGGGGGTTTCACATCTTTATTAAACTGACACCTCACATTTGGACCTACTACAGTAGTCTGGTTAATAAATATATGTTATTTAGTAGCTAATTAAAAAATGTTTATGCACTGCTTTCACATGTAAAAGGCAAATTGTTTACAGTGGGGATCAAACTGGGAATGGCTGTTTACAAAGCATATGCTCTAACCACTACACTAATGTAGTAATGCTTAGGTGGGATGTCTCTTGCTATTTAACTTCTTGTGCTGTTTAAGCTGGACTAAGCATAGCTAAGCAATGGGCACACCTGCGTAGCTATGCTTCAACTTTATTGCATGTTTAAAAAAAATATTTGCTGTTTTTTTTATTTGTACCCTTCAGAATATCCATGCTAATGCAGAACCTGTTATTCTATCAACTTTCTGCTTTGTGGGACGATTGTCCCTTTTGTCCCTTTTGGCTTTGTCCACATTCCTTACTCTGATGGGTTGGGATGTATTCTCTATGTGCTTATACTAAATGTGGTATTCTAACACCTTTTGTCTTGGTAGAGACGATTGTTCCTTATGGCTTTGACCAGATTTGTTATCCTGTTGAGTTGGGGGTGTTACAAGCATTCTCGCTCATTTTAAATTGCCAAAAGGCAATTATGGAGTGCAGGCGGCATGTATATTGTGAGAGCTCTGCTCTCAGACACACCCTTTGCACTCGTACATGGAACCGTGTCCATTTTACAGCATGGCAGTGTGCCTTCATACATATGCATGGCTCGCTGCCGTGCTGAACAGGAATGGTCCCTGCCATGCAGGAATAATGTATTTCTGCATGGCTGCTTGTTGAATCTGGGGTTAGACAGTAAACATTTGTTTAGTGCACTTTATTGTACATCAATAAACATTTATGAACAATATATTGCTTATCTTGTTCAGTTCTTTCCGTTGTTTAAAAAACTTTGATGCTGTGTGTTCCCTGTGGTGTTTTTCACAACTACTTCCTTTACTGCCCACATTCACCTCTTTTGAGTGGCCATTTCTTCCACTTCTCTCATTCTGTACTCACTTTAATTCCTTCTGCAGGCCTGCCTTCCACCTCTTAGACTCTGCCATCCACCATAATTGCTTCTAGCATGCTTGTTTAGCCCCTCATTTTCGGCAGAAATTAATTTCTGAGTCAATTTCTGAATCAATCCATCTCATTAAAGCTCATTCATGTCTATCTCTCCATCTACTTCTTTCTCTATTTTTCTGTCTAAAACTCTCTTGGGAGAGGTTTCACTGTCTTCTCTCCCTCTCTATAACTCCTTCACTTGTTTCCTCTTCACCATCTTGTGTGTTGTTTCATCGTCTTCTGACTACTTTTGCAATTTGTTTTTATCCAGCTCCCATCTTTTACTGGCATGTGGCCCTACTGTACTTCTTGGTCATCTTGGTCTTGTGGGGGTTTCAGCATCTAACATTGCACATCCCCCAAGTGTCCCTACTTCTTCTGTCACATGACTATGGTTTCTATCCCAATCCATGCTTTACGGGCATTTCTGATTTTTACTGCCTGAGCTGCTTACTGTCGGTGATACCTTTGCTTAAACTTTTGAATATCTTCCACATTATGTATCCTAAACCATTAACCTTTCTGCTGTACTTCCCAAATTGCAGATTATTTCAACCATGCAGCTGTTCCATTCCATTCATTTTATTAGTTGAAGTTAGATTACTTTGCTCATTTAATACAGCAATCTTAAAATTCCTTCTCTTATAGAGTGTTTCAGAGTAATACCTGACTACCTTTATGACCATACCTTCAAATGGTACACTGTTATTTCTTTTTGCTTGCCTGATAGTTTCATTTGTTTTACAGCAAAGGAATGGAGACATGCCAAATATGTATGTCTCTGCTTTCTTGTCTTTCTTGCCACCATCCAGTTCAGTGTATCACCTCATTTAGTGTTTCTTGATTTCATGGTATGACAAATCTCTCATGTAATAGCTACATTACAAATTGCTCCAGTTGACTGTTTGTCATTCTCTTGCTTGTATTTAAATTATTCTGATGTTACTTCTTCTTGACTAGTTTTCAAGATCATCTATTTTTTCTCTATCTTTTTATGTCTGTTAGTTCATGTACTCTGTGAATTTATCACTGGAGCTCATCTTTAATTGCTCCTTTATCTTTTTCCAACTATTGCAGGTTCATGTATAGCATTTCCACTTCTGTTTCTTACTGTCCAATTGTTTGTTTCATGAACTTTACATCCTGCCTTACTGTTGATTTCCTTTTCAAACAAAATGCACAATTGTTCCTCCTTATTTACAGCTTCCAAAGCAGTCATTTCTTCTTCTTTGTTCTTGTTTACTTATTGTTCCTCCTGGGTTGGCCCTCTCTATGTTGGAATGGTTGGGGATGTAATTTGGAAGTGTATAATATCTTACTGTAGAATATTTGGTATGAAGATAATTAAGTAGTTTATTTTTGTTTTTTGTTTGTTTTGACATTTATAAGCAGATTGGAAACTAGAATCCATATTTATATATCATGGAGGGTTCATTAATGTTGAGTTCTACTTGTTTGGCTGAGCCATCTACATATTGGACAATGGATGCCTTCCTTACTATTTTTTGAATATCTTAAATTTGGACAATGGAAGCCTCCCTTACTATTTTTTGAATATATTAAATGTGTTTAATACTAGAGGACATAATAGGCATCCCTGAGGAATCCCTTCAGTGATGTTTTGGAAAAATGAGGAAAAGTCTTCTTACTGCGTAACTTGGAGTGGGTTCCTATGAGTACAACGAAAACGCATTATGTCAAATGCATTTTCATCGACACATGTAGAGCAAACAGGAAAAACAGCGAAGAGGCTGTTCAGCAAATTCTTTCCCTGGGAAAGAAGTCGCTTGACCGCTTTGTTGTTTTGCCATGTTATGAAGTGTAGTGTGGTCCCTTGTCCGGTATAGCTCCCGAGCATGGTTGTGCAACAGTTACTAACCTTAGGGTTAGGGTGCGGGTTAAGGTAAGTGCATATGTATGAAAGTGTTTACTGTTTTATATTTTGTGTTAAATGTATGGTTAAGTTGCATGTGTATGTGTTTTCAGTTGTTTACTTTTGTTTTGGGGGGGTAGAAGTAAGGTTAAAGTAAGTGTGTATGTGTTTGGAGCTGTTTATGTAAATGTGCGAGAGTTACTGACCTTAGGGTTAGGGTGCGGGTTAAGGTAAGTGCATATGGTTTAAAATGTTTACTGTTTTTCTTTTTCATTAAATGTATGTTTGGGTTATGTGCATATGTGTATTTAGTTGTTTACTGGTTTTTTTTGGGTGGGTATAATTAGGATTGGGTATGGGACGTGTGTAATGTTTTTTTTTTGTTTTTTTTTTTGCGGGGGTTGGAACAGCGATTTCTTTCCCTAGGAAAGAAATCGCTGTTCTGTGGATTCGACATTTTCAGCTTTTGTTGAAAATGTGTTGATTTAACATCGTTCGCTGTTTTAAGCGTTCAATGTTGCAATATAGACCTACTTGGAGCTAATTAGAGAGCCATGTGATGGGAATTTTTTATGTTTAAAACAATTAGTTTCTGCAAGTAAGTTATGGGCTACAGTGTCAAATACTTTGGATAAATGAAGGACGATAGCTATAAGTTTTCCATTATTTGTGTGTGACTTTATTGTGTTTAAGATTGTATGCAGAGCAGACTCAGTACTAAATCCTCATTCTAGCAAAAAAATGACTGACTAGTTGTTGCGAAGTTATTAAATGCAAATAAAAATTGCATATTAAAGCTAGGAAAACCAATTAATCTAGCTGCGAGTCAATTAGTAATGATAATGAATTAGTGTGTGTATGCACACCTCCATTTGTAAAAGGATTGATGAGACTCCACAAAAGTAAGTTAATCAAACACTGACATTTTAAGGCTTTTTCTCATGATTTTATTTTCAAGTTTTTTTTTTAAAAATCAGAAAGTATGACTTCAGTGGCCAGTAAAATAATTATTACCATTTTTTTATTTTGTCATTAAATGTTATTAATTAAGAAACTATACTATATGTGAGTTAAATAACCATTTTCCAGGCAGGTCAAAACATCTTTATTCAACATAAACACCACTAGGCTGATTTCCAATAGAAGAAGCATACAATAGCCTAGTTAGAGAACTATAATAATGAATGTGTCCACACTACCTATGAATTATGGAGGTGCCCTAAGTACAGCTGCAAAATGGAACTGGGCAAAGTTTTCTGCTTCATTTAGCTGTCAGTCAGATGTAATATTGCTTGCAGGCATTCTGCTTCAGGAAAGTCTGATATCACAATCAGTGGGCAAAAAAAAATATTTTTTTACTCAACAATGCAGATGACAAAGCAAGAGAACTGATACAGATATCACATTTCATCTGTGTTTATTGCAATAGTAGTGATCATAACTGCATGTATACTAATATCAATTAGCAGTCAGCGATTTTGCCAAATTTTACTGTAGACTGAATAAGCAAGCAAAAATGGATAATACTTTAGTAAAGATCTGATAAGAAGCTAGAAACACTCTTGAAACAGGAAAAACAAGGAGTTGTTACTGATAGACAAAGGGAGAAAGGCAAGATGGCTAATGGAACAAAGAAGAATGCACAAATAAGATTAGAATAGTGCATTAATGGTGGAAAATCACCAAGTTAGATGTACATGACAAGCTGCTGAAACGCAAAGGATCAGAAGAATTACAACAACTGAGTGTAGCATGTTGTACAAGATCACTGAAGCATAATTAAATCAGCAGTCATAGATTTTATAGTTTTAGAAAATGACATAGCAATCAGATATAACTGTTACATGCTTTTTCTATAACACTGAAAATACTTTACAGTCTAACAGTATGTATGCATGACACAAACCAGAACCATAGGAAAAAAAGAAATATCGACTAAAATATGTCAATAAATGGGTCTACATTTATTAGTCGAAGTTACATTACTTCGACTAACAAAAGTATGACCTTACTTCTGCGAAAGTGCACTTCAGCGAAAGTGCACTTTTGCAAAGGCCGATTCATCGAATCGGCAAAATAAATGCAAGACAAACAAAAAAACATTGTTTTGCAAGGGGGCAACCCCCCCCCCCTGCACCCTTCATACCCCCATTACTTAAATATACCAACTCTGTGATAGCACTACAGTGGGGAAAAGGATATATTTCCTTATCCCCACTGTATCGTGCTTCAGTGAATCAGCTTTTGCAAAACTGCACTTTTGCTGAAGTGGGGCCCTACTTTTCTTGCTCAAAATAATATGATTTTGAACAAAAAAAGTAGACCCCTTAATTTACATATCTTTTTTGTATTCTAATTCTGTATTACACTGCTGGTATTCTTAGGTTAATTGCAGCTGGCTTGCACTAACAGTAGAATAGCCATCTAGTTGTTAAGTTGTAACTGCAATAAAAATTACATACCAGTGTTAGATAAACCAACATATGGCACTGCAAATTATCACTACCACTGGTTACCAGTCAGTATATGTATACACACTGCCACTTGCGATAAGGTTACTGTAACTCACCAAAAGCAAATTAGTCACACACTGACATAAAGTTACTGTAACTCACCAAAAGTAAATTAGTCACACACTGGCATAAGGTTACTGTAACTCTCCAAAAGTAAATTAGTCACACACTGTCATAAGGTTACTGTAACTCATCAAAAGTAAGTTAGTCACACACTGACATTTTAAAGTACTATTTTCTGGTTTTCTTAAAAGATATCATAAAGTATTACTTCAATGGCCATCAGAAAAAAAATTTACCATGATTTATGCTGTCAGTGAATTTCCTTAATTAGTAAATGGTTTTAGCAGAGTGGCAGGTCAGAAAGTTCTTTACAACAGAAATATCAATCAGTTGATTTTTAAATGAAACAAAAAGACAATGGCATAGCTTCATTTTTTTAATAATGGTTATGGCTACACTAACTAGCAGTCATGTGGGAACCACACAAATAACATCAAAATGGTACTTGGATATGCATTGTGCTTTATTTAGCTGCCAGTCACCTGTACATCATCTGAAAAAAGCTTGCATTGAAAATTCTTAGTTCAGGACTTTGTAATTATAGGAGTGCACTAAAACCTTGGAAATATATTTTGCTTTATTTATTTGGTTATGATGATGTGAGGTATTGCCATCTGTGCCAGGTAGAAATTAGCTGGTGTTTTGTAAGTAATTTTTGTGTCATTTGACTATCACACTGACTTGTACAGATGTTTGTATTAAAATGTATCAGCAATGTTATTATAACTGATAAATGTATATGTTTAAAAAAAGACTTCTGGAAGGGGAGAGCAAGTTTCTTGAAATTATTTATAGCATTCAGATACTGCAACAGATCTTAGAAAAGCTTTGAGCTTGTATTATATCAGAGTCAGGTGATCAAATTTGATGTCATTCTATAACCAGTACTGAGAGGATGGAACTCACACAGCAGTTTGTTTTGTTTTCTTTGGAACTTGATATAAAGATCTATGTCAGGTAGTTACATTCAGCTGAGATCAGTGCAGTTAGTTAGAAGCTCATCATCTTGTCTTGTGGAAGTAAACATTTCAACATTGCCCTGCTGTATTAATTAAGTTAGTTAGAGAACCGTTATTCTTTAGACAGTCAGGAAATACAGTGGGATTAGTTAAGTATTCTTTTTCTACATCTGTATGAATCTGTCCAGCTGTGTTATTTTTATTTCTCCAGTGATTGAAACTCTGGTGTTTATTGTACTTAGATATTTAGTATTCTCATGTTTTCTATTTTATTATTTATTATTAAATATTTTTATATCATTCATTGTAGCTGGTCTTTTAGAGAATACTTTTAATGTCTTCAGAGTACTTGTACTAATTTTAATGACACCTTGGCCACTCCAAAATGCCTGGCTGCTTTGGTTACACTCTACCATTTATATTAGTATTGCTTTTATCCAGTATAATTGGATACCCTTACCCTTGTAAGAGCCTTTGAGTGGCTGACTGATGGTGATGTGGTTACATTAAATTCTGGGGAATGGGGGCACAGCAAGTAAATCTGTGCCCATCTTTCCCAGGAGAGTGTGTGTGTGTGTGTGTGTGTGTGTGTGTGTGTGTGTGTGTGTGTGTGTGTGTGTGTGTGTGTGTGTGTGTGTGTGTGTGTGTGTGTGTGCGTGTGATGTGTGAGTGTGTGAGAAAATCAAATATCCAGGTGTGGGTGTGTTAGCTACTTGGAACCGGGACACAGTACTCCAAAGTGAGTCTTGTTTGGGATCTGGAGAGACAGAGATTCCAGTCCCAGGTCTGGAGCATGTTCCCTGTGTGCTCTTGGGGGAAATTGTGTTTGATGCAGAACACTGCATTTGGAAATTCTGTGTAACTCCATTCCTGTTTTTAGTGACCATCTGTCACCCATGTTAGTGGTGAGGATTAAGGTTCCTTGATTACTCATCTGAGGTAGAGGTGCCGTCATATACTGGTGTCAGAGCAGTAGGATATTAATTGAACTTCAGTAGCCTGTGGGCAGTTGTCACTGAACGTGTGTGCACTTTCAACAGCCACAAGGTAACCATTCAAAGTTTCATTTTCACAACAGTTTTATTTATTGTTGTTAGATTAGTTTAGTTTAGTTTTGTTTAGTTTAGTCAGGGAAAGCCGGCAAAGATGTCAACAGAGGATTATGGTAAGCTGACAAATAACCAATTGGCCAAGGTATGTGAAGCCAAAGGACTGGTGGATGCTAACCAGACTAAAGAGGAAATTATTTCAGTCTTAATTACAGCTACTGTGAAGACCACTGGACAGGAGGACAACCAGTCTGGTGATGGACATGTGCAGTCTTCAGAAACAGGACAGTTCACCTTTTCCTCACAGACTTAAAAATCCATTGTGAGTTAAAGAGACTGGAACTGGAGGCTGAAGAAAAGCAGATGCAGCATCAGCATAATCTGGAAACAGAAGAGAAATGTGATGTTGGGAGACTGAAGAAAAGGAGAAGCAGCATCAACTGGAGGCCGAGCATTTGGAAACTGAAGAGAGACTCAACATTTGGAGATCATAGAAAATTAGACACTATGGCAACTGGAGGCTTAAGAAAAAGAGAAGCAGAGACAATATGAGAGGGAGATGTTAACTCTTTGTCAGGGTCATGAAGGTAATGGGGAAGGGAATAACCAGACCCCAGAAGCAATAAAGTCAGAAAATTTCTTTCACAATTTGCAGAGGGGGATGACTTTGATAATTTTATTCATATATTTGAAAGAGTATGTAAACAGTATAATGCTGACCAGCAGCTCTTCACATGGTTCCTGACCCTCTGACTCCATGGTAAAGCTGTAGCTGCTGTTTCCAAATTGTCAGATACAGATTGTTTAAACAATGACAGACTGAAACAATGTTTATTGAACTGTTATAAGTTAACATCTGAAACTTACAGAAAATAGTTTCCTGCTCATAGATGCATGGCAGATGAAAGTGTATGTGATTATATTGCTGAATTAAGCACTTATTTTCATAGGAGGGTGTTTGGGTGTCAGGCTACCACTTTCAAAAAGCTGACAGACCTTTTTGTGAGGGAAGAAGCCCTTGGTACCTTGTCTGAGGACATGAGAATCTGGTTGGCAGACTGGGAGTGTAACTCTGCAGAGAGCCGGGGAGAAAAGGGGATCGCTACTTAGCAAGCAGGGCATCATTGCACAAAAAGGGATACCCAGTGCTGCACATGGATATAAGAGCAGCCTAGGTCACCCCAAAAGAGTCTACCAGTAAGAGGAGTAGCCACTAGTTCAGGTACATGGCCAGGATCAGGGGTTAGATATTTTAAATGTAACCAGAGGGGTGATGTAGCATAGAAATGTCCACTGGAATCAAGGTGGGGAACAAAATGTAAAGGGGTCACCAAGTGGGAATAACAGAGTGCCAGAAGTAAATTGTCTGGAGACAAAAGGGGTAGCAAATTATAACTGGAGTTGGTATCCTATCTTAGTGGATGGAAGACAGGACACTGCTAAGAAAGACACAGCCTCTGACATAACCATTGTGACGCCTGCAGTGGTTAAAGAGGAGCAGTACTTGCTTAAGCAGTCCACTCCAATTAAATTTTTAGGAGGGATCCTATTCCAAATACCTTTGGCCAGGGTTCACCTTGACTGGGAGAGTGGAAAAGGAAGCAAGCAGGTAGCTACGTTTGAGGATATTCCTGCAGATGTCTTGATAGGGAATGATTCTGATAATGCAGCACCTTGTGTGCATGCAGTTACATGCAGTTGGGCTTGGAGACAGGCATGTAGGTCTGGTAGCCTGAGTGAGACCCAGAAGCTGGTGATGTGGCTATTTCAGGGAGAGAGCTACCTTGTAGCACTGAGCTTGAAAGTTAGCCATAGCTGCTGCTAGGCACTGATGTTCCCATGGAACAGCAGATATGAGTGGTTGTACCCAGGCTGACAATAAGGTACTGCTTTCAGAAGATACTAGGCTTCCTGTGGAAGGGGAGCTAGGAGGGGTCACAAAAGAAGAGTTGAGGCAAGCTCAGCTATTGGACCCTACCTTACGAAGCTTGAGGGAGGTAGCCAAGGACACACATGATGCTCAAGGAAAAGGGGAGTCTGTATACTTGAACAAAGTGTTACTGTATAAAGAGTGTACCACTGAGAAGGGGCTAGAGGGTGAGATAATACCACAGTTGGCAGTGCCCAGAGCCTACTCTCTGGCATTTCTAGCCTTAGGTCATGACATTCCTTTTGCAGTTTATATGGTCATAAATCATGCCAAGATATATATTATGCAAAATCTTTAATGGTCTGGGACTGCAAAGGATGCAATAGGGTACTGCAAGACCTGTGAGCAGTGTCAAAAGGTAGGCAAGGCAGGGGACAATGCCAAAGCTCCATTGATGCCTTTGCCTGTGTTGAAGTGACATTTCAGAGGATAGCTATGGATATTTTGGGGCCTCTGAGTACCCCAAGTTCCACAGGGAAGAAATATATCATGATTGTAGTAGATTATGCTAATAGATACTCTGCGGCGGAGACTCTGTCCTCCATTGTGGCAGAGAAGGTGGCAAATGCTTTGTTAGAGATTTTCGGCAGGGTAGGTTTCCTGAGAGAAATACTGACTGACAGAGATGCCAATTTTATGTGAAACTTGCTGGCTTGTCTATGGAAGCTTTGTGGTGTGAAGCACCTAAAGACCACCCCCTATCACTCCCAGACTAATGGTCTGGTGGAGATGTTAAACTCTAAACTAAAGAGCATGCTATAGTCATTTATAGACCAGAGAGAGAGTGGGACAAATATTTTCCCCATGTACCATTTGCATACAGAGAGGTACCCCAGGAATCCACAGGTTTTTCAACCTTTGAGTTGCTGTATGGGCATAGGTTGAGAGGGCCTTTAGATTTGATTCATGATCAGTGGGATGGTGAGTGTGAATCCCATAAGGAGTCTGTTGTGGCATATGTCCTAAACCTCAGGATAAGGCTTAAGGAGCACATGGGCTTGGCCCAGGAGAACATGTCAGGAGCCCAACAGCAGAAAAAGTCTGGTATGACATAAATACTCAAGCCCAAACATATGCTGTGGGATAGCAGATTATGGTGCTCATTATTGTCAGACACAGTAATCTGCAGTCAGCTTGGGAGGGACCCCTTCAAAGTGGTAAGTAAGGTCAGTGACATTAATTACTTTGCAAACCTGCTAGGCAGGATGCAGGGGCACAAATAGTACTATGTTAACATGATGAAAACTCAGCATGTCAGGTAGGGCCTGGGCAGACTGCAAAGGGCAGGATTGACCATTAAGCCCTGGAAGTGTCAGGTGGGTATGGCAGAGGTCTCCTACCTGAGACATAAAGTGGGGAGTGGTATGATTAGGTCAAAACCTGCAAAGTGGAAGCTATTCAGGTGTGGCCTGACCGTGTTACTAAAAAGCAGATTATGGCATTCATGGGAACAGTGGGGTACTATAGAAAGCATGTTCCCAATTATAGAAGAATAGCTACTCCTCTCACAGACCTGACACGGAAAAGCAGGGCAGATAAGGTACTGTGGACACCAACCAGTGATGAGGCATTCCAAAAGCTTAAAAGGGGCTTTGGGAGGACCACCTGTGCTAGCCATTTAATATTACAGCAAATAATTTATTGTGCAGGTGGATGCTTCAAATCATGTGGTGGGGGCTGTACTCAGCCAAGCTTCCTCAGAGGGAGAAAAGTATCCAGTTGTATCTCGGTCATAGACTCCAACCCAGGGAGGAATGCTATGTAGCTGTAGAAAAAGAAACATCAGCCTTATCTGTATGAACTGAAATTCACTGTGGTTACAGACCACAATACTTTAACATAGCTACATAGAGCCAGCCAGCAAAATGCCAAGTTATTAAAGTGGATCCTAGGGCTGCAGGCATATTACACGACAGTACAGCACAGCAGTGGAGTCAGCAATGCCAATGCTAATGGGCACTCAAGACAGGGTATAGGTTAATGCGGCCCAAACAGGCCCATTTTTCTTAAGCAACATTTTTCCAGGGTCACTTGAAAAACTAGCTTGAGTCTTTGGGGGGGGGGGTGATGTGATGATGTGAGGTATTACCATCTGTACCAGGGAGAACAGGGCAGTGCATGTGTAACATATGCCAGCATACTTAGCTCAAGGTTTGTAAATGACTTTGTGTCATTTGACTATCACACTGACTTGTACTGTTGCTTGTGTTAAAAATGTATCAACGATGATCTTTCTTTTTACAGTTATAGAATTAGTCCCTTTAGACAAAAGAGGGGGTGATTTTAGAAATAGATTAGAACAAAAAGAAATGTTATGGCAACTTAAGCTGGCGGCAGATACGTCACTTAGCCTTAATAATGTTATTAATATCAAGTGTTTTTTTAAAACATAAAATACTGAAACTAGTACAATATGATAGATGGCTTTAACTTTATATACTTGTATATATTTCTATATTTTTTTTTCCTATTGTTGATAGAGTGTATGACGTGAAAGCTATTAAGAGTTTTTAACAAGTTTAATTGGTTAAGTAAGCAGTTTTTTGGGGGTGGGGATAATATCTGTTTTATATAGGTGAATTGTTAATGGTTTATTAATTCTGATGAAGTCCCTTGAGGATGAAAGCTGAAAATAAAATGTGGTTATACTTTTTAGTTCTTTTTTTTTTTTTTTTGGAGTTCATTTCTTTCAGTTTCCCTTACAGTGTTTGTGGTGTTTATCTAATTCTTGTTGGTTCATTTAACCACCTTCATTTGGGGCTGCTTTTTTTTTTTTTTTTGAAGTGTTATAACTGATTAAATGTATATTTTTAAACAAAGAATTCTGGAAGGGAAGAGTAGAAGTTTTTGAAAATGTTCTATACTTTCTGATACTGAAACAGATCTTAGAAAAACTCTGAGTGTGTATTGTACCAGAGTCATGTGAAGAAATTCTATAACCAGTACTGAGAGGATGGATCTCTCATAGCAGTTTGCTTTGCTTTGTTTTCTTTAGAAACTGATATAAAGGTGTATGTCACTTATCACAGTCAGTTGAGATCAATTCAGTTAGTTAGAAGTTCATCCTCTTGCCTTGTGGAAGTAAGAATCTTAGCATTGCCTTTATGTATTAATTAAGTAAACTAGGGAACGGTTATTCTTTAGAAAGTCAGGAAATATAGTGAGATTACTTAAGTATTGTTTTTTCCTGCATCTGTATGAATTTGTCCAATTGTGTTATTTTTATTTCTCCTGTGATTTAAACTCTGGTGTTTATTGTATTTAGATATTTAGTATTCTCATGTATTCAATTTTATTATTTATTATTAAATATTTTGTACCTTTTATTGTGGCTGTCTGATAATGTTTTTCATTCTGTATCATTAATCCTGGACATTTTAGGTCACTCTTCACATTCAGATATTAGTGTTGATGAAAAATTAATTTGGATAGCTGCATTCCCATTACATCCTGCAATTTCTGAATATAACAGGAGTAGTGACAAGCTGCACTCTGAGTCAGAGAGATCATAAACTTTTATACGTTTGTCAGAGTACTAAGTTAAGACTTCTAGCAAATTGCGAATAAATTATTTATTTCAAGAAAGAGAAATAAAAAGCATTTACATAGTTATGCAGACAGCTTTTCAAATTTCCTCTTAACATGATTATAAGCAGAAAACACACAGATATAGCTTACTTGTCTATAGCCTTCTTGAATGTCTAACTTTTATATCATTTACCTTTTCAAGAATAGCAAAAGTTTTAAATATCTTCAAGAACTCATACTAACTGAAATATAGAAATGTAGCATGCTGTTCATTATCAAGCTTCCTGTCCATTCCACTCAAAATAAAGAATAAATCAAATGTCTGTCTCCAAGAACATGTGGTTTCTTGCTAAGTAGCTGTATTTGGAGCATTTCCCCAAGAATTATACCTTTCTAGTGTCAAATATATAAACTACTGAAATTATATATATATATATATATATATATATATATATATATATATATATATATATATGTGTATGTATGTATATATATATATATTTTTTTCCAATTACAACAATGGATTTCTGGCATTGTGTCATCTAGATATTTCCCAGAATGCTCTAAAAATGCACCTACTTTGAAGCTGAACTTCCATTTTTATTTAGGTAGTCACTCCTAATGAACCTATTGAAGTATTGTGAACCACATGATATACCCCTCTCTGATACAGACACTAGCATATTTAAATCTATATATAACATATGCTACACACAGGAATCTAAGAATGTGTTGGTTGATCAATTATAGAGGTTTTCTGTAAATCTCTGTCCACTGAAGTAATACCTGAGGACTGAATAACAGCATGGAATAATGCACTTAGATCAGATAGAGGAGCAGGTAAAAAAAACTGTGGAAGCATAGGCCTGCAAACATAACACCAAGGTTGGAAAAGTCAAGGACAAGATCCTAAGGAAGAGACTGACTATTTTCTAGAGGACCATAATCTCCAAGACAACAGCCAACATGGTTCTGTTGCTTGATAATGCTAGCCATTATTGCTCAGTTCATCCACAAGCCATCTTTCAGGAGGTCACTTCTTGAACTAACTCATCAGTGTTACAAATAAGAATTCAGCATCTGTATCATGGGGCTAGAGCATTCATAAACTGATGTCTAATTATTCCTAATTTAAGACAATAACACAAGCTCCACAGAGAAAGGTTAGCAAGAAGCCTCAGACAGCAAAATAAAGGTGATAAAAAAGATAATGGGCAGGATTCACGAATCCTCCGTGTAAGAGTTACAAGGCTTACATGGAGGCTGCAGTTAACCGGTGTGACATCAGCATGTCATGCATATGCATGAGGGCATGCTGAATCACACCTAAGGCTTACACGGTCCATGGAAGACAGTAGGGGGTGTGTCGGTAGGCTGAGCCCTGCAAGTGGACACGCCCCCAGAAGAGTAAAAGTGCCTAAAGTAAACCCCCACGACAGAGTACATGGAAATGTGAATAAACACAACACAACACATGCCCCCACAGACATATATAAACACTACATGGCACATCCAACAGCTAGGTTTATGTTTACCATTATTGATATGGTTTTTGGGGATCGTTCTAATAAAACAGGGTGGCATACAGTATTAAATGGGAAGGAATAGAAATGGATTATTAAACTTGGTGGGTTGTTTCCCCCTGGATTAAATGAATATTTATGAGCATTCACCAATGAAATCTGATTGTGTACCTTATAAACAGCTCTGATTTGATTGTTTTACATACACTGAAGAAGGCTGTGTAGTTTGTTTCCAGCCGAAACCGGTCTGTTTGCTGTTTTTGGTTATGTATTTCATTATATAATACAATATTTTATGTATCTGGTCGCTGTTTGCTGGCTTTTCTTTTTGTGTGCTAATAAACACAACACAACACATGCCCTCACAGACTATGAACATAAAATTATATAAATGAACATGTTATATTTTTTTTTAAATTGTAAAGATGTTTGCCCGTGAGTGCGCTCGTTTGCGCGGGCATGCCCGTAGCTCAGCCACAGTTAGCAGTAAATGGAAAAGCATATAAGAACTAACTATACAAAGTAAGCCAAAAAGCAGTAGCATAGTGGTAGGGACGTTGGCTGAAGAGCAGGCAGTCATGGTTCGAGCCCCCACAACATCAATTTTTATTTTTACTGAAATAAGCACAAAACAAGTCCCTGACATATATGTACACATATAAAATTATATTTTATGTAAAATGTAATGAAATAGGCCATTTATTTTGAAGAAATGTGAGATAAAATAATAGCAAATGCCAGATGTGCCTATAGCTGAGCTACAGTTTAACAAGGTGAGTGCATGTGCCCATAGGTGAGCAGTGGTTTAACAGGTGCAAAATGAGTGCCCGTAGGTGAGCAGTGGTTTAACAGGTGCAAAATAAGTGCCCGTAGGTGAGCATTGGTTTAACAGGTGCAAAATGAGTGCCCGTAGGTGAGCAGTGGTTTAACAGGTGCAAAATGAGTGCCCGTAGGTGAGCCGTGGTTTATCACACTGAAACTGTGTGCCCCTAGCTGAGCTGAGCGTAATATGCGTGCTGACAGCCAAATGAGGTATAAACCAGCGTAACCTGTTTGTGCGGGGCTGCACTGCGTTTAAACATTGGCAATCGCCAAAAAAAAAAAATTATTATTTTTCATATTTTCATCGGGGTACCTTGCCAATGGCCACATATTTGGCCATTGGCATGCTGCCTGACACATATGCACCCTTTATTTGGAGCTGACATGGCTCCATTGTGATTTTTGCAGAGACGTACTCAGTTGTCAACTGAGTACATTTCTGCAGCTAAAACGGCTCTTACACGGGCTGCTTTCTGCTTCGTCGATCGCTACTCTACCTCATTTGCATGCCTTTCAGCTGCAAGTGAGGTATTTAGCATATCCACGCCCAGTCCGTGTAAGAGACGTTTTAGCTGGTCTCTTACACGGAGTTTCGGGCTGTTCCTGGATCGCGAGGCTTGCATGGAGTCTTACACGTCTCTTACACTCCGTGCAAGCCTTCGTGAATCCTGCCCAATGTTTTGTATGGCTCTAGTCACTCAAGGAGAACTATTCGATGTAAAGATAATCTCATGGATTGTTCTTGGCACCGAAATATATGTGTGAATTTAAGAAAAGTTGAATGTATGAGGTATCATGGAAGAACTAAAGTTTATGAAAATCATTTTTTTTATTTGTAGCACCTAAGCACTTAATATTGCATCCTGCTTCTGCTTGGATCATCTGTTTCTTTATTCATATTTTTCTTTTTGCCTATAAAGGAATCAGATGTTCAGTTTTCTACCTTTGCAGTATTATTATCTTTTGTGTATGCCAGCTTGCTGCATCTCAGCTTGCTTTTATAATTGTCAGCCTGCCTGTTTACATCTCTATTACTTATCTTTGTATGTATCTTTTTGTAGTGCTTATATGTCTATGCATTTACTTTCCTGTCTTTTTTTCTTTTGCACTGTAACAGCACATTTTTACATTGCAGCCAAATAATAGCATTTGTGTGTTTTGCTGCTTTGCTTCCCTTTTTTCTCTTTATCTTATTCTCGTCCTCACTAATCAGTGTCAGATTTTAAGTATGTCATTTGCTGAACTTAAGATAAATGGATTCTTGGAAAGCTGATGCATCCTTTAATATCTTACAGTTTCTAACCCATATATACATCCTACACAGTTAATCAGCACTGTGTCTCCCTATGACCTCACTTTGAGTTGGAAGGAGAATGCTGTATATGTAGACATGGAAGGAAACTCATTTGACTAAATTATTACTTCTGACTTTAGTTATTATAAGAATTACCATACTTTATGTAAAACTGGTACATTTATTCATCTCCTTTAATATTGGATTGCTATCCCTGATCAGACAGTGGCTAATAGTATCTAAACATTCCAATTTTCCAGCTGTGAAAGTCGATACCTTCCAGGCCCTTTTAATGTTTAAAATGTGTGGTAATGTACCTAATCCCAAATGGTTTATCAGTGTACCTGAGTGCCTAACATTACAAGCTATTATGTACAAAATGAGTAAAGCAGGACGGTATTCATTATATTTCTTCCTGTGCAGAAAACAAGTTTTGCATTTAAAAAAGTAGCTGTAATCTCAGCTATCCCAAAGAAATAGGCAAGATCAAATGTGCTATGAACAAATGCTGTGAGGCTCTAAGGTAAGCATATGTCATCACCACTTTGTGCAGCTTGATCTTTACAGAGAAGTACTGACAATGTGTGGGGGAGTAGAGAGGAACTCATCCTATCTCCCTGTGCCCCTCTGCCAGTACCAAAGCACTGAAGTTTGAATAATGCATCATGAAAAACTGATTATGATATTATGGAATATAACATCTTCTACTCACTCAACTAATATTGTCAGGTCTCACTGGGAGAGGTAGGGGTTGTCCAAACAAAGCAGCAACCCCTCTGAATACTCATGTACTGATATACATTCTTCAACATTTAAAGTCAGTAAGACATCATAAGCTTTGGGATTATACTATATTGTAGCAAAGAGCACTTATTAATTTCTTAGATTTCTAGAATATAGTTTTTTTGCATATATGTTTATCAGCTGAATTTCTAGAATATAGTTTTTTGCATATATGTTTAGCAGCTGAAGAAATCTGTCACCTACCCTGGATTTGGGTCTCTCATATTTGCATATTCTTTCATCGAGAATACACATTAAACAGAACTATCACCAGGAACCTTGCATTCTTTCACGTCTGTGTAAAAGAATAAAATAGCAAAGCTTGGCAGTGCATACCCAGTAAAGACAATGGAATCTGATGGCTGTCTTCCAAAAAAGCAATACCGTGAAAGTATTTTTCTACAGTTTTGCCTTTAAGCTAGTAGCTGTGAATGGTCTTGTATTTGAAAGTAAGTGAGGCACTGTTGTTCTGTTTAACTTACATCCAACTGTGAATCATTTCTGTCGCATTTAATATCAGGACTGTCCTTTGCAGCATTTGATCCTATGGCAAGTGACTGCCCTGGTGTGTCACACTGCATGACCCCACTCTTCCTTTGACTAGCAAATAAAAGTGACGTGCTATTATTTTTTACCATTGTGCTGTCCTGTGTGTGCAGACAGTCATGCTAATGAATCAGAGGTCCAGCACGACTGCCCAGGGCACAGTAGGGAGCTGTAAATGGTCATTAGTCTTCCCATGACAGCATCTGTAGCTGGCATAGAAACCAGTGGTGTTCTTCAGGCCATCAACAGATTCTGACACTACACTGCCTAAATCTGACAAGCTTTGAAAACAATGGCAGTAAGCACTAATATGTCACCACTGCTTGATGTTTGCTTGCTGAAAATTACAGACAATAAAAACATCTAAAATAGATTTAGCCAGCCTACTCATACAAATGTAACTGTTCCTGTCTGTCAGCAAACTGTTATAGTAAACTTTGTCATATTACAGCTAATATAGTCTGTGGTCATAGTATACCATCACAAATGTCTGTTACCTCTATTTCAATTAAAGATGCTCTACTTTTCCATTATTTACATATCTACCGATCAATCCATCTGTCTGCCTGGCAGCTGTATGTCTGCCCATCCATCCTTCATATCTATCTATTGATGATGCACGTGTGTGTGTGTGTGCGTGTGTGTGTGTGTCTATGATGTATGTCAGTGCATACATATTAAACACACACACACACACACACACACACACACACACACACACACACACACATGCGTATATATATATATATTTTTTTTTTTTTTTTTTAATTTATTGATTGATAGTGTGAGGTGTGATGGTTATCACTGCTGCCTCATAATACCCAGCTGTCTGTTTCTGATCTGGGAAGAGCTACACTTTGTGTAGATTCCGCATGTCTTTCTTGTGCCCATAGGTATTTTTATTTTTTTTTGCTGTCTCTTATTTTCTCTCACATTCTAAATGTCTTTGTATGGGTTAATTGACAATCCTTTATGCTGTCTGTAAGTGTGTGTATATAGACCCGATAATAGACTGGTATTCATTGCTGGATTCATTTTCTGTCTTATTCCTCCTGATTGCTGGCACAGGCTCTGGCTCTACAGTGATGCTGTAGAGGGTGATAGCAGTATTGGCATGGGTGGATTTAATGCATGAGAAATAATATAGCAACAAACACAAACACACACAGGAAGACAATCAAACTCTAATGCCATGCTTGACTGTCTTTAATTAATCATAAACTTAATTAGTCTTCCAATTTTAGTGAATAAAATTTGACTACACTGAATAGATGCTTGTTTCAAAGATGCTTCATTTTTCCACCTATCTATGTATCTACCTATTTATCTATCCATCTGTCTGTCTGCCATATGTCTGTTCATCCATCCTTCATATCTATCTATTGATGAGTGTGTGTGTGTGTGTGTGTGTGTGTGTGTGTGTGTGTGTGTGTGTGTGTGTGTGTGTGTGTGTGTGTTTCTGTGTGTGTCTGATATACTTTAAAACTCTATCATAAGGGGAAAATTTACTAGAGAGAAATATTCTAATTATATTCAGAAGACTTGATGCATCACTAAATATGGATAGTTTTTTAATAATTAATTAATATTACCAGATTAACCATATACTAGTTTGAGGTTATATTATTTTTATTATTTTTTATTTGTTTAAATTTATTCACACAAGTAGAGCACTGATCTCAAGTGACTAGCGCAGTCTCACTTCAGGATGCAATGTATTAATATAAAATGCATGAGTTTCAAATCAGTAATAATATCTTTCATTACTGAGCTGGTTTGCTACAGTTCCAGGGTAACATAGTGACACACAAGTTAACATTGCAGACTCAGAGCTCTTGGTATTATTGTTTGGCTTTCAGCTGGGTGAGATTTCCTCAGAGATTGCATGTCATCCAGTATCCACATAGGTCATTGTTGTGTACTCCCATTTCCTATCATATTCTAAAGGCATGACAAAAGTAAATGAATGATCCTCTAAACTATTCATAGGTGTGGCGCATCATATGAAAATGAGTATATGCGAGTTCCATGCAACTGATAGTTGCTTCATCCAGGATGAGTTTCTATGCCACCCACCGACTGATATTTGAGAAAGTTTCCTTTCAACCCTGCACTGGATTAAGTGGCTAATTGAAAAATAAATGAAGGAATGTTACAAATAGGAGGTGACTCGGACATCTGAATATTTGCTGTGTATCTCTGTTGCATTCATTTACTTCTAATTGGGATCATACCTTAGTATAGGTTCATCAATAGGTAATGTAATTATTGTGCTAGTAAACTAATATATAGCTGTGATTTACTGAAGTGTTAGCAGGATAGTACACGGTTCGGCACTTTGCTTTTATTTATAAACATATATACATGTGGGGAACTCAATTATGTGGACTGTATAGTTGTAGATAGTAACCTATATTAATATGAAACAAGTAGAATGCAATGGTCAACTCATCGCCTTACCTTAAGACTGAGCAAACAGTTTGTAAAAGCATGATCATTTGAAAAACAAATAAAATTAAAGCAGTCAATATGGTTTAATTGACAACTTCTTAAGTTAAAAGATAGATGAAGAAGGCTCATGCAAAAATATGTAGAAAATAACATATGGTAGGTAATAAGCATTCTGATCCCTAGTAAACATCATAATACACTTGCTAGAAGGACAAGAAGGCTGGAAATAGCAATTATTTTTTTCTGCAGAACTGTGTGAAATAATTTGAGTATGGTTTTAGTTATTTTATATCAAAGATCAGGAAAATAAAAGAAAGAAAAATGGTTAAGTCATTTGTCTAATATGTATTACACAGAAGGCTATATCAATAAAGGTGTTTTCAACTGCTTCTAATCTATGTACTTCTGATTTTGGATTTGTTACATTTCATGACAATAATATAAGCTAAACAACTTATCATAAAGTATTGCACCAGCACTTCAAACTAAATTTGAATAAAAACGGATGTGGGAGTCACAGTGTTTATTCATACATCATTGAACTATGGCACATCCTGATATATAATAAACTACTCACAGTGAACATGAGCCATTGTATAAGACTAAAAATATGCAGAAAACATTTTGAAATACAAGTTGGATTGACAGGCATAACAAATAATTATTTATTTATCTATCTTTTTATCTATCTGCCTATCTTTATCTTATTAACTGGATAAATTAATTGGTCCCTGTCAAACAAGGAAATACTGGCAGCCCAACTATCTGGAATTTTGTAAATAATGATGTCATTTGTGAATATTAATATGATTTATATAGAAGTGTGACAGAAGAAGATACTGCCAGCATAGCTATCTGGAATTTTGTATAGAATCATATGTTATTTGTAAATATTAACACGATTCATATGCTTGGCTTACAAATGTATTAGAACTGTATGTTAAGTGTATATTAGACTGTTGGTAGAGAAGTGTGTGTTGAACAAGGTTTGTATAGTACTGAGCCTAGATGTATGACCACAGTGTACCCTGCTGGATTAGAGCAGAAATGTATATAAACTATTGTACCTGTGTAAATGTATATGTTTTAACAGTGAGAACTAGAACATAGAGGTTTAACTTGCTAAACTTCAAGAAAATAGTTGAAATTAAATTAATTTATGATTGTGCTATAAATGTTTCAATGCAGAAAGGAGACAGGATATCTAGAACTATTGTGCCTTCTGCATTGTTTTGTAATTGTTTTATTGTTTTATGTCTTCCAACAGTTGCAAAGATCTGAGAGATATGCATTTTTCACAGGGAGATGCTAAAATGCTGGCAGTTTGGAGCAATGGGGGTTTTCACCTGGGATAGTCAGATGATAAAAGTGATGTCATCCTGAAAGTATCCCAGCAGCAATATTTGAGATATTAATTTAAGAACTCTCTGAGAGAGAGTGAAAGGGCATTTTGTATTTTGTCTTTGACCTGAAAACATCCACTCACCACTTCTGCCTGCTTGTTGTTCTGTAAGTAAGTTTTTAGGGGATAGTAACTCTTTTATATTCAGATAGGAATATAGTAAAGTACAGCGTAGATGGTTTCTTTATTTATTTGAAACTGTCCTGCAATGTTGTTTTGATTATTTCCTGTGATTTTGAACTCTGATGTGACTGATTACTAACTGAGTATTGTCTTATTCTTTTTCTTTTTTATTATTAAATATATTTAAATCTATCATTGTGGCTGATATCTGTGAGACATATTTAAGCTCTTAAAGTACTTGCATATCTATTTGTTGACACTGGGGACCATTCCTAATAGCCTTGTCTCTTGGTCAAACTATCATTTGGATTAATAGTAACATTACACAGTAAGACTGGATACCCTTTGCTAAAGGGCTTCAAATAGTTGATAAGGAGATGGATGGTGACAGTGAAAACCACCTTATAATAGTCTGTGCAGAAGGGGGCATACCTAGTCAACCTGTGAAAGCCTCTCCCATGTGTGTGTGTGTGAGTGTGTGTGTGTGTGTGTGTGTGTGTGTGTGTGTGTGTGTGTGTGTGTGTGTGTGTGTGTGTGTGTGTGTGTGTGTATGTGTATGTGTAAATCTGTGTGTGTCACCTACTTGGGGAGGGACATGAAGCACTGATTGGACAAGGAGGGTGCTGGAGGTCTTAGCTTGACCACTCAGCTGACATTTCATCTATATAGCTTTGCCAGTGGGGAGACTTATTAGCCCCAGACTGACTGTAATTTCTGTCTGCTTTTAAGGGAAATTACACTTTACTGCATGTGTACTTGTCATCCTTCCAGTGAGTACACCCCCCACTGTTGCCAGTTGTGAGGATTGAGGCTCCTTGATTACTGGGTCAGTGTTGGTGCATCACAATCCCAAACAGTAAACTGCTTTCAAACATGACCTGGACCAAATAGCAACAACAAACATACAACAGTATGTACACAAACAGGGACAAATTATATTGATATACAACAGTGAACTAGATACACACATATTTACAGCTTAGCATTTACCTTACCTCTAACTAGTATGCATTGCCTAATTTAAATGATAAGAAATACATTCAGAGAGAAATATAGCAAAACAAAATGTAATCATGATGTGCCAGATGAAGATGACGATTACTATATTTATCCCTGATGCATCCCATATATGCACGCTGATAAAATGAATGTTTACATATTTTTAAACTTTTCATTTCTTCCCAAATTGTTTATGAGAAACTAATTCCTAATCTTGATATTATTCTCAAATGCCAAAAATGTTTATGAGAAAATTTGCCAAAAAAAAGAAATTATGATCACCTGCCTAAATATCTGTCTCATCTTTGCTTTCTATAAAGTTATTACTTTTCACCTGAAAGTAATATTCTGATGAGTGAACCAGTATTTTAGCTGAAGTCAGATAACAAAAGACCGACACAGTATCAAGTGATCATGTTTTGAGTTGGTCCAGTATAGTTTTGGAGCTGAGGCAACTGAATGTTTTATTAACTACAATTCTGTACCCTATATAGTAGCATATAAGTTAAGCTCTTACTTCAGGGGAGAGTTCAGAATATTTGTTGTATCTCACAGAATACATACTGTTTTTTTTTTCTTTTTTTTTTTTTTGATGTTTAAGTAAATTATTAACTACACGACATGTGCCTTTTCTGGTGTGCAGTATTATTTTTAAGTCGATAAAATATTGTTGCTCACTATGGTCATCAATATTCCAAGGGATCTTACATTACATGCCTGAGAGCAAGGAGATTACACTAAGGTACCGTGTCACTTGCTGAAGAATAAGTGAATAATTATAAAAACATAATTAAATGTTAAATAAAACTAATGTAACCTTATGCTTTTTCAATGTCTTTCTACTTACAGCATGGTATTATGGCAGTGCATACTTCTGACAGAGAACAAATTAACTCGTTTGTTTTTGAGATCACACCCATCACACCCCCTAAAAAGACAGACATTACCAATCACATTTAGCACAGGAATAAGAATTTCTAAAGTTCACAGCATTATTTATTTATTTATGCATTTGTTAATTAGGGAGGGGCACTGATCTCAGTGGACTATTTTCAGGCTCAGCCAGTGATTTATAAACACTCAAATTCGGCAAACAACTTTCCATAGACTCATAGGATCAAAGGTTGTTACTAGGCTAATGACCACTACGGCCCTTACAAGCCTAGCCAAGTACTCTCAAACCATTTCGGTCCCAAGTATCACAGGCATCTATATGGGCAGTGGGGGGCATGTTAGTAGGGAGTTAACTAAGGACTTTTGAAGCAGTGCTAGTTAAAATACTACTTTTTATTATTGATGACCTCTGTCCATAAGGGACATGGGTGCCATGCCGGGGGTACATTTATGATTTCCCATTCAATTGTCAAGGTTTATTTTGAATAGGCTCAGGGATGAACTCTGTTTTACATGGATGGGGAGCCTATTCCATAGTGTGGGGATCCCTTGGGACATGTATCTGTCTCTCCAGGATGTTCTGTTTATGGCACAAATCAAGTTCATATTCTTGGATCTAGTATTACTGGTGCTGCTTGTTTTGTGCATGTGCAGCAGTTCCATCAGGGATATGTCTGAGTAATCCCTGTAATCCAGGAAAAGATCCCTGTCATCAGCCTGTAGGAACCTGAATACAGAGATAGAGCCTTTAGGCAATCAGTGTAGGACAGTGTATTTGTGCCCTGAATTTTACTGGTGAGAAATGTTTGTGGGCATTTCAACTGTTGCAAGTGTCTGGTTAGTTACATGCTAAAGGTGGCATTGTATTCAATGACTGGTCTGATAAGAGCCATGCAGAGTAGTACTACAACTTCCTTGGACCTGTATGCCATACTCTTACCTATAAGTTGGGCAACACTGAATGATTTGTTATTATCTTCATTAAGTGTTGGTCAAAGGCCATATTACTGTCTACTGCTGTGTCAACTCTTAGAGGTGTTTTATCTCTAGAATAATTAATTTGGGATAACAATTTCTCAAAGGGCATTATAATACATTTTTTGGGACTGAGTTTTAGGTCATGGCATTGGCACCAGTCATTTGTCTGTGTTAAGCCCATTTGCAAGATGTTGGTGTCTTGTAGAGAATCTATAGTAGCTCCCAATTTACAGTCATCTGCAAAAACCTGGTGAGCCAGATCCATTGAATATTAGCCTTGACATCTGAGAAGTACATGCCAACCAGGAGAAGGCCCAGCATGGTGCCCTTGGGTACTCTGCTGGTGACCGATCTCTTGGTAGAGGTTGTCTCACCAATCTTGACTTCCTGGGTTCTATCTGAGATCTAGATGGCAATCCAGCACGTTATGTAAGGATTTATGCCTAGCTCAGAGAGCTTGTCAACAATAGTTGAGTGAGGTATTGTACTGAATGCCTTAGCCAGGCCAAGATATGCAGTTTGCACTGTTTCACCATCATCAATTGCCTTGGTGAACCTCTCAAAGAAGTCTAGCAGGTTAAGCAGACATGACTTTCCCTTAAACAAAGCCAAATTGGGATGGGTTGTATGTCATTAGGTTACCAATGTCCTTGTTTATCATTCCCATTATAATTCATTCCATGGCATTGCATATTAGGTTTGTTAGACTGATAAGTCTAGAGTTTCCTGGTTCAGTTGATGATCTGCCCTTGTGGAAGGAAATGACTGTTCTAGTCCTCCATCCATTTGGAATGTAGTCTGTTTCAAGGCTTTAGTTGGAGGATGCTGCAAATGTTCCTGTTTTAGACTATTCAGGAGACAATGAGGGATGTTGTTGGGACCCATAGAGGTGATTTTCTTGACTTAAAGAGAGCTGCCAGCAGATGGTCCAAGCTGATAGATGAAGGAAGTGTGTTGGAGGGGATTTCATTTGATAGAGCTTGGGGGGAGTTGGGGTGAGGTTTGTGCTGAATTTATCAGCCAGTAAATTTGCTATGTCATCCTGATCGGTAAAGACAGTACTGTTAACCATCAGTTCAGCACATTGCTGTGTGTTACTGCTAAGGTTCTGGACATAGTTGAAGAAGGCATTCTGATTATCCTTAGCCTGTTCGGCTATCCTGACCATGTAGTTGGTTTTGCTGGACTTAATTAGACCTCTTAGTTTCTTGCTTAATTGTATAAGATAGCACTTGTCTTTAAGGAAGTTGGTCTTCCTGATTTTGGCCATAAATGTTATTTTAATATATATCTTGTTTAGGAGAAGTGTCCACCAGTGATCTTTGCTTTTTGTGTTTGTTTGGGGTTTATTTCTGGTAATTATGGCAGCCTCTATGCAGATATTCACATGTTTGTATACGGACTCTGTGAATAATTCTACATCAGTAGTTGTGGTTTTGGGGTTGGGGGAAGACTTTAATTTTGACATACTTGTCACTTAATATAATAGGATGTAGTTTGCCTTCAAATAGTTCCTAACCATTAATGGTTTAACTGGATTTTTCAGGGTTGATTTTACTTCAAATGACACAGCATTTGAATACAACCTCCATAATGAGGACATGACACAAGGGTAGGGGGCAGTGAGGTTATTGTAAAGATAGTGAAACATGCACCATTATACAGGTTTACAAAATGACACATGCATATTAGGTTCATGCAGCTTTCATCTTTCAAAAGCTACTGCATCATCATTTTCGGCCATGCTTATGACTATATTGAAAATTCCTCACTTGAATTTCTGCAAGATCAGAAAGAAAGATTCCCATTTGAAAAGCCAAATGCCTGAATACCATCCTTCTGTTTTCACTATATATGAGCTGGGTTTGAAGAGTGGCTATATCTCTGTCCTTTCTTTCAGGAGTTCATGGCTTCTGTCCAGACAAATGTGATTAAAGAACAGGCTGTGTGTCCTATGCAGGTGCAAAACAAATGGCTGAAGGGAAATAAACAGATGGCCAACTCACTGATCTTCAGCAATGACTCCTTTAGTGACTGAAGGATCTCCTACAAGGAGGTGCACTCAACTCTAATGCGCTGCAAATTTGAAAATTTTGTGCACAACTTACCCAGCAAAGAGAGTGTGATAAACTGGTCTTTGGTCATTTTTTGTTTTGTCAGCTCTAGTAAATCCATGCTGAACTACTTGCATCAAGAAACTGCAGTGATGCTTAAATTGCATAAAGCTTGGAGATATTTTAATGCATCCAGACTACATCATATCCACTTAAAAAAAGGGTTACACAAATTATTCTATATATATTTCTCCTTCTCAGAAGATTGATATTGTTTCATATTAGGTGACATTGATTTTCACTGGGGCCAGAATCCCTCTTCCAGACAATGTAACACAGTTCTCATACTATCACAGAAACAACTGTGGTTAACTTAATCTCTGGTAAATACTAATATCTCAGATGGTGCTAGGTAATGTCAACCAGCTAAACTGATTAAAGCCTTAAACCTTAATTATGACTTCAGGAATACTTTTCCTATCCCACTGCTTGTTGAAAAATTCCAAGAAAAATAATTTTGTTTCAAGCATTTATCCAAAAGACTTAATTTTCTAATCATTTGGTTACAAACACACAAACAACAATTTCACTGGTTATAGAATAGGAGTAATAGACCTCACATCTGAATTTTATATCTAAGAAACTGATAACAGCCCTGTATCAGAAGAAAAGTAATTGGATATAACACAAGTTATCTTTACTCCAAAATTAGTACTGCACTAACAAGAAGATACATAAACTCTGTAAAGTTGAGCTGTGTTAGAAACAGGCCATCTGTGCCTCTGGCAAAATTCATGTTTTGGAAATATAGTGATCTTATATTTCTCTCACACATAATGTTAATGGGCCTTAATAAGTAACCCTGCTTTGAGGTTCACTTCACTTTCCATGAACCATTTGATATTCCAAGATTTGTTAGTGTGAGTCCCAAAATGGAAAGACTGAATGACCAAAGAATGTGGACTTGCATATATTAATTTTGAGAGTGTTCCTTTTTAACTATACTATATTCATTTATTAAGTGAATAACAATTTCACCAATTACATACCAGCAATAATCTAACAAGATATATATGTCAAAATACAGATCCATTTATTAATCAGGCTACTCCTCGGCTTATTCTCTATTCTTCTGCTTCTACTGAGCTATCTTTCATCCTACCATGACTTAATAATAGCACTCAGTATCTCCCTACTCTGTCCAAACCACCTATCCATAGTTTCTCTCCAAACTCCCCACACACTGCATCAAACCTATTTAATGATGCCCCTCACCTTTACCCCAAGTATAAACTGATTAACTTCATTTCAAATCAAATCAAAATAAAATTAAGTGGAAAATACAAGAATTAATACTGCCCCAATATATTAAAATCTTCCTAGGAGGAGACCACCACCTTAATCCTAGCCCCACCTATCACAAACATCTCCCTTCCACACAATAATCTACCCCACAATGGTCAACACCCTACCCGGGTAATCTAGCTTTTGCCACCATAATTATTAGAAGCATAAGAATTAAAAATACTGAACTACATGCCTAAATTACCCAACACAAGCCTTATTTTTTCAGTATGAATAAATTTGACTTAAACCCTGCATAAATTACTTTGATTTTATACCCCCTCCCCCAGTTAAAATATAATTTATGATGACTGAATACAAAGGAATGGCAATGGTATTGTTTTAATATTTCCCAACAATTACCATATTTCCCCTACCTCAAACCAATATCAAAATTCAGTTCAGCAAGGCTTCTTATTACCTTCCTATAAACAAACAAATATAAACAAACATGTATTACTGATTTTTACATCCCTGCTGGCTGGCAACAATTCAGCTACATTGGAACATATCCTACAATTGATATCCATAATAATTTCCTACAAGAAAAAAAAAACTACTAGATGATGTCAATGTCAATTGATTGGACGTAGCCTCTAAATCCGCTGCATCCAGCATGAATGTATACAGTTTCACACAATTAATTAGTAGCCACACACATTATAGCAAGACATCAAACTCCTTATTAGACTGGATACTAGTATCAGGTTCTAGTAAATTAATCACCACAGGTGAAATGTCAGACACTCTCAGTGACCTTCTCCCAGTCTATATAAACTGGGTTGTGCCAGGGATAGGAGTTCTTCCTGCAGGATATAGTCTAGCAATTGTTTTTGAATATACTTTTCAAGTATTTTGGTGAGAGGGAATAGGATTGCTACAGGTCTGAAGTTATTAATGTCTTTTGAATTTCCTCCTTTGTGCAGAGGAATAATGTGTAACTTTTTCCAGAGAGAGGGAATGTGAGATTTATGGATTGACCTGTTTATGTTATGTTTCGTGACAGGAAGCTGCAATCAGTCCCATTGTGCTTGTGTGTTTTGAACTATGTTTATAAAGATTGAGAAAGAGCTATTGGCTGTTATTTTTAAGTACATGCTTGTAAGGTTATCAGCTGAAGAAGAACATGATTTAAGATTGTGGAAGAGTAGTTTTATATAGGGTGTGGGCACAGGTTTGACGGTGAAAGTGGATGTGATGATCTGTGTCTGTTGGGCAGGGTTGGGATTAGATGTTGAGGAATCCTTGGTTAAAGACGTTATGCTATCTATAAAAAAAGAGTTGAAATGTATTGCAGTTTCAAGTAGTGAGCTATCAGGAGAGGGGTTTGGGTCGAATTTTTGGCCTGGATGTAAGATTTCATTAATGGATGCGCATATTTTTTTAGGGTTGTGTTTAGTGTTATTCTGGAAGTTATTATTTTGTCTTCATTTATTTGCTTTTTAGTAAGATTGCCAAGAATTCTGAAGTTTTCAAGATATTGAGGTGTTTTATATTTTTGCCAATCTTTCTATGTTTTTTCTATATCCTGCATTAGCATTCTACTCTTTTTGGATAGCCAAATTGCATTATTTGTTTTCAGTCACTACCTTCTAGGAGGTAGTTACGTGTTGTGTTAAAAATATGCTGTTTAACTGGATGTGTGAGATGAATAGTCATATACATTGAGAGATGATCACTGAGAGGGTCTGACATTGTAAATAAATAAATACATTAATCTAGAAAAAAGTGTAACATCATTTTTAACATGCTGAGCTTATTTACAAGCCCAGCCTAAACTGTGTAAAGGTAAACTATTCAACACAAAAAAGACACACAGGCAATGTCATGTTATAACAAAAAGAAACATTTCAATGAGAATTAGTCATACATTTAATTAGCTGCCTTAATTATAATGTATATGAATAAAGCTCACCAGGTTGTGGGTATATCAATTTCAAGACCCATATTATTAAAAGAGTACGCAAGCAAATCCCAAGTGTAACAGTATAAATTCCCTTATTTTGTTTATCTTCAACTGGTTCCCAGATCTTCTTTCTATCACACATAGTAATTTCATTATACCAGCTAGAGTCCAGCAAACCATCCATATGAGGGTCTTAACGTTGTATATGGGACTCCCTACTCCAAAAGGGAAGAACTTCCATTTTGTAGTTTTGTAGATTCTGTAAATCTCATTTATCCAGCCTATCACTTACTGGCAGCAGCCTTTAACCCTTAGACAGTTCTAAAACATATGCAGATTATCTGTCCCAGGGGCATTCCACTTGCAACATTCATTTGACTCCTTTGACTACTACCCTTCCTTAATTACTGACTAGATGAAGTGAGATACTATCTATAAATGAGTCACAATTGTTGGTCTGCATACATTGGCCATTTATTTACTAATATTGGGTTCTTCCAAAGTTCTTGCCATTCTCGTCTTGTGAGGTTCAAGTTTTCCTATCTATTCCATCTGTCTGTTATTTTTTTCTGTCAAAGCCTTAGCTCTTGCTTCCTAAAACACCTATAAATCATGCTTACCCTTCCTTTATTGACCATGGCCCATTTAGTTGAAGGCACAGCCTTCTGTGATTGCTCCATACCAATGATCTTGGTCCTCCAAATATGTTTTAGTTGTAAGTAGGTAAACCACTCCTGTGGTCTAAACTGAAACTCTGTGTTAAGCACTTTGAAGTTCTTGAAGGCACTGCTCTCTGGAGTCTTGAATCATGAATCCATTACTAACTCAATGCTGAATTTTTCTAGGGGTCAGTGTGGTAATATTAGGAGAGCCAGTCTGAAGGAGATTGGAGACTGTAAAGTGGTGACAGGAGAAAGTGTAGTTAAGCAGCATAGATTGGTGGTCTGTAGGATGACGTTGGTGATCAAGAAGAGGAGAAGGAGTGTAAAATCAGTGCCAAGGATTAAATGGTGGAAGTTAAAAAGGGTGATTGTGAGGTGGAGTTCAGGGAAGAGTTAAGACAGACATTGGGAGGCAGTGAAGAGTTACCGAATATCTGGGTAACTACAGCAGAGCTAGTAAGGGAGACTGCTAGAAAGGTGCTTGGTGTGACATCTGGACAGAGGAAGGAGGACAAGGAGACCTGGTGGTGGAATGAGGAAGTACAGGAGAGTATACAGAGGAAGAGGCTGGCGAAGAAGAAGTGGGATTGTCAAAGAGATGAAGAAAGTAGACATGAGTATAAGGAGATGAGACGCATGGCAAAGAGAGAGGTGGCGAAGGCTAAGGATAAGGCATATGGAGAGTTGTATGAGAGACTGGACACTAAAGAGGGAGAAAAGGACCTGTACCAATTGGCTAGACAGAGGGACAGAACTGGGAAAGATGTGCAGTGGGTAAGGGTGATAAAGGATAGTGAGGGAAACATACTCACAAGTGAGGAGATTGTGTTGAGTAGATGGAAAGCGTACTTTGAAGGGCTGATGAATGAAGAGAATGAGAGAGAAAGAAGGTTGGATGATGTGGGGATAGTGAATCAGGAAGTGAAACAGATTAGCAAGGAGGAAGTAAGGCCAGCTATGAAAAGGATGAAAAATGGAAAGGCTGTTGTCCCAGATGACATACCAGTGGAAGCATGGAAGTGCTTAGGTGAAATGGCAGTGGAATTTTTAACCAGATTGTTTAATTAAATTTTGGAAAGTCAGAGGATGCCTGAGGAGTGGAGAAAAAGTGTTTTGGTACCTATCTTTAAGAATAAGGGTGATGTGCAGAGCTGCAGTAACTACAGAGGGATAAAATTGATCAGTCACAGCCTGAAGTTATGGGAAAGAGTAGTGGAAGTGAGGTTAAGAAGGGACGTGATGATTAGTGATCAGCAGTAAGGTTTCATGCCAGGAAAGAGCACTACAGATGCAATATTTGCTCTGAGAGTGTTGTTGGAGAAATACAGAGAAGGTCAGAAGGAGTTGCATTGTGTCTTTGTGGACTTAGAGAAAGTATATGACAGAGTGCCTAGAGAGGAGTTGTGGTATTGTATGATGAAGTCGGGAGTGGCAGAGAAGTATGTAAGAGTGGTACAGGATATGTACGAGGGTAGTGTGACATTCGTGAGGACTGCGGTGTGAGTGACAGATACGTTTAAGGTGGAGGTGGGATTACATCAAGGATCAGCTCTGAGCCCTTTCTTATTTGCAGTGGTGATGGACAGGTTGACAGATGAGATCAGACAGGAGGCCCTGTGGACTATGATGTTTGCAGATGACATTGTGATATGTAGCGAGAGTAGGGACCAGTTTGAGGAGACCCTGGAGAGGTGGAAATATGCTTTACAGAGGAGAGGAATGAAGGTCAGCAGGGCTAAAGCAGAATATATGTGTGTAAATGTGAGGGAGGGTTGAGGAATGGTGAGGATGCATGGAGTAGAGTTGGTAAAGGTGGATGAGTTTAAGTACTTGGGATCAACAGTTCAGAGTAATGGTGAGTGTGGAAGAGAGGTGAAGAAGAGAGTACAGGCAGGGTGGAATGGGTGGAGAAGAGTGTCAGGAGTGATTTGTGACAGACGGGTACCAGCAAGAGTGAAAGGGAAGGTCTACAAGAGGGTAGTGAGACCAGCTATGTTATATGGGTTGGAGACGGTGGCATTGATGAAAAGGCAGGAGTCAGAGCTGGATGTGGCAGAGTTAAAGATGTTATGATTTGCACTGGGTGTGACTAGGATGGACAGGATTAGGAATCAGTATATTAGAGGGTCAGCTCAGGTTGGACAGTTTGGAGACAAAGCAAGAGAGGCGAGATTGCATTGGTTTGGACATGTGCTGAGGAGGAATGCTGGGTATATTGGGAAAAGGATGCTAAGGATGGAACTGCCAGGTAAGAAGAAAAGAGGAAGGCCTAAGGTAAGGTTTACGGATGTGGTGAGAGAGGACAAGCAGGCGGCTGGTATGAAAGAGCATGATGCAGGGGACAGGAAGAAATGGAAACAGAAGATCTGCTGTGGTGACCCCTAACAGGAACAGCTGAAAGAAGATGATGATAGTGTGGTAATAACCCTGGGTTGGTACTCTGTTGGTGGGGCCTCTGTCTCATTCCAAATCCCTGTACCTAGTGCATTTCTTGCTCATTTGTAATATTCAGTCTTGTGGGAGCCATCCCCAGCTGTCTACCTCTTCTCTGTATCCAGATTGTTCAAGTTTCTACTCATCATTGCTTAGGTAGAGCATTAGGGCCAATTTAAAGGCAGTAATATAATAAGATACGTTGGGGAAATCCTCATCCACCATAGCATTTAGGGATGTATGCTAGTTTTGAGGGTATTCTGTTACTGTGCTCCTCTAAGGCTACCTCATTGATGTGCCTTTGTAGGAAGATAAAGGTGGGGTGCTAGGATAATTAAGTTACTTAATACATACAAGATTTGGGAAATGATCATGACTTGTATGGCTGTTCTGGTGGAAATCATGTGTTTTATGATAAAGTTATCTGGGTAAGTCCTTACAGTGTCATCTTAATTTGTGTATACTAACAAGTCCTAATATTTTAGTATGTTAGTGACTGGGGGAATTCAAGATATAGTCCACTACCTGCATTTAAGCACACTCAGACTCTTGCTGTTGCATTTTAGACATAAGGAATATCTTCAGTACTTCTTCCAACACTTCTGGAATATCGGAGCTGCAAGTAAACACTTAACAGTGAACATGTAGATTGTGCTATGAGTCCCCTTCTCCTGTTGTTTAGCTCATAGGAGGGACCTCACAAGAGAAGAAAGTTCTTCCATGATTAATATGAAAAGATATGAGGTTAGTAAGTAGCTTTGTCTGTTGCACCTCTGTATTTGCCTGACCTCCAATAACCCATCCTTAACCAGTTCCATAAAAGTTGGTAGGGAAAATAGTCCTTTTACCCAGCTAACAAACCTCAGCCCAAAATTTCATTCCTTCAGTACTTTAAATAGAAAATACCATACTACTGAGTTAAAGACTTTGACTATATCAAAGAAGACTAAGCCCTGAAGACCTTGGACTCCACCTTCTCAATACAGGAATTGTGACAACTCTAACCAGTTACCAGTAATCAATCTCACCTGACAAAAGCATTTTGACCTGATTGAATTAATCAAAATAATACATTATCTAGACTTGTCACCAAGACCTTAGCAAAGATCTTGAGGTTGAAATTAATTAGTGATATGGGTCAAAAATCATTTGTATTTGGAATGTTGTCCTTCACTTTTGGGATCTCAATAACAGAAGTACGGTTATGGTGTTGGGTGGACAAACTGAAGAAATCACAGGTGTTGAAGAGCTGGGTTATAATATAACATCATACTGCCCACACACCCCATTTATACAGGTCTAGAAAAAAATCCACCCTGAGTAGGTGCCTTGTTTGCCCTAATTCCCCTGATTACTTTCTCAACTCCTCATTGGGTTACAGCTTTATTTAGTTCAGCCATGACAATTGCAGACAGTGTAGAGATCATACCTGCATTACAACCCCACAAGGTTGATGACCCTTTGGGTCAAGAGGTGTAAAGGGAGGTGGAATACAGCATAAAACCTCTTCTTCGTCCCTTGTCCTTTTAATGACTTGACTATCCACATATATTACTTGAAGGATTGACACCTGAGGAGACTATTTACTAAAGAGCCATGAGTTTCATCTGGGGATGGAATCCTTATTAAACCACCAAAATTTTCCTTTCCTGGCCAGCTATACATTTGTTTTAGTGGTCTCTAACATACGAATTTCAGTTTTGACCAATGCCTCAGTAACCTTTCCACAGTCATCCGCTCCAGTAATCACTATTCTTTCTTGCGCACTACTTAATTCTTAAAGTTTTTTTCCCAACCAGGTCTCTCTACTTCCTCTTCAGTAGGCCTACCTGCTCTTGGAGATCCCCTCTTAGGTCTGTTTTGCACCTGTCCCAATAGGTTATAGACAAGGCCACATTGTTAAGTCTATTCCTCACAAAGATGTCCTGAATTAAAGTCTGTAACAGGTCCCTGCCTTTCAGGTGTGCCCATCGGTAATGAACCCAATTCCCTCTCCTGATCATCTAATCCTCACCTTCTGTGTTGACCATTAGAGACATTGGAGCATGATTTGAAAGTTATGTTATACAAATCATTGGGTCACACATGCTTACTCTAATTTGTGTGAGAATGAGAATGGGGTAAATATAGCTATGTTGTCTCTCAAATTTCTGGAGAAAGATGGCCAGCACTCATCGGGGTGGAACTTTCTCCTTAAGTCTAACCAGACATGATCTGATGACCAATTCTTAAGTACAGTTTCATTTTCCTTGTATGTTTCATATCTGTTAAACAGACTATCCTATATAAGACTAAATTAAAGCATCCAGTAAGGATGCTCGCTCTTACTTTCTGCACTTTTCCCTCCCAAGTGGAAAAAAAATTCTAGAAAAATTGCTGTCATTCTGGTTAGAGACATAAATATCACCTATTATCTAATGATCATATTTCAATAGACCTTCCCATATTAGACATCTTCCTATACATAACTCTGGAAGTACTCACTGATAGGTAATTATGAAATAATAGGGCTACCCTTTTTTCTCGCCTCCAGGATTCTGATCCACAAAGACAAGTTGGTATTCTTTCATGCAAAGGGTACGTATGTCCTTCACCTTCATTTTGGTTTCCTGCAAACAAACCATAGAAGCATTACTCCTTTTCAATCTCTGCTGCACCTTAGCTTTCCTAATAGGGTGGGTACACCTACTCACATTCCAATAAAGAAAATGCATGACACTCCTTGATGCATCCTTTGCAAAATCAATGAACCCATCACCTGTGGGTCCCTTATCATGGATCTGAGCTACCACCTCTATACAGTTCTTCCAGAGGCTCCATCTGAGCTAGGTAGCAGGCAAACTTCACTTGGTGCTTTCACCATTGTCCAGCTAGATGCCTCTGGTGGCTGATCTCCAAGGTTTTGGGCACCTATATTACAGTTGTTTGGAACCCATCTTACCGGGGTGTCCTGACTAACTGCATTGCACCCTCATCTAGATAAAGTTCATCACCAATGCAGTAACAGAGGCTATACGATAGACATATAATGAATAACTAGTAAATATATTTAGAACTAGTACATACAGTAAGGCAGGGAGAAAGAGGAAGAGCCAGCATGTTACCCCTATAATATTTCTATAAATCTAATTGACAAAAAGGAGCAGGTGTTGGTATGATTGCTAATATCTCACCTATATTCCAACTCATGTGACATATCTGACCTACAGATAAGAGAAAAAGAAAAGGTCCGTGTTAGCATGCATCACTTGGGAATACACAGTATACTGTTGCAAAAATAAAAAAAATACTGCCATCCTATCTAGAGGCAGATATGATTTAGCAATTTATTAAGCAAGACAGTAACCATAATCAGACTGGATCAGGCACCTCTATTTGTCCAGTTAGGTATATATAGGAATACAGTTATTAGTCAGTTAACTTGTGCCCACTTTGGGTCATTTTATGGTTAATAATTTGCTGCCCATAATGCTTTCAGCCTTTTACCTCACTTCTTTCCATCCTGGCAAGTCCTGCCTCAATCCAGCAGTATTTGCCTGCTGAACTAGAGAATCTGAAAAAGATCACTGACCAAGATTTTCTTCCAGGAGATGCTTTGTTCTCCAATGGTTCCTTGAAATCCAAGATTCTTTTTTTTCTATTCCTCGGGCCTGGGCTACACATGTGCTGGATATTGCTACCACCAGTAACAGAGTTTGCATATGAAGCTGACATATTCCATTTCAGTGCAGATGCAGGGACACCAGAATCCTTCTCTTGTATAATATTTGTGGTAGGCAATACATCTGGGAACTTCTTGGCTTTACTCCTTGGAGTGTAATGTTAAGTGGCTACAAGTTGTTGCTTGCTAATATCACAAGAGAAATTCTCTGCATTCTACTGATTTCCCTTCTTTTAGGTGGAGTAAAGGGTGTAGTGACAGGTAGAGGGAATTCCTTATCTGGCACCCTCTGCCATTTTCGCCACTGTTTTCATCTAAATATTCCTGTTATCTCTGAATGGAGTGCAACAACTTTCTTGCTTCACTCTCTTCACAGACTTTTCTATGCACTTTATCAATTAGCAGCAATGGAGGGAATAACAGTTTCCTGTAGCCCAAATCATCAAGAGCTGCTTTATATTGATTTAGTTCTCTGCAAAACTGGTAGTGGGCGTGGAAATAGTCTTTAATGAAGAATAAAACAGTCTTACCTCACTGGATGCCATGTGATTCTTGACTGAGCTGCCCCAGCGATTCCTTGCTGCATGCTGATTGCAGTGTGATTAGTTTGTGTTTCAGAGTGGCCTGTTTTGAATTAGGAGATCTGATTCTGTGTACTCTCTCAATGGCTGCATTCAGAAAAACTGGGAGTTTAATTACTGAAGATATTCAAAAAGAATGGCTGGTCTTTATTGGGGAGTTTTTTTTTTTATTTAAAGCCTTTTACCAGCACATTAATACATCCAAAACAAATTTACAGATCATCCAGCTTGTCATTTGTGTTTTCTGATCACTATTGCAATTCCTTCAGCCCAACCCAACAAAGGGTGGCGCAGTGGTGCAGCGGTTTATGCTGCCGCCTCACAGCAAGAGGTTCTCTGGTTCAATTCTTGGCTGGGGTGCCTTCTGTGTGGAGTTTGCATGTTCTCCCTGCATTCATGTGGGTTTCCTCCCACATTCTAAAGACATGGTTCTGGAGCATTTCTCCCCAGGCCTCTGCTGAAAACAGGATCTGTGGAACCTAGTCAGACTTTCCCAGTCAACAAATGTTAAATAAAAAAAAAAAAACTTCAAGGTTAGTGATCATATTTTGTAAGGTGGAAACTGCTTTATTGCATTTAGTTTCCATTCAATCTGTTCTGCTTCTTTCTGCAGTTGTAAAGGTAACAATTAGTAGGGTTACATCTCTGAAGCCATGAGAGTCATGCATTCAAAGAGTATTCATAGGTTCATAGGTTCATAGGCTGGTACTAGGCTAACTGCCTTTGCAGGCCATTTTAAGCCTAGCCACTTACCCCATGTGAGAATCAAACCCTGCACCTTCTGTTTGTAAGGCAAACACCTTAACCATTATGCCATCCTCTATTAACAGGTAATCATGAGGAGGTGCTTTTTTAAAGCACTCTAACAGCAGAGAGTCTTCTCTTTATTATCCAGTTCATTATGAAGGTGTTGTTAAAAAAAAAAAAAAAAAACACTTTTCTTTAGCACCTGGACACAGTAAGAGCTATGAATTAGATGTCCATAATCTTGAATATGGGCCAGCTACCCCATATCCTCCATCGCCCCAACTGATTTTTCTTGGATTATTCAAGGAATGATGTCAATCTCAGCGTTTGTGTGTGTGCATATGTGTGTGTATATATATATATATATATATATATATATATATATATATATTTATATATATATATATATATATATATATATATATATATATATATATATATATATATATATATGTATATGTATATGATATAGATATAGATTTAGATATTTATATCAAAGTTTTTTTTTTTTGGTTGGAGGGGACTTGCCCCCTAAAGAATACCTATAAAAGACAACAGCGATGTTTGCCATTCACGTTTCATTGTATTTTCACACATTTATTTCTTTTTTTTCTTTTTTTTGTAATTACAAGGCTTGCACTTATGAATCTCTGAATTACAATAGGAAGTCTCATTTTCCTCCTGATTGACATTTCTGTTTTCCCTACCACCCTTCTAAATCAGGTCTATATTATCAGAACAAAAGTTTCAAAGTCCGAATACCATATGATCGACACCATATGGTCGAAGTTTGAAAATTTCGAATCCGATAAATAAAAAAACTATAACACAAAAACTGTCACTAACTGTTTTATGCAGGGGGCAAGCCCCTCTGCACCCTCACACCCCTGCTACTTAAATATACCAACTCCGAGATCACACTACATTGAAGTAAAGGGAAGAATCTCCATTCACTCTTGTGATATTTGCGAAATTCACTGATTTGGTGTCGCCCAACTGGTGTTCGCGCAATACATACTTCGCTGTACTAATATAGACCCTTCTAAATCTCCTTCTCTCTAAAACCCCCAGCTATTGAACACATTCTTTAAATGCACTCACATCAGGAGTATTTCAGCTAATCTTTCTCTCCTTCATTGAATGAGGTGAGCTTAAAAATTAAAAAAAGTTATAAATATCTTCATCTTTTATCAACAAATCGTTGACAATATATAAAGTTTCAAGCAAGATACCATTGAAAGTGGGGTTAGAGCAAACCCAGTAAATTGGTATGACTCATCCTGTGCATCTCCAATCCAGTAACAGCTCATTGTTTCTCTGCATGAGAAGAAAAATATACAGTTATTTTTTTCATTCCTTCAAGTGGAGAAATAATGAATCAGCTACTACAGCAAATACAGAGTCAGCTAAAATAAACTTAAGGACAAACTGGAGATGTATGCACTGTTTCAAAATGAAATTAAAAAAAAAAACATAAATAGAAACAATACCAAATAACTCAAAAATAAATCCATGAACTATAGATAGTAGATTATTTGTTCTGTCCATCCATACTCTGAACACCAAACCACTCTGTCTATTGTTCCTCCTGTGATTAGACATATCAGTAATAGTAATATGGCCAAAAAGCGAGCCATCATCTGTCCACAGTCCATTTTTTACAATCCTCTCCTTTCCCTGCATCCACCAATTAATGTGAATTTTTGTGCACAGATGATTAGCTGATTTAAACCTGAGCAAATCTATCTCTTCTTCTGTTTTTGAAAGCCAGTCATATTCATAACCTATTTCAAGGAAGAAACCTATTAGTGTGCTGATTTCTGCATGTTATGAAATGTTAACTTTGACAGGTGGAGATGAGCCTATTTCAAATAACATTTTTCAAAAGGATATTTCTGTTAACCAATATTTACATAAGCATAGTCTCCACCCATATCATATTAAACAAAGTGTTGTCAAAGGACAAGATATCAGGTTGAGCAGGTTAAGTAGCGAAAGCATTTCACATCATGCAGAAATCAACACACTTAAAAGTTTCTTCCTTGAAACAGGTTATGAATATGATTGGCTTTCAAAAACAGAAGAAGATGTAGATTTGCTCAGGTTTACATCAGCTAAACCAGTCCTGAGAAGATCAGCAGTTTCAGATTCATTGGCCAATTTCGATACGCCCACTAGAGTGGAACACAATATGATCGGCTTTAAAAGAGTCTTCCCAATTCCTGTCTTACAGATATGAAAATCATTAGGAACATCATCCCTTTAAATTGCAAACAATCCTTGCCAATGTGGATTTGTCTCTCATACTGCGACACATTCCACTTTTTACATATAAGAAGTTGAACAACATTCAGGGTTTTTTGGAGAGAGAAAAAAGGAATCTAGGGGTGGAATAATAGGGACTTTTAAATGCAGGCATTGTAAACAATGCCAGTTTATTAATAATTAAATTTATGCCAGGTTAAATGCTTGTGACATGGTTCTTATTTCCAAGGATAGATTTGACTGTGAGTCACAGAGGGTGGTATATCTTGTCACATGCAATTTGTGCTCCTGTTTTTATATTGGAAAAATCATCAGGCTCCTTAAAAAATAATTTACATACATTCTTTGGCCATTAAAATGAAGGTTATGAATAATGCATAGGGCAAATATACATCACAGTGTACATTTTTTATAAAGTTCACATGTTTTGTTATTGATGCCATTTGTAGGGGGCTATAAAGTATAGCTGGAAGGTTGTGGGTCTGCTTGACAGATAAGGTACAAAGAAGGCCAATACCCAGGTCTAAATGGTCCCATTAAAATTAAATGTTTTATATTGGCACATATTATAAAATCACCTCCTGGGTATTTTATTTTATTCAATCAATATTTTACTTGTTTCATTAATTTAATTAATGTTTTATCTGTTTCATATGATTATTTATGAGAAGCATTTCCTGATTTTCAATAGAGCAATATTATTGGTTGTATTTCTAAATACTCTATTCCCATTGGCTCTTTTGCAAAGGCATATAATTTTAATTAGTGGATTTAAGCAAGAATTGTACCAAATGTACTTCAGTACCAAATTTCTGGCTATCCTTAACCACCATGCTCCTACCCGTACCAGCTGTGTAAAAGCCCTGGTTGCATCACGGCTATCTAAAGAAACAAAAAACAAAATTAAACTAAGAAATAATGCCTGGGCCAGGTGGCATTTTATCGAAGCCCCTATGGACCAAGTAACATACTGGCAGCTAAGGAACCAGACCAAAAAATCTTTCATTCTAGACAAGAAAATCAGTACACCCTCCTACAACAAAAAATATCAGCTAAAACTTCAAAAGTTCTGGTCTGGTATTAACAATCTTCTGCACCCAGGCCCTTCTGCCACTCCTACCCCATCAGCTGCCTTTGATAAATCTCCTGTTGAAATTGCAAACAGCTTCAACTCCTTCTTTACTGAAACTATCCAATCTCTAGCTACCCATCTCACTCCATCGTACACAAACATCAACTCTGGCACATCTAGCCCTGATCCACCCTGCACAAAACCCACCTTTACCTTTTAAACCATACCTGCCGACCTGATCTGGAATTTACTCAAAAAGCTAAAACCTACTACACTCACTGCTGACCACGTCCCAGCTGAATATCTTCAAAATGCAGCTGATGCCATAGCACTTCCCATTTCTATTCTGATCAACAGATCCATCTCAGAAGGATCCATCCCAACAATATAGAAAATATCACATGTTATATCTCTCCATAAAGGAGGATGTTCCACAGAGTTATCTAACTTTAGACCTATAGTCATTTTTTCACCACTAGCTAAAATCATGTAAAGATGCATGCACAAACAAATCATGCACTTTCTTATTCAAAATGGAAAGCTCACAGACTCTCAGCATGGCTTTAGGCCATTCCACAGTACCACCACAGCTCTTCTATCTTTCTTTAATGTCATCAAGCTTCATCGTAACAACAACAAACTATCTTCAGCACTCTTCCTAGATCTCTCAAAAGCTTTCAGTATGGTCAACCATCAGCTACTCCTCACTACCCTACAAACCATCGGTTTAGACCAACACACAATACAATGGTTTCACTCCTACATAAACGGTAGACAGCAGGCTGTCTTATGGCAGAGCAAGTTGTCATCCCAACTTCCTCTAACCCTAGGAGTCCCACAAGGGTCCATACTAGGTCCCCTTCTTTTCTCTATCTTTATCAGTGATCTGCACACCACCATCCCAGGAGCTACCTGCATCCAATATGCAGATGACTCAATGCTAATATGCTCTGTCTCCTCTCCTACACAACTTCTAACCCTAACCCAGACCACTTTCAGCATGGTAGAAACATGGCTACTCAGTCATTACCTGCTTCTAAATCCTAACAAAACCAAGCTACTACTTTTGCCCCCTAACCATAGAATTCTTCCTCCTTCCTTCAACATCGAATCTAGCAATGACACCATTATCTCCCCTGATGACCATACAAAGCTTCTAGGTGTAATAATAGACAACAACCTTAAATTTGATAAACATGCCAATCACACTATTAAGTCCATCAATAAAAATCTGGCTCCCTGTAAAGAGCCAAACCTTTCCTCATCCCCCTAGCTAGGGTAGCTATTGCGTGATCACACCTCCTTTCTACCCTTATGTATGCCTCCCCTGTACTCACCAACCTATCCAAAACTGATCTCAACAAATTATCAGGATGTTACAATCATATAGCCAGATTCGCTACAGGCATGGCTTTTAGGACCCACCATTGCCAGAACCTCAAAGCACTGGGATGGCTAGAGTATCCTACCCTTCTACAGTTCAACCAGCTTATAATAGTGCATAATATACTCCATCAACCTGATAACACCCCTGCCCTCAAAAATATTCTCACCCCTCATAGTGCCCCCAGGCCATTACTCTCAGCTGATAAAAACTAATGATACTGACCCAGAAATCTAACAACTCTGCAGGCGATGCTATATTTGCCAACTCAACCGGTAAAATCTGGATTCTACTCCCTACTACCCTTACCAATGAAACCTCACTACCCCTATTTAAAAGAAAACTCAAAAAATACCTCACATCTCATTGGCTGTGCTTCTGTTCTAAACCTGACAAACAACTTCACTAATACATGTCTTGCTACCCAACCTGCTGTTTTGCCAAGTATCTATGCCTCATAGCATTTGAATGTCTAAGCATTGTGAATTATGAGATCTGATTGTATTCTATGTTCGCATTTTCTGATACGTCTTTGCCAATCAGATGTAAGTCAGCACATTGTGTATATTGATATCTGCCTGTATTCTTTGTCTATATTTTTCTAAACATGTCTGCCTGAGTTTATCACTCAGTGATATATGTACTGTCTCTTTTTTGGTATGTGGAGCTTTTCTCCCCAGGCTTCCACTGAAAATGGACATATATCCAGTCAGACTATCCCAGTCAACAAATGTAAAATAAATAAATAAATAAATAAAGAATTCACATTTCTTAGTAGATTCTGAAGAAGTTCTATTTTAAGTTAAGGAAGAACAAAAGCACTTAATCTGATTTGCCAGAGAAATACCCTTTAGAACATTCTAGTTGTTAAAAAAGGCCTGTACTTTAGCAATTAATCTTGACACTCTAATAGCTTGGGTTTTAACATTTTTCTCACTATTCATTGGATGTGCACTAGTGGCATACATATAATTGTTGATATACATAGGTTTCCTAAAAATATTACGTTTATAACAATTATTCAACTTATCATAAAATAACAATACCTAAACATTGTACATACTATCTATCTATATATATATATATATATATATATATATATATATATATATATATATATACATATATATATATATAATATACTGTTGATCTTACAGTTATAATGTAAAAAACACTACATGAGCTATGTCATGTTTCAAAATTATCAACAACTTGCTGAGGTCTATTTATTAAGAAAAATAAATTGTCAATAAAACAGACATATACTTTATATATTTATTGAAATCTGTATGTTGCAGCCATATCCTCTCCCATTAATTTAAAACTAAATTGGTGAAAGTGGTCACCATTTTGGATTCCATCACCAGTCCTGTGACTTGCTATAGATCTGTTTGTTAAATGTAAAAAAATTTAATTCAAAACTACATCCAGTAAAATACTATATGTATTGATTTCCCTATTACTGACATCAGTTTTATGGGATAAAAAGTTTCTGACCTTCTCTAGTCCTTTTTTTGTGGTAATAAAGTTGACAATGATGGATTACACAATTAATGGTCATTACTATTCTAAAACAAGTGCGCTGATTGGACAAACCAACCAGTGTGACCATTGTAAATTGTGCATATAGTAATAGAAAAAAGTCTGGCCACTAAACTACCATTGAGCAGCTAGACTTTCTTATATTCATATATGCTACAGAGTCTTACCTCTTAACTTACAAATTTTCACCTCATATTTTTGGTCTATTCCTTATAAAATGCATTGTTTTTGACAAATGACTGAAGTGTAGGGTTGCCAACCGTCCAGAATTTTTCCAGACTGTCAAGAATTAAGGGACACAGTCCGGAAGAAGGGAAAATGCCTGTGTTGTCTGGAAAAAATGCACATTTTTGTTTAAAAAAAAATGCATTTTTTTTAATGGGCATTCTTCTTTAAGAACGCCCTTTGCGTCTGGGTGCAGATGACGAAAACAGTGTCTTTGCGACTGTTTACGTCTGTCTACTCACTGTCTTCCCACGCGCGGAATTTGAATTATAAAGAACAGAAGACGTATGCTGAAAAGCCCCAGGCAAAGTACGAGTCCGGCTGTCTGAATTTTCTCCAATTCAATACTGCGGCAGCGGCACATGTAAGTTCCGTTTTTTTTTTTTTTCCTCAGCTCATACTGTGTTGTATTTTAATGTGGCAGGGCTGCAGTCCTGAGAGTATGTCCTTCTATGAACCTGTTTTCAGTTTGCCAATTTCCATTTCCTATTGCAATATTACTGGCAGCTCACCATTAACGTAACATAGGCAATCAATTCTTCGGCAGCATGCATTGATTTGTAGATGAGTATTGGTAAGGATGGGATGGCTTCAGAACAGGCTGTTAGTGAAGAAGTAAGTTCCCCAAGGTCGGTTACGATTCGAATAACAGTTGGAGACCCAAATCAGCAAGTGTTAACAACGAGGTTAGCACAAGCGTGAAGCGTGAATGATGCATATGATGAAATGTAGTCCGAATGAGAATAAATTAATAGTTTATTTTTCACTGGCATCCTGTTCTTTTGTATTCTTCTGTGAATGGGAAATGGGCTGTAGTTAATGCACATTGTGAATGGCTTTTTTTTTTTTTTTTTTTTGGGAAGACTGGTCATGGTAGAAGTCCTTAGAGCTGTAGCAAGCAGTGTTAGAGTTGTTTACCAAGCTCCTGTGCTGTTTCTCTGTTTCTAAATAACTGCCCTCTTTTCTATGGTATGCATCCTAACCATGCAATTTAAAGATACAAAAAATCTCATATGAGCTCTTCCATTGAACAGCTAATAATAATAAAATCCACCTAGCATCACTGTGGATGCCTTGACTTTTCTTTGCTGGCTCTTGTGTGTCCTTTTGTTTTGTGTGTTGAGAGTTAGACACACAGTGCCACTAAGTGGGTCAGAATGTGTGCAATGAAATTAATTTGTATATTGAGGATTACATAATGTATAAATATTTCTTCAAACACTTCATATGTTTGAGGCTATATTGTCACACAATGATTTGGGCGTAGGTAGCATTCTGTTTGGTATTTCTGGATGATTAATTATGTTTCTTGTGTTTGTGTGGCTACAAGATCAGCAGCATAAGTTTACGCTGTTGTGGGCTTAATGGGAGAAGACTATTTAGTTTTGAACTTTATGTTGAGATTGAGTACATTTTTCATTTGATTTGTTTTATTTCGTATGCAGAACAAAACTCATTTAGTAATGGATGGAATTATCTTCATTTCTAAACTGCATGTTCTGGTAAAGGTTGTTGTGGTAGCATGCTTAGCATGGTAGACTAGATTTCTCTGCCACACAGAAAAAGCCAGCTGAGGCAGTAAGCCAAGAAGTGTTTCCTATGTCTGGTGGAGATGCATACTGAGGCTGTATACTCTGTGAATGAGGTGGCTCAAGCTGTAGGACGGAATTGACTTTGTGTGCTTTTGACGGGTGCTGGACCCTATTATTTGAGTGTTTTGAGCTTTGTTCTATAACTTTACTAATTTTGAAGGATGTTCATTTTGCCTCTGAAAACTGCAAGTGATGAGATGCAGAGATCTTCAGTGTCATACCAGAGTAAAGCTGTGTTACACTGTGACCAAGCTATTAATGGATTTCCTGTCATGGGAATTAATTTTCTTTGGGAATTGGTGCAGAAGGTGAAGATAGTGAGCTGTAGAAACACTGAAATATTAAATTGTTTGCTAGCAGCGACTTTTCTTTAGTTGAAGATCTCTTTGTTTAATGTGGAATTTAGATGTTTTACTTCTGTACTCTGCAGAGATTTTGCATATTGACTGATATTGGTGGATTTTATGGTTGAAATGTTCTGAATTGGGCAGTTCTGTCATTATTGGTTCATGTGTTTTGTTTCAGTACCAGTCAAAGTTGTGATGGCTGCTAATTCATGTCTGCTAGCTGTTATTATGTATTAAAATTTAATACAATCAGGAAGGTGAATCAAAGAACTTTTGCTTGGCTTTAAAAATGTGTGCAAGGGCCTATGATTTGAAAAAACCCAAAGGTAAACTTAATCCACCACTGGCCAGATACATTTTCTTTGAACGTAGGGTTCAATGCTGTTTCAGTGAATGTAAGTTTTAAAGGCAAAGAAGTATTAAATCTATGTCTGTTTATGAGAGACTGTATTGCTTGTTTAGGAAATGCTATTAGTGTTTGTGCTGTAAAATTTGAAATAAAAGTTTTACATTAAATCCAAGTATCTGTAATCATTGTAGAAGTAAAGCTGAAAACAGTATGCACACAGAGTTTGAACATTATTTATGGCAACTGGGGAGAAATGGAGAGATAGTCAAGCAATGGGACACTGGAATCGCTGTGTGTGTGTGTGTGGGGGGGGGTACTGCATGCATGGGGGGGTACATGTGTGGGGGGTACCGCATTTTGCTTTCATGTACATGTCCAGAATTTTTGACATGAAAAGTTGGCAACCCTGAAGCGTGAAGTCACTAATAATGACATGTATTTGAGTTCCAAACTTTGTATCTTTCAGACAATGCATGCTAATACAAATTCTGTTGTTCTAGCAGCCTTCTAAGTTTATAACAACAATATTCCAGTCCGTCCTTCAGACAATGCATGCTAACACAAGCCTTGCTATTCTAACAACTTTCTATGTTTCTAAGAGCAACATTAACAATCTGTTGCTATTTTTGGGCCTTTGTCCCCCATTATTTAAGACTTTGTCCACATTTCTTGAGCTAAGAGGGTGTGAGGTATATATGGAGGGCAGGACAAATACAAGAAAAATAAGGTAGGTTCTGCAAAACTAAAGAATGATTTTCCTTGTACTTCTCTACTGTCTCAGCAGACTCTCATACCTGTAAGCTATGGAGATTGTCTTTTTCTATTGCTTCTGCTGAACAGCACTGATGTACTGTATGTAAGTCCCATTCACAGGACACAAACAAATGCAGAAGTTCAGGAATCAGTATGGAGGAACACTACAGTGCCATTATATAAAGACACTATTTAAGGAAGGTAATCAAATTCTTTCTTAAATAATGTCATTGCATAATTGCAATAACCAACTTGCACATGTGTGTGGGTATATGAGGATTTATCCACACCCACACGTCAGTTATTGCTTAAATGTCTGATACAACCATTGTGATATCTCCACAAATTTCATCCACACAAATATCATTTAATTTGCTCAAAAATGTCATGAATACTTTACATATGAACTAATGCCTTCTATAATAGTGTTTTACTTAGAATCCAAATACATATAGGCCAAGAAGTGAAGTTATGTGAATGTTTGTGCATCTTGGATATTCCAATGAATGGTGATGGGAGCTGGAATGCACAGAATACGGGGTAGACCACAAGTAGACAGTAGCACTCATAGCCAGAGATATCATGGGGTACAAGGAGCTGATTCTCTTGAGCCATTTCAAAGAGAGAAGGATAGAGCAGAGATATATGATTTCACGTCATTACTGCAATCAACAGAACATCCTGGAGGGGCAGGTTCATAACACAGAGACTGCCCATGCTATGGAATAGACTTCCCATATGTGTCAGGCAGAGCACCTCACTGGCCCTCGTCAAGAGAAACCTTGATGAGTGGATGGGAAATAGAAAATTCACCCCAGTGATCACTCCAGTGAATTTACTTGACAAAGGCACTGGGAACTAAGGTCAGGTGGTATTTATTTAAATTAGCAGATTATCGCCACAAAATACCCATCAACTAGCCTCAGCCTATTTGGCATGACTCAATTTATTTCATCCCATGTATGTGCCGACTATCCCAAAAACTGTGACATAATTCTCAAGTCAATATTGTTTTCTGATTCCACTTGGTTTATCTTCAGTGGCACCCTCTCTGATTTTCTCACTGACTACCTCCCTGTATATGTAAACAGACTCAGTAATCATCATGTCCCATAACCTCACTAATTTGTATCCCTGATATATTTAATAGAATCCAAACTTCATTAACCAGTCTGTCCTGAAAAATATTCCACTTGATGAAGCTGTACACACATTTAACACACTTTTCCTGAAAAAAAGAGCTGAAAAGGAAAACCCTTAGTAGTCTTTCTCTGGCGAGAATAAATGAGCAAAGAATAACTGTACTCCTTGGTTATCCATCATTAGCAGGCATTTAATGCATGAAAGAGATAGGGCTTGGAAAGAAGGGTTAAAACATAAATCTTTCCAAAACCTACAACACTTAAAAAAATGTGTAAAAGGACAGATTAATGCAGACAAGAAAATCTACTACTAGAGTATTCCCTAACTAAATTAGTGATACAACCCTAAAAAATTCTGTTCTTCTATTAATAATATAATCCATCCTGGAACAACTGCCACATCTAATTCTGCCCTGCTCCTTCTGAAACATCTGCTCAATATAACACACAGTTTATAGAACCCATTAAAGCCCTAAGTAAAGATTTTCCAGCCAACAAGCCTGAGATGTCCTCTCATCAGACAGCAAACCTACTAAAACTACATCCACCCTAAAATCCATCCAAACCTACTACAGCAAATCACTACTCCTTACATTAAAGCCCTGTTGTCCTTCAGCAGATAATCTCACAGCAGAATACCTCAGGCTAGCTACCGGTTCCATAGCCTATTCTGTGACTTTCCCAATTACTAGATCTATCAAGACTTCACACATTCCTTCTTTATGGAAAAAAATCGTTATCATCTTCCTCATACAGGAGGAACCTCATCTGATATATCCAATTTCAGACCTATTGCCATATTATACTCTATGTCAAAACCCCTGGAGAAGTGCATTCACAAGCGGTTGCTTGAACATTTCCTTAAGGAAAAGCTGCTGACCCTCAAACAGCATCATTTTTAGACCCACCCATAGTTCTACTATGGCCTTATTAACCTTCACAGACACTATTAACAAAGCCAGAGACAGTGCAAATTAATTTCATATGTATTCCTTGATCTGTCTAAAGCTTTTGATTTAGTCTCTTACCAACAACTCCTCCATCAATTGTCTTCCCTAGGGCTATCACAATCCACACTACTATGGTTTAACAACTACTTAATCAATATAAACCAGTCTATTAAATGGCCCTTCCCCTTTTCTGCCTTCCTTCCTCTGAATACTGGCATGCCACAGGGCATTCTCAACCCTCTAATCTTCAGTATATTCACTAACAATCTATAAATCTCTCAGCATATTTCACTGATGGTTCTACCCTAATATACATTTCAGATACCCTCATACATCTTCAGAAAATTATTCAAGAAGCCATTAAGTCTGTTGAAAGTTGGCTTCAGGATAATCACCTGCTACTAAATCAAAAAAAAAAATAAATAAATAAATTGTTTCCTTTTTTTTCAAACATCCTAGTGCTATGAAAAAAACTTTAAAATGTATTCCTTAAACAATACCATGATTGACGTTATCTCAAATACAAGACTACTTAGCATAACACTTGATGACAATCTTAAATTTGATTTACATATCCACAGCAACATCAAGAAAAAATGCCAAAAACTATGTACCCTTTATAAAGAAATTCTTTACTAATTATGCCAAGGTAAATCTAGCTACCATTTACCTCTTAGACTCTCTGTTATCTGGAGTACCTGTCATGGCTAACATACAAGCCTCACTTTGTTCTAAACTTGAAGAATACTACAACAAAGTTGCCAGATTTGCTTGCAAAAAAAAAAAAAAATCTTACTAGACTCAGCACTGTTTTGCACTAAAAACATTTAACTGTCTCAAACGTCCTCACCACCTATGTTATACCCACCCCATTTTAACCCACAAAATCATTGGGTCTATTTTATATATTCGAAAGCTTAAATGTTTGAATCACTAAAGATCGAACTTTAGTGATCGAACATGTGAGCGTTCAAATATATAAAAAAATTAATATTTAATAAAAACAAGTAAATGTAAAGGGTTTAAGTAGGGGGGCAGGCCCCCCCTACACCCCCCACACCCCTGCTACTTAAATATACCAACTCTGAGCTCACACTTCATTTTGCTACAGTGCAGAAATGGAAAATTTCCCATTCCCTACACTGTTGCACGATCTTGGAGTTGGTATATTTAAATAGCCGGGGATGTAGGGGTGCAGCCCCCCCACATGGGAGGTGCAGGGGGGTTTGCCCCCTGCTTACACCCTTTAGTTTTTATTTCTTTTTTTTTTCTTTTTTTTTTTTTTTAATATATTCGAACATTTAAATGTTCAATCACTAAAGTTTGATCTTTAGTGATTCGAACATTTAAGCGTTTGAATATATAAAATAGACCCAAAATCATCTGTACCCCATTTCCCCACTCAGCAATTAGCCGTATACTCCAATTCTATCTACCAGACCATCTGCTTCAGTAAAATGATAAACAACTGCTTACCATCTACAAACTGCAAAAGATTTCTGGGTTCAGTCTCTATTCCAATAATGCATATAGAAACTGCAATAAAATTTCTCTATCAGGTCTATCTCACACCTTTATCTTTTCAAACCATTATGAAAAGAGTTCCTTTCTGCCTCCTAGCTTTATCCTTGCTCCTCATCTGGGACAAAGCTTCTCCTAACATCCCTCATCACCTTCTTGTACTTCCCTTTAAAGCACTAAATCATTTAACCTACTTATCCCCTTTTCATATTTCACTTTACTGTAGCACTTAAAATACTATACCTACTTCTAATTAGCACAACACAACTTTCATTCCATCCCTACTTCTCTGTTAACACTTAACCTTGCTTATCCCTGCTAATACTTCACTATAATGTATTTCTTAAATTACTCCTATCTATCTTACACACCACTCATTTATCTGTAAATTTTCTCTACAATGCTTGCACATTAATGTTTGTGAATATCAATACAAATTTTACTATATGACTATAATGTTATGTATTCACTGAAAATACATTATAAAATTTGTTACTGTAAATATAGATTCCATTAAACCTTCACTGATAAAGGGCATCTGTGCCCAGTAGACTCTCCCAGTAAACAAATCTCAATACAAATAGTGAAATAATAATTACAGTAAACTATCAGTTAACTGGCACCCATGGGGATTGGTAGATGCCAGATAATGGTTGCTTGAGAGTTACTATTAAAAATAGGCCTGACTAATACGATACCCTACACGATTTGTTTAGTTTGACTTGTTCTTAGGTTTGGGAGAGAGGGAATTTATTACAATCTTCCTTTTTAAAACTCTAAAACTCTAAAAACATAAGGTATGTTTCTGTGTGTGTGTGTGGGGGGGGGGGGGTGCAGGAAATGCTACACATTAAAATTGCACTGTATTTCTTCGATTTTTTTTTTCTGGTTGCTTGAGAGTTCTGGTTGTTTGAGTTCTGGTTAACTGAGAGTTTACTGTAATATGAGTAGTCAACTGAAACTATTATTATTCATGTGATATGATACAATATTGCAAGAAGTAAGATAAAGAAAATGTCTTCTTGTGTTACTAATCTCATAACAGAAAGCAGACTGTTCTTATCTAGCATTTCTCTTCCCTAATACATATCAGTTAAATGCTAAAAGGTCTGTTCCTCCTATTCACCAAATATTTCTTTGTGGCAAAAGTATTTATATATCTGTCTGTCTATCTACCTCTCTGTCTAGCTGATTAAGAGCGCAGTAATGTAGGATGTTATATGTTAACACTTATGGCTGAAAAGGACTATTGATTTTTTTTACTGTACCCTGGTGTCATTGTTAAAATGATATATGACAAAAAAATACAAAAATGCCTTTGCAAAAGTTGTCACTGTGATATATTGTAGTTTGCTGCTCTCAGAGGCATACATATTGCACTCCCATGCATTCATACTGATATATACCTGTCCACTTCCTATTTTCTCATTCAGGCTGCCTCAGTTATCCATCACCTGAGGAAAGTGAGCCAATAGGAAATTACATCTTGTTGCTTTGTACAGCAGCCCTGCTAGCTTCTTCAGAAGTATCATTTCCACTGTTGTCAAAATGGCATTCAGAGCTGTAAAAAAACATAGTTGCATTATTCTACATTTGCAGTATAATATTCTTATTTTGAAAGCAAAATATGTGGAAGCTACACAAACTGGGGACAAATTCCAAACCATATCCTTAACAACATCTTTAAAGTATCAGACCTAATAACAAGATAAAGACTATGAAATATGATTGCAAAATATACAGCAGAACATACAATAGATTGGATATATTTGTTCAGAACTACAGAGAAATGTATCGCACCCAACCCAGGTATAAAATAATAACACTTGGCTGTCAGGATAGAGAGAGAAGGAGACAGATAGATAGATAGATAGATAGATAGATAGATAGATAGATAGATAGATAGATAGACAGATATACAGATAGATAGATAGATAGATAGATAGATAGATAGATAGATAGATAGATAGATAGATAGTATGATATGAAGCCCCTACTGGAATTTTAGGTATTCATTTGAGTAAAGCTTTACATGTATTTTGTCCTAATCTGGGTAATAAGATTCCTATCTCTACCTATCCCATGTATATCACTTTTTATCCTTTAAATTTCATACTTTTAAACTTTAGGCATTTTATTTTGTAAAGTCTTGTGAGAGTACCTTTTGCTATTCTTTGTAGGACATTTTTTTTTACTTTAACTAGCCTGCACATTAATATTATGTAGACAATATCACTCAAATAATTTTCTGAACCAGGAATGCTATGGGTAAAAGCATTCCTCAAGCAAAACTGGAATATGGGCTCCCACTGACAGCATCGGCTTTCAAAAGAAGTGTCTCCACCATTCAAACCATTTCTAATGCCACTCATATGCTCATTACTCCTTCCCCAAGGGAAAAAAATAATTGAATCAGTTTATAGGTGTATACCAGGTTAATGACCACTGGCGCCTTTTAAAGCCTAGTTACGCACCTCAAATGTCTGACAAGTTCTGGTACCCCTGGTATTGTAGGTATGAGATTGACAGATAAGATATTTATAAGCAGGGACCTGGGAAATTAACTATTTGCAGGCTGTCTTTGTCTATTCAGGACATAGGTGCCAATCCAGGGGTGAATTTTAGGTTCCCATCCAATTCCCAGGTTGTACTTAAATTGTGATAGAGAGGAACTCTGCTTCACATGGATAAGAAGCCTGTTACAGAGAAGGGATAGTCTTCTGTACACATACTTTTATTTCTATTTATATTACAGGCAGGCCTTTAGAATGGATAATTCCGTTGCTGTTTGTTTCCTGGACATGTAGGTGATCCAGCCAACTGACTACCAGTACAACAGTCCAATCTATTTCTAGGCTCACAGCCTTTTGGGCTCCTAAGGGAAGAATCCTGCTCCCTCCCCTTCCTTGCTTTATAGTTGTTTAGACAAACACCAACATACAATCTCAGAAGTCTTAATCATCATGTCCACTTCTGCAAACACATAGAACTAGACTTCATTGCACTGATCATTTTTTATTTATCTGAGGCCCAAGATTTTTGGAAATCCTACCCTACCTACTATCTAAAAGATATCACCTGTTACTCCTCTTTCTACAACCAACTCAAGGCTGATGCAGAATGCAACAGCTTCTCCTTTGGTCTCATTACCTAACATAGATTAACACCCCACACCTTACCAGCTCACTCACCAGCTTTTCCATGTGCTAACGGTTCTGCTTACCATCTTCATTCTCTTAACTTATTACAGTTCAGTACACTTGTCCATATTGTATATATGGTGAACACTGTGCCTTCCTCTCTCTCTGTCCTTCTGTCTCTCCATCCCTCTTCACTTTATCTATCTCCCTTTCCCCTACATTTCACACATACCTCTCAACTGTCCAGATTTTTGCAGAATGTCCAGGTTTTTGACTCATGTGTTTGGTTCATTCCTCATAAAATTTGTAGTTTTCTGGCAAGTCACTGGGCATTGAAGTCATTAAATAATGACAGACATTTGAGTTTCAGATTTCATATCCTTCAGAAAATACATCTTAATGAAAAACCTGTTATTTTAGTGTTTATAAGAGAAATGTTTAAAATCTGACCCTATTTTTGGTCCTTTTCCCCCCCACCCATTATTTGTGGATCTGTCCAGATTTCTTGTGCCAAGAGGATAAGATGTATGCACACATACAACCCTTTAACTACATGTCTCTTTAATAACACTGTATAAGATGTATTTCCTAAAATATGCTGAATGAACTGATTGTTGTGACCTCATTGTTTTGTGTAACTACTTGTAATGCTTTTTTTTCTTTTTGCTAAGTCTGAAATTGGACAATGAGATCATTTTTCTAACCCTTTTAACAAATGTGCATGTTACTGAAGCTATGAGCTGTATAATATAGGGCCAAATGAGACAGACAGGTCATAGCAGACAGAGATCAGGTGAAAGATGGTCTGCTGTTGAATGTAATAGCAAGCCATTCCAGTATTTTTACTGCCAAGGACACCCTATGTAAAAGAACAATCAGAGATATATTGAAATGATGACCATAAAATGAGAACTTCAGGTCTGAAGACGTACAGCATATTACTGGGCAAGAGAAGAGGACAAGTACAAATAAAACTAGATTTTATATTTAGTTGTGTAAAAACCATAAGGATGTCCATCTGCTCAGGTACTCAGAGATGAAAACATGCAAAGTTGCAAAAAACTATACATCACTGGAACTTGGAATGAAAGAACAATGAATCAAGGTAAACATGAACAGGTTACGGATGAGATGACAATAAAAAAAATAGATTGACATCTCAAGAATTACAAAACTAAAATGGAATGAAGTAGATCATTTTACAAGAGATAATCATTAGACTTTCTGTTGTGGTCAAGAATCTTGCAGAAGAAATGGAGTAGCCCTTATATTTAATAAAACTGCTTTAACAAAGTCAGTGTTTGGCTACAACCTAAAAATGACAGCATGATCTCATTCAGACAACAAGGTAAGCTATGCAACATTTCAGTGATAAAATTTTATGCTCCATCTGCAGATGCTGATGGGGAGTAAGTGGATCAATTTTGTGAGGATTTGCAAAAGCTTTTGGATATAATACAAACATTAAGTTATACTCATCATAGGTGAGTGGAATAATGAACGTGGCAATTAAAGTACTACTGTAATAGGAGGCAGGCTGGTCCTTGGAATGCAAAATGAAGACTGATTGTTCCATTTTCTGAAATAACTTACATGCAGCTTAAAATAATATACGTTATGAATTTACATTCTACTAAATTTGCAGCTTTTTTATCTCCAATATTCTGAGCACGTAAATGCAAGCAAGCTGATCTTCTGTAGAGTAAGTTTACATAATGAATGTGGATGTCCTATTTCACAGATTACAAAACTTAAATCTTAGCCATAGCCATCAGCCTTGGGATATTATTAATTAAATATTCCTCTCAACTGCATGCCTGAATAAATGATTAGCTGATTTATGGCTTAATGTAGCTTAGTTAAATACTGTATCCCAAGTCAATCAGCTAGGAGATATCTCATTTAAAAGACTAATCATCATTCTCTTGTTGACTGTTGAATGATATAAGGATTTTCAAAGAATTTTAACATTATAAAGATATATTCAAATATATGGATAAATGTATGTCTGTTGTTTGTTAGACTTTGCCATAGATTTATCTTAGACATTTGAAAATTAAGATGAAAGAATATTTTACTTATGGTCTTCCCTTAACATGTACAAAAATGGGTCATGACATTATTTTGTCATGTAACAATTTGCTTCATTATTGCTTTAGGTTTGTAGATAGTTCCTAGGCATGTAGTCTAGGAGTCTATTAAGGAACTTAACCCAAGTTTCCAATTGTTCAAAAGCACTGTCTGGTTAAATGAGTTGCAGAAGTTTATGTAGCAGGCAGCCGAAGGCCGAAGGAATCATACCTTTCAATATAGCAATTAGTGTGTTAACAACTCATTGCCCTAATCCTCTGAGCTAACTGTCAGACAGATTATTACTCTGCTTACACTTTGATAAACAGTCATTAAAAATCTTATTTCTGTATTCTTTATTGCTGTGTATGACATCAAAAATAAAAATGGTATCATTACAAAAAAAAAATGAGCTTTAATTTATGAATGAAACAATGTTTACAGATGGCACTGCTGCTAGCCATGAAGAATTAGAACACAACTCTAATAGGGCAAAATTAATCAGTTTCCTTTTAGAAGACTGAAACAATCCAGGAACTTTATATTAATTTATATCTTGGATCACGCGTGAGGCATTTGTTATAAAAATGCTGTATCAGTCATACCTCTTACTGCATAACCAGCCCATTACAATGTTTCCACTGCACTCTGTGAGATGCAATGATGCAATAGCAGGACCCTCTCTGATGTAAAAGTGGTAAAGAAACTCTTAAAGGTGGTCAGTCCTCCTCTTCATTAGTAAGTGAAAATGCAATTTCTTTCATAGAAATTGATTTCTGCAACTTTTCTTTCATCGCTGCCATATTACTAGTTGGTAGGGTGCCACAACTTCCCAGCACCACTCCCTGGATAAAGTACCATTACTTAAATCTTTAAATTTCAGTATGTGCTGCTTAGAGTCTAAATATGTGAAATGTATCAAAACTAATATTCTGTCAGCCTTTTTTGTGAAACCATGGTGAACTTTACTCTAACCATCCTATACAGTAAGGTTTACCCTCCCCACCTCTTTATGAAATATTACTACCAGACTAGAGTCAAGCTCAGTATGGTCTACTTTCCCTGCTGATTCTGCCAAGCTCATTCCCTTGGCTGTGGTTTCACTAGATAGTAAGTAGGGACATTGGGAATCTCGTTCATTAATTCATGTGTATCACTAATTAGATGACGAGGCATTGGGCTACCTTAAGAGAGTCATAGTTTCTCCCTCCATTTACTCGTATTTCCTTTAATTTCTGTACTGGGCAGAAATCATATTGTGTCAACACCCATCTTGGGCATTTGTGATGCTTTGTTTTAATTAAATAATTGGATTCCTCTGATACGCACCAGTTCTAAGTCAGCTGCTAGCTGCCGGACAATGTGGTACGTTGGTCAGGACCAGCACCCACCACAGCCACAAGAAAGGTCTAGTGCATGTCCAGAGTCACCTCCGCCATCCCCCAGGCCCTCCCAGGGAGGGGAGGCATGACAGTGCTATTTTATCGGCCCCAAAACATCTAAACATGAAAATATCGAACATTCAGAACAGCAAATTTTTTCCTATGGAAAAAATGTGCTGCTCCAAAACACATACACACAACACAACCACATCAAACAAACAGCAACCACACACATACACTTAAATTCCTATATCTAACGCTACACTAAACTAAACATAAACTACTATCTACCCTCTTACCTTAACCCAAACCCTAACCCTAAGGTCCGTCACTATTGCACACTCACCTAACCCGCGCCCTAACCCTAACTCACTTAACCCGCCCCTAACCCTAACGTGCCAACAATTGCACACTTACCTGAACCCAACCCGTAACTTTCCACCACAGAGCTAAGAATAGCAAAGCCACAGAAATGGCCAACCAAATTCTTTCCCAAGGAAAGAATTCACTGTTCTGCAGCTTTGCTGTTCTTAGCATTTGATGAATAGTTCATAGGTTCATAGGTTCATACTAGGCTATCTGCCCTAGGGCATTTATAAGCCTAGCCAGAGTGTGTTTGGCTTTCGCCACCCATTTTAAATTAATTTTGCTATGCCCTTTTTCGAGGTTAGTATACTGTACCTCTGTCTAACAGTGACACAGAAGTGATAACCAGGGTAAACCTACAATCTCACATCCACTCATCAAGATTTCTCTTGAAGAGAGTCAATGAGGGACTCTGCCTAACCTGGACTGGGATTTTATTCCAGAGTGAAGGGAGCCTCTGGGTTATGAATCTGTCCCTCCAACATGTCCTATTTATTTCAGTGCACGTAGCTCGATGGGATTTGGATTTTCTGAGGTGCAGCATGTCCATTAATTCCGGGTTGGACATGGCTTTATACGTCAGGCACAGATTGCCTCTGAGCAGGCAGTATGCCACTGAGTAGAGCTGGAGTTTCTTTAACTGGGCAGCATATGGCATCTGTTTGAGCCCTTTGATCCTCTTGGTGAGGTACTTTTGGGGTCTTTCCAGTTGCTGCAGGTGTCTGGTAAGGTACATCCCAAAAGGGGCATTGTACTCAATTATGGGCCTGATTAGGGATGAGTAAAGAGGCATGATGACCTCCCCTGATCTAGATGTGAATCCCTTCATGATTAGGTGGGCTATATAAAATGCTTTTCTAACCACTTTGGCCACGTGGTTGTCAAATGAGAGATTGCTGTCAACTTGGGTCCCCAGGTCCCTAATTACATCTTCTGTACTTAATGGATTACCACCTATGTGGTAATTTGTGGGAACTTTGTTTTTGCCAACGGGGATGACTATACACTTTTTGGCATTTAGCTTGAGGCCATGGCTCTGGCACCAGTTGTCTCTTTCTATGAGGCCCTTTTGGAGGATGCTTGTGTCGGCTGGAGTGTCGATTATGGCACCCAGTTTGCAGTCATCTGCGAACTTGGTCAGCCACAGTCCTTCCATGTTGGCCTGTACCTCCAAGAAATATATACCGAACAAGAGAGGTCCCAGGACTGAGCCTTGTGGGACGCCACTTGTAACTGGTTTGGAGTCTGACATGGCTCCAGCAATTCTAACCATGTGGGTTCTGTCCTTGAGCCAGTTTGCAACCCATCTAGTGACATAGGGGTTTATATTTAAGCTGGTGAGCTTATCTATAATGCCCGAGTGGGCTATTGTATCGAAGGCTTTTGTGAGGTCCAGGTAGGCTGTGTGGACCACCTTCCCCTCGTCAATGGCCTTGGTGACTGTTTCAAAGAAATCAACCAGGTTTAAGAGGCAGGATCTGCCCTTAACAAAGCCAAACTGGGTAGGATCAAGTGTCTGTAGGGTCCCCAATATCTTTATTTATGAGGTCCATGATGATCCTTTCCATAGCTGTGCAGACCAAGCTAGTCAGGCTTATGGGGCGATAGTTTCCAGGATCCATTGAGGCACCACCTTTGTGGAGAGGAACCACTGTTGCTGTACGCCACTCTTTGGGTACATATCCTGTAGTAAGGCTGAGATTGAACAGTAGTTTTATGTTTGGGTTTAGCTCTTCTTGGAGTTCATGTAGGACGCAGCCCGGGACACTGTCTGTCCCATTGATGCTGTATTTTTTGCTTTGGAGAGGGCGACTCTTACCTGAGCATCTGAGATGTCAGGGGGGCAGCACTCTGCTGGGATAGATATTTGCCCTTTTGATGGGGGGGGGGAGTTTGCGCTGAACCTGTCAGCTAGGATGTTGGCAATGTCTGTGGGTTTGATGTATTTTTTGTCATTATGGAGTAATTCTCAGCATATCTGGGAATTCCCACCCAGGTTCCTAACATAACTAAAGAAAGCCTTGTGATTATCCTTAGTGTCCTGTGCAATTTTTCAAATAGTGTTTGGTATCATAACATTTGAAGTTTTAATACTTCGTTGTTCTGATATTGACTCGGAGAAAGCTCACCTGACACCACCGAAACAGTGACATTTCCAGGCCATGAGCCACTCTCTCAGGGCAAACCCATTCCAGGGTGCCCTGCCCTTTACAAAGAAAAAATAACTCTCCCAGGGCCCCTGCCAGCTTCTCTGGGATCGTTTGCATCACGACATTGGATGCCATGAGGCGCCTGTCTCTGCCACTTCAAATTTGGGGATCTGAGCCCAACTCTCGTTTGATCGGCTAAGGGCAACGAAGGACATCTCCCATACCTTTGGGAACTGTGCTCGCTTATCTCTCGGGACTGACTGAACCATGTTCAAATGCTGTTCATATGGAACCCTTCTCCACTTTGGCCTTCAAAGCTCCCGTTTGAATATTTGCTACTACCACCAAGATCTGCACCCATGGCGGCTACAACTGGGCCCTTGCCCTGGGCTTCAGTGTCACTGCAGTGGACCTCCTACTCATCACGATGTAACACCCTTGGGTCCCAGGCCGGTGCCAGCTGAGTATGGGCCTGACACTCCAACACCATCCTTTTTCAGGGCTAGGCCCTTTTCTGGAGTCTGATGACTGTCGGAATTAGGCACCTTAACCCGGCATTCAGTTCATCCAGCACTGCCAGTTTTGCTTACCAAAAGTGGCCCACTGGGTGCTTGCATGCCCCTTCTGGCTCCAAGCAGGAAAGTTGGGCTTCTTACCCATTTAAAGTTTGAGAATAGGTTGAGATTGTTTTGGCCCCAAGACCTCTAATCATTTGCTTTACCAGATAAAACTGCACCAAGCACCAGCCATCCTGAGGGAAACTTCAGAGGGAACCAACTGCTAGATGGTTTGATTAGTCTTTCATCCCTATACCCAGGTTGGATGACTGATTTGCATGTAAGGACTGCTACAGACCTCCACCAGAGTTTCCTCTGGCTTCATCCTGCCCAAGCATAGTTCACCATCTTTCGGGCCCCACCAGGTATGCTCACATTCCACCTCCCTCAGTTATTCCTGTGGTAAATTTTCTGACACTTCCTGCTTAAAACCCAAAAAGCCTGAAGGATCATGAGGCCCCGCTTTCATGGTCTGTATTCATACTGAAAATCAAGATTTAGAGAGCTTTTGCCCTTCTGCTCCACCAAAGGTTTCTGTCCTCCTTGAGCTTGCCTTAGGACACCTGCATTACTCTTTGACAGGTTTACTGCCGCCAATCAAACTCCCTACCTGACACTGTCCCCAGAGCGGGTTGTGCCTGGATGCCCGTATGCTTGTAGCCAGAAGCAAGACCCAGAGGAATGGATATTGTATATGCCATCAATTTCAGAAAGTGCTCTTGACATTCCATTTTGTGAAGTATAATAACTGAATGAGTACACATATTTCCCTTTTTAGTTACCTATTTATTCATTACCATTCAGTTTGTTGAGATGTGATGACTATTTTTTTTTTTTTTATGACTGAATGGTAGGGCTTTCAGTTGATTTCATTCTGAAAATGTTTGTCAGTTATGTTTAGACTGTTTATACCAATTGTGAGGCTGAGCAGCTTGCAGTAAAAAAGACATTATTTAAGCAGACTTCTTTTTAGTGCAGAGGTGTTCTACCTAGAACTAGTGTAATTATTGTTACAGTCAATAGAGAAAACTAGTTATGCTGTATTATATTAAAAACAACAGCTATGTGGTATGACATATCATAGCTGTGGAGACAAATATGGGACAGAATACAGCAGGTGCAATTGCCACACATTAGCACATGTGTACTTCCTGTAGAGGTCAACCTCTTTATTAGGGCTTACAGGTATAAATATGGCAGGCAGTCATCCCTGCTGCCAACTTGATGAAGCACATAAAGAGACACCAGTGACAAGCTGCACCCTAGCACATTAGGGGGGTATACAAGTATATGCACTGGAATGCCATAGCTAGCACATACAGCATCATATAGAATATACAGCCATACCATCAAAACAAGGAATAAGACGCATGTAGAGAAAAATGTTCTGATATCATGGGCTACCCTATTGCCAGTATAATTTTTGCATGTCTAACCCATGCAACTATACATATTCATGTTGCAAGAATATGTGTTGAAAGCCAGTGGCAAATTATAATAGGGGTAATTTAAATGACTAGTCAACAAAATAGTTTTATTTAAATAAGTTTTGTTACATTTAGCACCACCAACATATTTTAGTTAGCTTATTTGTAGAACATAATCATTAATGGAACATGTATATGTTCATCATATCAAACAGTCTTGCATTAACCATAGGTAGATATGGGTTATATCCTGCATAGAATACAACAGCCAGGAAGCTTCCAAAGCTTCACTGCACCTTCTATGCAGCCAAACTGTCAATCAGCTTAAGCTGATTTGACTAAAAAGACAAGTTTGGTCACCAAGCCCTTCAGAGCTTTCCTGTCACTGAAAAGTACACTACCCTGAGGCTTTCAAGGATTGACGTATGCTTGTATTGTTCCTTTGCTAGGAAGATAAGCTCCCTTTGTAGGAAAAAACTTCCATTTAAAAAAAATTTCATTTTTAACACTTTCTTGTTCAGGAAAGATATTTTAATGTTAGGATATTGTGTTTTAATGGACTGTCATAAGACTCTACTGTTCTTCTAAACAAGAGCATTCTTTTTTTTCCTGTCAGTATAAAGGTTGCTTAAACTAAGAGAAAACACTTTTTCTGTGGAGAAACTGTGTTTATTTATTTTGTGTGGCTTGCAATTTGCTTTAAAGTGCTTTCCTTACTGTCTTTTATGTGAAAAAGTGACTTTTAAAGATTTAACTCTTATCGTCTCTTACTGCTTGCTTTCTCCAGAAAAGCGGCACTGTTTTCAGCTTGATCATGGAACCAACTCTCTGCCACACAGTCATTTCTTCTTATAGCCATAAAAAGAAAAAATAATAATAAAAAAAAAAATAAAGCTTTTGCCACCATAGCAGGTTGACAATTTGCCTCAGCCACAGGTGGATTACTCTGCTATGGCCATTAGTTGTACATAAGACCACTCATCATGTACTCTGGATGCCTCTGGTGTAGCATCTACAGCCACTATGATCCAGGAGTTAGCCTTGCCCTCTGCAAATATTGAGGTGCCTTCAGTGGGCAAGGGAGAGCCACTCTTGTCAGCCCTGAGAGAGGGAACAGGAAAGCCTTCCCTGTTTTGTCAGAATGTTGTGCTCATCCCTGAGGAATGCTGCTGCTGTCATTAATAACACTGTTAGTCCCATTTTTCTAGTCAAAAAGAAACAGAAAACTAAACATATACCTACTCTTTTTCAAATTTACTTAGTAGAGGTTTGCTGGGTGTGGCTTTGGATTTAATATAGGGTATTGATCCTTCCTATAAAGTAGTTTCTGGTAAAAGAAAGAGGGTTGCCTCTTTTCCTGATGAGATTCAAGATTCCAAATCTGGACAGGATGATGAGGGAACAGATACAAGGTATTCTCCTCAGATTTTTGATTCAGAGTCAGAGGATAGCTCAGTTTCTGAATATCCCTGTGGAGGTTTCTTTTTCTCTGAGACTTTTTCTAGAATGTGTAGTGTTTTCATTGGGAAAATACTGAAGCTCTTCAGTCCCTCTTAAAACACGATGAGCTGTTACAGAAGGAGTTCCCGGAATATTTATACATTCCTGTAGTTCTGTCATCTTTGTAGAATGTATGTCTTACTTCCTGCAATTTTCCTGATAGGCAGCTGCCCCTAAAAAGCAGATAGGCTGCATAAAGTTCTCCAGTCTTTTCATTTTTTATACACTCTTTCCAAACCTGACCAAGCAGCTGTAACTTTAGTTAATCATAATGCTGCTAAACATTTAGTTTACTCCAATCCTACTCTTCCTGATAAGGACAGAAAATATTGATAAGTATGGGGGGGGGGGAAGTGCATGCTTCTGCAAATTTAATTTTCAGGATTTTGAATTGTCAGGCTCATATGCTAACATTTGTTCTGGCTAATTTTGAAAGCATAAAGACTGTTCTGTCTGCAGTTTCTTATTGTGAGGAAAAATCTACTTTAAATAATATAGATACTTCTGTTGTACAAGTCACTACTCATTGCTTACAGTGTGTGTATGACTCAGTTGATACTTCTTCCAGGGCTATGGCCACTGGTACTATTTTGAGGAGGTTTGCCTGGCTGCATTCTCAGAACTAGATCAAATGATGTCAAACATGAGATTTTAAATTTTCCTGTGGATAGAAATTTGGTATTTGTCCCCTCTGCTGCAGAAGTGATCAAAATGTGTGATAAAAGCAGTAAGTTGTTACAGGAAATCTCCAAGATTTTAAAGCCCTACTTTTCATAATTTTCTAAGGGATTCTGTAACTATCATCCCCTATGAACAAAAAATATAAATGCAGGTAAACAGACGTTAAAGAAGAAATGACAAGGTGATTCCAAAAAAACCAAAGACAGTCCATCAAATCAGAATGATTATTTAAGGGACCTTGCCTCCCAAACACACATACACACACACACACACACACACACACACACACACACACACACACACACACACACACACACACACACACACACACACTAGTAACAACTTTTCCCTTCCAGAAAGCCTTAATTTCCACTTTTCTCTTTGGCAAAAGATTAAAGTTCAGACAAATGGGTTCTGATGATCATTCATTCATCATGGCTACAGATGGCAGTGGAGGAAGTCCTCCTTTCCAGAGCGAAATCCCTTTTCCACCAGACCAGGTTCTTTTATTTTTATCTGTCCTCCTTTACATACAGTCCCAGGATGTGACAGAAAGATTTTCTCCTTCCCAGTTTATAAAAGGTTTTTATTCCAGGATGTTTTTTAGTGCCAAAGAAAGAAAATGTGTGGAAACTAGTTCTGGATCTTTCTTTCTTAAACTTGTTTGTGATAATGTCCAATTTCAAAATGATTTCACTTTTCAACTTCTTACCTCTTCTTCCTCTTTCAAGTTTCAAAAGATTCTTATCATAGCATCTTTATTCATCCCATTTCAGGTATTTCTTAAGCTTTTGATTGCCTTGATCACATTAACAGTTCTCAGCCTTAGCCCCTTGGACTACCCACTGCACCAAGAGTGGTCATAATGTGTCTAGCTCCAGTTATAGCTCATTGTGGGCTACAGGATATCCACATGTTTCCTTATTTAGATGGTTTATTTATCTTTGCAGAATCTTTTTCAAAGTGTCAGAAATCTGTCAGTTGGGTGAGAGATCTCTTACACAAGCAGGGATTCCATGAGAACATTCAAAAGTCTTTTTTGACTCCTTCACACAGAATTGTGTTCTTGTGGTGTTGGCCCAACACCTCAGTTCAAAGATTTTTTTTCTTCCACAGGAAAAATAAATCTTTATCTAGATCTGTTCCTAAGATTTTCCACTCATACTTCGCTCAGTGTGAGGGAATATCTTGGGATTTTGGGTCTTGGGGCATCTCTGTTTCTTATGATAATTCTTGCGGCTCTTCACATGAGAAAGATACACTGGTAACTGAAGTTTCTTTGGTCCCAGCACCAACATAATTTTTCTTTCCCAAATCCCAGAAGAGAATTTTTTGATGGCACACCGCTCAAACTCTTAGAGCAAGAAATCTGGACAAAGCCATAAATAACAAAGGAACAAAAGCCCAAAAATAGGGGCAATTTTTAAATACTGCTGTTACAAATATAGAAAGTTGATAATATAACACAATTTTTATTAGCATGCATTTTCTGAAGGGTATGAAGTAAGAAACTGAAATGTCTGTCAATGTTTTATGACTTCAATCCTCACTGAAATGTCAAAGATCAGCCAGAAAAAAAATTCTATGAGGAACAGATCAAAAATAAGAGGCAAAAACCTGGACATTCTGTGAAAATCTGGACAGTTAATAAACATGCTTGGTGGAGAGAGCAGATAATCTCATATTGTTAATCCTCATTCATTCCTTACGCACGGGTATTGGTTCCGAGCTCAGAACCAAGCCGGCCATTTTCCAAGCTCGCGTCAGCTTCAAACTCTCGAGCTAAACTCTTACCCACAATCCCCCTCTCCCTGTTACATCAGATTTTGTTTGCCGCGCTGCCATCCAGTCGTGTCAAGCTACTTCTCTTGTGCTAAGTACAGTCAATTGATGTTTAATTGCTTTACAAATTACTTTTCTGTCAGAAAAGTTCATATTTTATTGTCTCTTACCATATCGCGTGGCAGGAGGGGACCACATAACCAGGGTTCCAGGGATTCTTTCCCTGGTCAATCCTACCAGCACTCCTGAAGAGTGGCCCAACTCCTTTCCTCTGGAGGTGGTTGGGGGACGTTTCTCCTTGTACCCTTCTACCTGGCTAACCATTACCACCGATTCTTGGGTACAAAGGATCATAACTAGAGGTTATCATATCCCCTTCGATCTTTGCCCGTCCCTTCAAAAAATCTTACCGACATTCCACCCAGTCAAAGGGAAGAAGCAGCACTAGCAATAGAAAAGCTGCTAAGAAAAAGAATCATCCAAATAGTCCCTCCAGACCAGATAGGATCCAGATTCTACTCATGACTATTTTTGGTGCCAAAGAAAACCGGGGACTGGAGACCAATTTTGGATCTCAGTGTACTGAACAAGTTTGTGAGAGTACATAAATTCCGGATGGTCACAATACAGTCTATCCTCCCACTTTTGGAAAAAGATGATTGGATGTGCTCTATAGATCTTCAAGATGCATACTACCACATAAAGGTGGACAGGCCATCAAGAAGATTTCTGCACTTCCATGCAGGAGCCAGTCACTACCAGTTCAGAGTACTGCCGTTCGGACTCTCTACAGCCCCCAGAGTGTTCACAAAGTGCATGGCAGTTGTCACAGCTCACTTGCGACTTCAAGGATTCCAGGTGTTTCCATACCTAGATGACAGCCTCATTTCCACCCCCACCAGACATCTACTGGAAAAAGCCCTGGCATACTCTCTCCTCACTGCTCAAAGGCTGGACATAACCATAAACTGGCAGAAATCCAACCTCACCCCATCTCAGTCAACAGAATTCATTGGAGTTATCTTGGACACAAAAAACTGCAGAGCTGCTATTCCAGAGCACAAAATTCTAAGGATAAAGCAAAAACTAATTCCAATCCCTTTAAAGGACAAATCCACAGCTCACTTGGTTCTACAGCTGTTGGGTTCCATGGCAGCCTCCATCACCATTGTTGCCTTGGCCAGGTTTCACATGAGGCTTCTACAATGGCTACTGCTCACCCAATGGTATCCTTTTCAGCATCCTCTTTCAGCCATGATTTGAGTAACCCACAAGTGCAAACAGGATTTAAATTGGTGGATGACACACAATCTCTCACAATGGTCTCACCCATTCTTCCCCCAGCAACCCAAGGCACAGTGACCACTGATGCCTCCCTGATGGGGTGGGGGGCTGTCAGGAACAGACAGTACAAGGCACTTGGTCCCAACTGGAGGCCCATCTGCATATAAATGTTCTAGAGCTGATGGCGGTGCTTCTGGCGTTGCAAGCATTCCATCCCCTGCTGCCGTCTGAGATAATTGCGATTCCATCAGACAACATGGCGGTGGTCTGGTACATCAACAAGCAAGGTGGAACCAAATCTTACCCCCTTTCTCGAGAGACCTTGAGGATATGGCAATGAGCGATGGCTACCAACCGTTTTCTTCTAGCAACGCACATTCCCGGGAGTTCCAATGTGATAGCAGACAGACTCAGCAGGTGCATTCTTCAACCTCATGAGTGGTCCCTGAATCCCTTGATAGCAGCGGAGATCTTCCACCGCTGGGGCCATCCTTGCTGCAACCTCTTTGCATCCCCGACCAACTACAAATGCAGCAACAACTTCACCCTGATTCCCCTTCCAGGATAGTCACCCAGGGACGCTGTAGTCCGCTATTGGCCCTCGGGTCTTCTTTACGCATTTCACCCTTTCTCCTCATTCCCCAGTTTCTGAAGAAAGCCCGGCGGTTGAAGAGCAAATTGATCCTCATAGCACCATATTGTCCTTGACAGATTTGGTTCCCCTTCCTTTGGCCTCACCTACTAGATCGACTATGGATTCTCCATCCAACCCCGGAGTTGATCTCACACCCACAGAACCTAATTCATCCCAACCTGAACAGCCTGAAGCTAATGGCTTGGCTACTCCAATTTCCTTGATTTCCAGGCAGAATGATCTTTCTTTACCAGTACATGATATTCTCATTGCTTCTCATAAGTCTTCCACTAGAATTACTTATCTGAACAAGTGGAAAAGATTTACCTGTTGGCTGAAAGATAAACAAGTAGACTCCTTTCCAGCACTAATGTCGATAATACTAGACTATCTGGCCAACCTGTTTCAAGCGGGTCTATCGGCCTCTACCATTAGCGTTCATTTGGCTGCAATTTATAATTTTCATGAGGGTGTTCAAGATTCCTCTCATGTCCCATAAATTGTGCAAGACCTTCATAAAAGGTGTGAATCATCTGAAGCCACCTTTTAGAGAACCTATTCAACCATGGGATTTATCATTAGTTCTACAAGCTCTGACAATGGCACCCTTTGAACCAGCCTCTTCTTGCGACATCAAGTATTTGTCATAGAAAACCTTGTTTTTGGTCGCTATTACTTCTGCCAAACGTATTTCTGAACTTCAAGCTTTATGTATCAAGAGTTCATACTTGATTTTTCATAGAGATAGAGTGTCTCTGAGAACTAATCCGTCATTTCTGCCTAAAGTGATCTCTGAAATGTCCATTAATCAAGCCATTGAATTGCCAGTTTTCTTTCCTAATCATTCAAACAGAGGAGAGTATTGCCTACATACCCTAGATATACACAGGCAAATCCATTTTTACTTAAACAGGACTAAACCCTTTCGTAAATCTGACCAGTTATTTTTGGCCTTTTCTGGACATAGATTAGTATCTGCTGTTGCTAAGGTCACATTAGCTAGATGGTTGAAGGACTGTGTGACCTTTATTTACATACAACGTAATATCTCATTGCCTACTACCATGAAAGCTCATTCAACAAGGTTGGTGGCAACTTCTGCTGGCTTCAATGCCAGAGCTTCTTTACATGACATCTGTGCAGCTGCAACTTGGGCTACACCTCATACCTTCATCGATCATTGCAAATTGGATTTGGCCTCCAGGGGAAGAGCATCTTTCAGTTCTATGGTGCTCAGGAATGTTCTTCCATGAGAGCCTCCCAGGAATAGAGGTAGCTGGTGACTTTGTTCCATGCGTAAGGAATGAACGAGGATTAACAATATCAGATAAAGAAGTTATGTCTTACTATAGCATTCCAACTGTATTGTTGATGCTTGTTCAGTCATTACGACCCTCCCTCCTTCCCCCTCCTGTGGTTTCTAGTGGATCTCACCATCCGATTCTCTTAGGTTATTTGACCAGAGGTAGCCTCTGCCTTCTTTAACTTGCAAACTCAATCTGAGGTAACAGGGAGAGGGGGAGTGTGGGTAAGAGTTTAGCTCGAGAGTTTGAAGCTGACACGAGCTTGGAAAATGTCCGGCTCAGTTCCAAGCTCTGAACAGATACCCATGCGTAATGACTGAACGATGATCAACAATACAGATGGAACGTTATGGTAAGACATAACTTCTTTTTCTTAAAACCAGGTCTCTCCTTCTCCCTCCCTGTTCCAGTGCAGTTGGACCTTACTTGGGGAGCAGTTTCAGGAGTGATAAATCTGCAAGTTGTGTGTGGCACCATGAACATATGTAACCATAGTAATATAAAACATATGCTTGCTCTGATTAAGGTGCTAAATTCCCTGAATCATCTTTGGTCCACAGGACCTCTTCAAATTATTACAGACAATATCACAGTCATGCAGTGCATCAACAGACAAGGGAAAAGCAGGCTGTGCCCACTTTGCAGACAAGCCATGTTAGCTTGTGATGTAGCTTCACATCAAAATCTTACTGTGTAGGGATCCTACATTCTGGCAGAATAAAACTGTGCACCAGACAATCTGATCAGGACAAGGGCAGACCATTGCAAATGGAAACTAGATCAGGGGGTCTTTCAAAATTTGATCCATCTGAGGAATTCCTCAAGTAGACCTATTTGCCTCATCTCTGAATATTCAGCTGGCATACAAGAAGGCATTGAGGACAGATGCTTTTTTCCCCTTAGACAGGTATGTTCCCATATATTTATTCACCCTTTCCACTGATATTCATGGTACTTCAAATTAGTCAGGGGCAATTATCACAACCTTCTTCACAGACAGGATCTACTCACACAAGTTGAGGCATGTTTGATACTCCTTGAGTCCAATTAATTTCAATTGACTGCCTGGATGATAGGATATTAATTCACTTTGTGCACTTTTTTCCTGTGGATGTACACCAAATAATAATGGAGTCAAGAAAGCCTGCTACTACAAAAATCATATGTTAGGAAATGGGAAAAGATTTCTTGCTGGTCGTATCAATATAATCAGCACTCATTCAGGGTTATTTGTTCTCTGATTTTACAATATTTGTGTGAGTTCTATCCTATGGCCTTTCTTACTCCTTTAAGCTTTATTTATCAACCATTTCAGCATGTCTGTCCTTGGATTCTGCTCTTTCAATGCACTCTTATGTCAAACTGCTTTTGAAAAGAGTTCTGCATAACAGACCTCCAAGAAATCCAGTGGCCCCCTCCTTGGGATATTAAGTTAACACTTGCTCAATTTGGACCAACTAACTTGGCTGACTTAAGGATCTTAACATAAAAAAACAATTTTACTGATTGCTCTGGGCTCTGCAAGAAGGGTATCTGAGTTGCAAGCTCTTATGGTGAGTCAGCTCTATCGCATTTTCCACAGAAACAGGGTTTCTTTGAGAACTTATCCTTCTTTTTATGCCTAATGCATGTGTTACAGATAGGGCAAGTCTGCAAAAAAACATGACTAAAGTGACAATTTAGGCACAGGAGAATAATATGCTGATAACTACATCAAACACTGAGCATATGAGATTTGGGAGACATAAATTGAAAGGTGAATACATTGACTGAAAATGTAGACTCATTTAAGGACCTGGGTATATGGGTAGATTCAGCTATGAGTTTTTTCCAATCGTTTAACCAATTTGATAATGATAGCTATAGAACTATAGGCTATATAAAAAGATTTATAAAGTCTAGGAAATCAAAAATGATGAAGTCATTGTTTGCTAGCTACATTAGACCCAATCTTGAGTAAGGAATAACAATATAGAAACATTATAAGAAAACAAGCATGATTAAACTGGAAAGAGTACAGCTGAAATATACCAAGGGCATCCATGGTTGTGAAAATTATGAAAGACTAAAATATCTAAATTATGAGAAGGCCTTATGCAGGTAAATAGGGCATTTAGAGACAGGTACCTGTGGAAATGCTCGGGGTTATCAAACAGTAGAAGAGAATCATCAGACAACTTATCTGGAAGTTTCTATACGGATGAGAAGTGTACTAACTGGTTCTCTTAAAGAATAGCTGATGCAAGGAACAGACTATCAAAGTGCATTAAAGTAAGCACTTGCTTAAATATTTTGAAGAAGTGCCTAGGCACTTATTAAGGGACCAACTATCTGGTATACTACCAGGCTAGAAAGGCATTATTGCCATGCATGAAATATTTGCATGCATGTATATATGTATCCATGTAAAGTTGTATCTAGGTTTAAATTAAGCTAAACTATCTCCCTTTTCTTTCACAAATCTAAAAATGAGAAAGGATATTCCACATCACCGATGTCCATAGACAACTCAAGTGCTATCTTGTCAGAACTAAATCATTCACATCTTTGGATCAATTGTTCATTTCTTCTGAAAGTAAGAAGGGGCAGCTTGTGTCAAAACAATTTCCAAATGGATGTCTAAGGCTATTACTTTTGTTATACTCACCACAAGAAAACTATTCCAGTCTGGGACAAAGCTCATTCTACCAGGGCCTTGGCTACGTCTCTGGCTGTTGGGAAAGAGCTGAACTCTAGAAGTATTCTAAAAGCTGCAACTTGGACCTCTGCACATAATTTTACAAAGCACTATAGACTGGATTCCTTGTCCACATCTAGATGAGGTTTAGCCAAGAACATGCTCGACTGTTGCCCTTCCACCTCCCAAAAGTAGTCAGATTGGGTAATCTACTTACATAGCAAAGGTTCCTGCAGCAGAGATCAATTTGAGGAATACAGTACAGATGTGTAAGTAAATTTAACATAACAGTAGATGTTCGAATGATCACTGCTGCAGTTACCATTCTCTCTGTCTCTCCATCCCTTAGTTTTTTGTTATGTTGTTTATGCCAGAGTGTGGACATTATTTATTTTTTTATTATTTCTAGCATGTTCTGTCAGGACTCAGACCCCCCTTTTTCTGTTGGATTGGTATGAAAACAAAAAATGGCTTGGCACCCAGACCTGTCTTTTTAGTCAGCACAGCACCAGCTGAAGGACATTTTTGGCATGTGAAAGGTACCTTGAAGCTTTCAAAGCTGGCCAGCTTAATATTCTATGCAGAATATATACCATATGGATAAGGTTACTGGAGCATTGATTATTTGACCATCTGATGTTATGCCAAGTATCCTTATACCACTGTACTTTGTTAGTTTTAATGAAAAAATAGAATTAAATAACAAACACCATGAATATTTTGTCTCTGTATACTCATGTTCTCTTCCATTTATACACTGGCAGGATTCACTGGTACCACTGTTTACCTTTAGGTCATTTATTTATTTATTTATTTTAGTTATTTATCTATTTGTGGAACATATTGTACTTTTATTTTTACGATTTGAAATCTTTTTCTTTTTTGTTTGTTATTATTTATTTATCTATCTATATTTTAAGTAAATGTGCCTTACCTTAAAATAAATAAATACATAAATAAACAACAAACAGATAGCATACACATGAATAAATAAATAAATATATAAACAGATAAATAAATGGCCAGCAAACATCCTGTGTAAAGTGCCACAGCTTTCTGTTCCCTGTCTCTCAAGATTCTTTGGGACAGCACTGAGCTGAAAACCCAGAAATTTTAAATAATATAGTGACTAGTTGCTGACTGCAGGTTTGAAAGTGCAGAAATGAGTCACAGTAATGTGAGCTATTTTTTTTTCTTTTCTCTTTTGTTTTTTCTGTTAATCCTGACAGGCAACCAGATATACCATTGAGGACTGCAGTCAATAAATAAGGGTAGACTGTCTGTGAATTAAAGTGAGTTATTGTTTGTTCTGTTTAATGTCTGACTTTAGGAACTAGTGTGCATTTGTGTGAAAAAGGATGCAATATTTACTCTTTGGCTACAGTTTTTGTGAATGAAAGTTGAAACTGTAAGTGAGTTTACTGAATTACTCTGACATTGTCTCAGTTGTTTGGTTTGTGCCTCATAGAATATGTGGTTTTAAGGCAAATCATTGAAGATTGCAGTGACTAAATAGGGGGGGGGGGGCAGTGGATGAAAGTGACTTATCCTCTTCTAATTTTCTCAGTCTAAATTCTGACTTTACAACACAAATGTGTTTGTATACAGTAAGTTGGAATATTTATTCTCTGGCTATTGTTTTTGTTGAAACAAAGTTGAAATTAACTCACAATTCACATATCTCTAAATTTGCCTCATATTGCTGGCATGTGTCTCATGACATTTGTAGCTTTCTGTCAAATCATTGAGGACTGCACTAACTAAATAAGTTTTATTTAAAACATATGCATCATTATTGTTCTTTGATTTTTACACTAAAAGGTTGAGAGGTATATTTTTTACAACACTCAGATGAGGTGTACATGACAAAGTACCTATAACTGCTGGATGAGGGTGAGAACCATCTGTTCCTGAAAATAACACCATCTCATTTTCTCAATTTAAACAGTTAGGCTTTCCAGGACTACTGTGTGTTTCTGTGAAATAAGTTGGACTGCAATGCCTACTGAGTATGTAATCAGGCAAACATCATTGTGCCTATAATTACTTACTTATTTTCCCAAATTGAGATATCTGAGATGTACTTAGTCACCAATGTGGCTATAATTGCTGCGTACTGGATCTGTCTGTGGATGAGAATAGCTGACTCTGGCTATCATTTTGATCAAGGTAGTCAGTAATTACGCTGGCTTTCTAGTACTTATATGCATTTGCATAAAGCAATCTGCAATACTTTAACAGTGCATTTTTTTATCACAGTCAGACATTTGAGATGTAAGCAGCCATGTAGGGGTTGCTATCAGTTCAGCAAAAAATCAATTAATCGAACAGCATTTTCTGTGCACTTACATCAAACATGTAATTTGTCAAACTGTTCATACTGAGATTGTGGCACAGAGAAGATTGGGAAATGTGACCTTTCCTCACTGCAGTACAATCTTGGAGTTGGCATATATAATTTGCAGGGGTAGGGGAATTCAATGAACAACATTTCTGATGAAATGCCATTTGTTGAAGTGTCACTTTGATGAAGTGATATAGACCCACCATTTAGTTATAACTGATTGGTACAGACATTTCTGGATTATGTTAATGTCCCTGGCACCTGAAAGTGCAGTTAGTGCAGCAGACTATTGCTCTGAGCAGCTAACAGCGTACTTACTGTGATACAGCATTTCAGTCTTTATTGGCCTTCTGTTTGATGCTGAGAAACCCATTTAACTTGGCAGTGCTTTGCAGCAACTCTCACAGTTATTTAATGTGACAGATCCTCTTTCAATATGTGCCAAAAAATACAAATAATTTCCTGTGTTGCAGGATGCAGGAGAAAATGGGAAGCAGCCAGATCTATTATCAGTATTCATTTACTTTTAAAAAAACTTCCATTGTGGTTCTTCTGTGCATATATATATATATATATATATATATATATATATATATATATATATATATATATATATATATATATATATATATATATATCGATGAGTGTACTTTGTTTTGAGAAAATTACACTTACCCTATACTTTAAAATACAAGATGACTTCACTGAAGGCTTAAACTTCTGAAGCAACTGATCATAGATGATTTTTACAGAGAAACAAACAACTTGGCAACCATGATACAACATCTTGAGCTAAGAAGTTGTGAGGTATTACCTTTTTTTATCACAAGCAAATGAAATGTACACAGTAAAGTGGCTAAAACTGGTGGGTGGGGTGGGGACTGTCTTTGGATGAATGTAAATTACCCTCTTGTTTTCTCAGTTTAAGCTGCCTAGCTTTGCAGGACTAGTGTGCATTTGTGTATTGTATTTTTGCTACTATCAGACATCTGGATAGTACCCAGTCAAAATGGACCTATAACTGCTGAATACAGAGGCTGTCTGTGGATAAGAATGGCTGACTTTAGCTGTCATGATTAGTATAACCAGTTATTAGTCTGACTTTTCAATGCTGACATGCATTTGTTTATACAAGTTGGTATAGCTTGCTGTGGCCATTTTTCATAACAGTTGTACATTTAAGGTATATATAGCCATGTAGTTGTAACTGATGAGCACAGACATTGGTGAAGTATAATTATAACAGAGCAAATGTTTTTAAATCAGGCTCTGATTGCGAATGGGCAATTTTGATCAGTGCAGTACCCTAGTAAACAAATATAAATAAATAAATAAATAAATATGAATCTAAAATACCCCTTCCAGAACTCACCATTGTATAGAACTACAAAGCCTAAATTGATTAGAACTGCCTCATCAACTAACATATACACAGCTTCTTACCTCATAAAATTATCCAGCATCCAGCTCCCTGTCCAGCACTAAAAACCATTCTACACATCTATGTTCCCAGTCGTTCATTGCAATCCAGTAACCAAAAACACTTGTCTGTCTACAAACCTATCAACTCTGCTTGGCATTGTCTGTACTTACACAAGGTTGCTAAGGCCTGGAACTCCGTATCTGTATCCATCAGGTCAATACACTCCCTCCCATCTTTCAAAACCACTCTGAAAGACTTCCTAGCTGAAATCTGGTTCTGTTCTTGTTCAAAACCAGTATAAATTCTATGCCTAAATGTCAAGGAAGGAACAAGTCTGCCCCTCTTCTCCGCCCAATATCCACCTGAAAATCATACCAAATAAATTAACAAAAAGAAAAAAAAAACGGAAGGGAGGGAGGTTTGCAAACTCACACCAAAATGTGAATCTTCTTCCCAACTACAGTATTATAATACCCAAGCCCCATCCTACATCTACCTCACTTCCAATAAAGTTGCTTCACAAATTAACCCATCCCTACACAAAGCCTAACTAACCTGTCTCTTATCCCTATTTTTAGCCCTTCTACCCATCAGTTCTCTCATCCCCACACCCATTTAACTAACTGTAACCTCCTAAAGATGTACCTGGACAAATTGATTTGTTCCCACACCTCATTTGTATTCTAAAACTTCTATTTCTCAACTTTTCATCCCCATATTTGTTGGCGGTTCCCTATGATTCTGGAAGTTTAGTTCAGGATGCTATATTTTTCCTAGTGAGACCCTGTTGCAGAAGGCCCTTTCTTCATAGTAGAACAGCTGTCTTGTTTTTTAATAGTATTTCTCTGTCAACAGCCCTGTAAAATTTCCTGCTAGTGGGACCTTAAACAAGGAAGGCTTTTTTTATATGTCCCAGCTGTATATTTCTGCCCCCCTCACAAGAGCATATCTTGTAGTATCGGAGTGCTTGCCACTAAATGCCAGACATTTTTATTTGGCTGGGTTGATTACTGCTTTTTTGTAGTCACAACTATCTGTCAAGCGGTTTACTGTAAATACACACCTGTAAAAGAGAAAAAATTATGTACAAAAATTCATTTTCAAGCAAACAAACATGGGTAGAACATGCAGACACCACTCAAACAGTAACTGGATACCAGAAAGCAAACGTTTTCATAACACTATCAGAGAGAAAGCTGAACCACCTAGCAACATTAATGCCATGGGATCCAAATATAGCTTTGTTTCTGAAATGACTCCATAAAGGTAAACCTCCAAAGCAGACTGTGAAGAAAATAAACACTATACAGCTATATTCTACCAGCTGCCTTCCATCTCTTCCAGATTCCCACTTTGACACAGTTTACAACCTCTAGTAGCCTTCATCTGCTCTCCTGTACTTCTCATTTTCCTTTAGTGTAATTAAAGGAAACAAGGTTTTGAAAATTTAATAAAAAATGAATACTCCAGTTCTGCACATTGACATCATGTGAAGTACCTGACTTGGAAATAATCATAATTGTGAGACTGATTTGCCATTCACAAAAAAACTGTCATCAAGCTAGAAAACTACTTGTATTATGCAATAGCAAAAGATTGGTAAAGGTAGCAAATGTGAACAATTATACAATGCCCCCCCCATTAATATTCCAAAACATGCACACTGATTGGTCAGCGTGCCCATTTTAAATCAGACTTATACTAATGGAAAAAGGTCCGGTCGCCCAGACTTTTTCCATTAGTATAAGTCTTGATTTTTTTTTTTTTGTGTTAGGTAGCAACGGAGAATGGAAGAGCTCCGTTGCTGTAATCTCGCTATATTAAATGAGTTTAACATAGCGAGATATCTTTAAAAAAAGCAACGGAGATCTTCCTTTCTCTGTTGCTTTTTTTAACGATATCTCGCTATGTTAAACTCATTTAACATAGCGAGACAGCTTTAAAAAAGGGAACAGAGATTTTCCTTTCACCGTTGCTTTTTTCTAAAGATATTTTGCTATGTTAAACTCATTTAATATAGCGAGACAGCTTTAAAAAAGCAATGGAGATCTTCCTTTCTCAGTTGCTTCCACACACAGGTCTGATGTACTGCGCAAGCATACACATGCACAGTACATCAGAACTGCCCCAGGATACCGGACAACTGTGAAAGAGCAGCACAGAGGCATTATACAATGCCATTATTTAAGAAAAGTAAGTTTTCTTTCTTAAATAATGTCATTGTATAATAGCAATAACCCACTTTTGGGTGTGGGTAAAGCTGGATTTACCCAAGGTTGTCTTTGGCCACTCGGGCTTCGCCCTCGTGATCAAACCACATCAACCGTGGGTAAATCCAGCATTTCCCACACCCAGGCATAGGTTATTGCTTAAGTATAGGCCTATCTCTTAACTCATTCATTCCAATGGAACTCAGGAAGTTTGCACTGTAACTTCTAATGGGCGGAGCCTATGCCTTTTGACAGAATCATATTATGTCCTCACATTTCAAACAAATGTTCATATCACTGGAACCATAGCAGTTATAAAAGAAGTATAAATGGCAGTCTCTTCATCACAAACTATTTTACAGTGGTAGTATTCATTAGGTTCTAGGTCTTAAACTTGAATTTTATAAATCACAGTAAAGAGAGTTGCTTTTACATTTGTAATATTTTATAAAAAAACTTACAATATCTCTGCAACCACTCAAGTTATACACATAATGTCAGCAACATTTTATTCATCTAGATGAGAGCTTTCATATGAGGCTAAGAAGTTCTGTTTGTGTTACTTAGTTGTTGAGATATTTACAAAAATGTGAAAATTATATCTATACAAATTAATATCATAAAAACAATGATTAATATCTATTTACCTGCACTAGACAGAGGTCAGATATTAATGTAGTTGAGTTTGCTATTGTGTAAGCTTTAAAATGAAATATTTTAAAACCGTGTACATAGCATGGTTTTAGAATTATTGATGTAAATATGAACAAGCAATATTTGATACCTAGACGTGTCAGTAGGAGTTAACTGCTGATGCATCTGTAGACGTCACTAGAATGTAATGAGTCAACTCAGCCCACTGACATGTGTTTGGTGTTTAAGGTCACCACATATGTAACTTGAAGGGGTTTAAGCTACTGTAGCATAACCTCCACTAATTCAAGGAACACATACCACAGACTCTGCCCTTTTAAATAGCAATCCCCGGGATTCAATAAACATTTTTTTCCATGCCAGAATAGTGCAGCAGCTTCTGCATAGCATATGGCTGCCAAACGATCCAGCAAACAAGGCTGGGGTCGTGCAGGGGCCTGCTAGCACTATTCTGGCAAAGACACCACTGAATAATGCTAATTGCCTCATTTGCTGGTGAAAACCATGCAAATAAGGTGAATTAGTGATTCAGTAAGCAGGCAGGCATCTGTGCCAGAACAGTGTCTGTTGCAGAAATGTATTCGGTTACTGACCATGTACATTTCTGCAAAAATAAAAACAGGGGCATGACAGCTCAAAGTAAAGCATGTATTATAACAATTAGGCATGTGATTGGCCAAAAATATGGCCATTGGCATGAAAAGGAGTTGCAAAATTATAAAAATCAAAGTTTTTTTTTTTTTTGGGGGGGGGGGTGATTTCAGTTGTTTAAATGTAGCGCAGCAGAGAACAAATTACATTGTTCCAAAAATAAAAAAAATGTGAAAAGACAATTTTAAGTGAAATCTGCATTCTGGCATTATAATGTATGCCATGCAGAATCAAAACACTAACAGGTAAAAATGGCTGCTAAGGAGAAAGGCACTGGTGTAGTAGTGTAACAAGGGAATAAGGCAGTGGGGTATGCGAATGAACAAATTTTACTGAATCACTAAATGGGAGACGATTCTCTGGCTGCACCTAACCATGTAGGAGGTATAAGACAGTGGTGTAAACAGGGGAGGCAACTGACATGAAAAGGGTGTGCGTCACGCTTGGTGTAAGCACATTGTAGCTCCATGGCTTCCATTTGAGCTTAGCTAAGCTCAGCTAAACAAGGGGATAAGCCTGAGGCTGTATTTACTTATTCCATGAAATGAAGAGAGTGTTCGCTTCCAGGGGAGGACCATTTCTGCTGCAAAGTGTTTACTTTAGCTAAACGGGTTTGCGCGGTGCGCAATGGGTCTTAAAACAAAAAAAGGAAAAAACCCAGAAATAGCAGAACACTTTACATTTGGACAGTGGGTTTGCATTGCGCGTTGCGGGGCTTAAAAGGGGCAGAAATGGGAAGAGGGGAAAAAAAAGAAAAAAATGGGAAATAGAATAAAAGCAATCAAGTACAAATAATATAGCTGGCAGGTGGAATGCATCATAGTCAGCCAATCATGCAGGCAGCACCTGCAGCACAACAGTATAAACTATGCAAATGCCTTTCAGTCTGGTTGTTTACACAAACTCTGCACCATTGGTGTAAATACTTGGGAGAATTTTAACCAACAAAATGTTTGGGGCTGCTGTTGCTTTGATACATCAATATGTGCTAGAGGCTGAGGGCTGTGAGGAGGATAATGCTGACAACTGCCTCAGACTGAGGAGGAGGAGAAGAGTGTTCATACCTAGGGTAACCTACCAAGGGCTACATGATTTGAGACAGTAGGGCATTACAGGGTGGACAGGGACATATTTCAGCAACTCATCAAGCTGTGCCGGCCTCACCTCAGACCCAGAGCCAACAGAGGGGAAACCATCCCAGACGACACCAAAGTATGTGTAACCTTAAGAATACAAGCTACAGGTACTTTCCAAAGACTTTCTGGGGATATCATGGGGATCTCACAGCCATCTGCATCCGGGGAACTCTACCAGTTCTTGGATGCCATACTACCACATGCTGGTAAGCACATTTACTTCCCCATGAGGAGTGGACCAGCAATATGTGCCTCTTCCACCATGTAGCAGACTACCTGGAGGTACTGGATGCCATAGACTGCATGCACATCTACATCAAAGCACCAGCCGATGAGCATGGCAGGGTTTACCTAAATCGTAAGGGCTTTCACTCCATCAACTGCCAGGTGGTGTACAGTCCCCAGGGCATTATCATTAATGTGTGTGCTGGCAGCCCTGGAAGCTATCATAACTCCCACATCTGGCATTCCTCACAGCTATATCAGGGATTTACCAGGGGGGACATCCCGTTTGGCCATCTGGTGGGGGATACTGGCTATGCACTGGAGCCATGGATGATGACACCCATCAGAAATGCACATGCACCCATTCAAAAATGCCATAATGAGGCACATGCACGAATCAGGATCATTATAGAGCATGTGTTTGGGATGCTCAAGTCACGGTTCTGTTGCCTTGACATATCTGGTGGAGCCCTGCAGTACTCTCCAGTCACATGTGCACACATGTTCATATTATGTGCCATGCTACACAATATGATCTTGTGAAAACAGCTGCAGCAGGAACTGCACGGGGAAGGGACACACAGCCCACTACCATTGCCAAGGTCCCCATAGGCACAGAGGAACCCCCTGAGCCAGCTCCTGTAGGCAGATAGAGGCATGCCCAGTATTCCCTGGCCTTGGCAAAGAGGCAACACATAGCACACACACTGACACTGTAGGGACCCAGGGAATGACACCTCTCTCCGACTTGCACACACAGTAAAATGGATGACACACACATTACACTAACTGTAACTTACTGTGTATAGGCAGTGTACTGTGTGCATTTGACATAGGCAGCCCTCAAGCACTGTCCTCACAGCTACCACAGGCACAAGGTAAGTCAGTCTTCTTAACAATAAATGAACGAATTAATATGTTCTGGTAGCATATCTATAGTATTGCTACATCCATGCAAGGGAATGAGGTGGCCTACTGGGATAGCAGCAGACAACTGACAGCTATGTGGGACACCAGGAAATGTTTGCCCAGTACTGCCTTCCACACACTATACAGTAGTACCCAAGCTGACAAATTCCACTGCAGTATATGTGGGGGGGGGGCAACTAACTGGGGGGGCATAGGTCACAGGCATGGATGTCAGGGTGGAGGTCCCATACTCACCCCTCAGCCTCACCCAGCAAGTCAGCTGTAGAAAACCATAAAGAAATGTCTGGCAAAGGCCCACAAATAGTGACAATGATGAAATACCCTCCTACAGACTTACATAGTGATAGCACAGCAGGTCTTGCAGTTGCAGTAAGGCTCTGATGGGTAAGAAGTCTGAAACTTAAATGTATACCATTACAATCTGACCTGTGGTCCTAAGTGATATGCCTCTAGTCTCCAAGACAGGGCACACTACTATGCCAAATGTAAACAAAATGCAAAGCAAATAGCAGCACAGTCTTTGCAAATGTGTACAGTTGACAGGTGTGCCCCCCCCACACACCCATATTCCCATAGAAATGCAGTAACATGTATGCTTGTCGTGAAATACCAGCAGAGCACACATTGCCAGGGCTTTCCCAATCAACATGATAACTTGTTGCATGTCCACAATATCAGGGGTCAATGAGCTATGTGTATGTGTGGTTAATACTGTCAGGATGTGGTCAGCACTTACTTCTGGCTGTTGTGTTGTAGTAGCCTAGGTACAATGCTGTCTTTGACAGTGTCATGTTCCAAAAACTGCTGTGCCAACTATTCTGCATGTCAGCTACACCTACGTTAGGAGTTGTACACACTGTCCAGATGTCAATATCTGTTAATGCAGGAAAGCTGTGCAGGTCATGGACAGGCGGCCATGCATATTGACAGTACACAGCTTGGAGTAACCTACACAGTGCCTACCATACCTCTCAAATGTACAGACCTATTGCAGAATGTCCAGAGATTTGCATCATAATTGTGGTCTGAATAACATGGAATGGCATTTGTCTCGCAATTCATTGGCAAATTATGTAAGACTAAGGACAGAAAATAATGACAGATTGTAGTGTCAAACATCATACCCTATAGAAACATGCATGTTAATGCAAAACCTGTTTTACTAGGTTTGTAAGGCCAATACTTATAAATGGTCCCTATATTTAGGCCTCTGTCCCCCAATTACTTATGGCTTTGTCTAGAAGTTGAGAGGTATGGTGCCTAGTAGAACAGCAGGTACCTGAAGGTCAGTGTACTGCCAGTGTATAATAGGCTGCCACCTTTCTGTCAGCACTGACAACATGTCACTGGCTAACAGCCATACCCTTGGAATGGCACAGGTTGTCACAGAAGGAGCACAAGTTTGCCTTGTATATCTGTTCTGCTTGTCCTAACATTGTATTTGCCTGCCAACTATTTGCAAAACAAAAAAGGGTTATGTCAAAACAGCAATGACAGACAGTGGCGAAGCAGATGTCATACCCATAAGAGCAAACAAGCAATTACCAAACCAGTCTCCCAACTGTCTATGTTTTGCAGAGCATTATTAACACCCTGTCACCATGTGTGGGCCTTTGTCTGACTGTCATATTGGGGCCTGTCCAGATGTCAGTCTGTGATGGTATGACAGCTAGGCCCACATGTAGTCTCATAATAACATATAAGGACAACAGCAAATAGAGTGGTGCAATGATGGACAACCTGCTAAATAGGTACACTCAGAGGTATGAAGTCCACAATCCTGTGTGTCATGAAACGGCATGTACCCCACCCACATCAAAATTACAAATACATATAAGCAGCCACTGTGGCCAAAGCCTGTGACTGCACTACAAAAGGACAAAGGGACACACATAAGGAGAAGGGGAAGCACTGGCTAGACAAATGGAAAATGTACACACCAGAACAGATTGTGCAGTAACATAGGTGCTATGCAGTGTTTTGAGTCAGTAAACATCACTTGCAAATACACAACACACACCTATGTACGTGTAGGCCTACAACAAAACAAAACACAAACAATGGACACATCAGTGGCAAAATCACATGAGAATTCCACAGACCTACACACCACAGATCATGTATACTCCACACACCAGGATCTTGCAAACACTAAGGCCTTACCACTAGCCCCAAACACCTACCCTACACAGATAGGCTAACAGCACTATCCCTCATCCCCATTCCATACAGACTCTGCTGAGGTGACCCCTGTCTGGCATACAAAGTAATCCAGACCATGCCTTGATGGGACTGTTGCACATCTGGAACTCAAGGTCCACTCCATCAACCTGTAGGCGCAGCATCAACCTGGGCTGTGATAACAGTATGGCTTGTTGGTGTGACAGATACATGTAGCACACACTCCCTCATCTGTGGAATACACTCCCTGTCAAGACCAAGCCAAGTGCTACAATACCCCTAGTGATGTGCGCCCTGTCTTAGTGCACAGGAAACACAAAATGCAGTCTTGTGATCCCTCCTATATCCCTGCTGGACAGGGGCTCTGTGTGCTGACACACATAAATACATACATCTGCGTGAGTTATAAGGTCTTCAGGGTCAATACATTACTAATGTTATAGCAGCCTATCAACCTATATACAATTGTCTGTCAGTGGTCCACCACATTACTCTGTACTGCTCTGCCACTGACATACCTGGAAGTCACAGTGCATCGTCGAATATACTACACATATAATGGACATTTCTACACAGTAGAATGCACCCTGTACTCACACCAATACCCCCAAACTCTGACAGCAAGACATCTAGATAAGGTCATGATTAAAAGTGGGACAAAGGCACAATGATAGACACGTGTTGTAAATATTGTCCTTAAATACTGAGAAAGTTGGTAGAATATGGGGTTTTGCATTAGCAGGAATTGTCTGAAAGTTATGAAGTCTGAAATACTAATGTCTATAATTATTTTGTAACATCAGTCTTCAATTATATACAACTAACTTGCCATGAAAACCCAAGTTTATGTAGACTGGACAAAACTTCTAGACAAACACCTGGACACTCTACCAAAAAATGTACAGTTGAGAGGTATGGCCACGCCAGGATATGACTTTTCAGGTAAGAAGAATACCACAGAAGCAGGAGATCCCCAGTCAGTATATCACCGAGTAGCTGGACTGTTTATATAACTACATCAGTCAACCGGCTGTAGCCACACCTCTCAACTGGCCTTTTTGGGCAAAAATGTATATAGTCAGGCTCATAATATTGGTCTGTGCATCATACATCTTGTATTCCTCTGGTAAAGCACTGTGATGATCTGAGGATGTTTGTCACTAGGTAATGACAGAATACATTCCAGTGTCAGACTTCAGATATGTCAGAAAATGTCTGCTAAAACAAACTCAGTGCCTCTAGGAAAGTCCTGTTTACTTTTGAGAGGTATGGCTGTAGCATACAAAACCCCGGACCAGAGTACAACTATCTCTGGAATGGAGTCCCACTCTCACTATAGAAGGTCATACTGCGCATGCTTGTACACTTAGAGAATCACACACCATGTTGGAACCCACATTGGACAATATAACTGTATTGTGCATATATGTCTTTGCATACAGACAGCTATGTACACCGTAACTGTCCCTACACATACCCATCAGACAGAATTACACTCAGCTAGCTGTAGGTGGCCCATATGTGATATATCTGCATCTGTTGCATGTGATACACATATATATGGGCAACAGATAACAATATGTCAAGCATACACACACATAGACATGGGGAAGAGAGAGACAGACAGTGATAGAGAGAGAGACACACAGGGGGACAAACAGAGTGTGTGTAGGAATAAGAGTTTTACTCCTTTCCCACCAAGTACATGTCCCATTGCCCTATTTTACAAGATCTGCTGATGTCATTTACCTTAGATGAACCTTTGGACTAGCCTCAACCCTATAAGCTCAGTGGTGTGTGCAATAACTGTGTAACATTATAGTACAAATAACTAGAAAGGTAGTGGTTCTAACCTCAGTCCTGGCATATGTAAGTGTGTGTGTGTGTGTGTGTGTGTCTGTGTGTCTGTGTGTGTGTGTGTCTGTGTGTGTGTGTGTGTGTCTGTGTGTCTGTGTGTGTGTGTGTGTGTGTGTCTGTGTGTGTGTGTGTGTGTGTGTGTGTGTGTGTGTGTGTGTGTGTGTGTGTGTGTGTGTGTGCATGTGTGCGTGTGTGTGTGTGTGTAGGAATCAGAGTTTTAGTCTTTTCCAACCCAGTACACTTCCCATTGTCCTACTTTACAAAATGTGCTGTTGTCATTTACCTTAGATGTCCTTTGGACAGGCATCAGCCCTATAAGCACTGTGGCACGTGCGATTATTGCGTAACACTATAGTACAAATAACTAGATAGGCAGGGCTCTACTCGCAATACTGGTAAATGTGTATAAGTGTATAGGTTCATAGGATAAAGTGCTTTGTGGACCTTCCCATCCACAACATGTCCCAGTGCCCTACTTTACAAGGGCTGTAGATGTCATTCACCTTAAAAGTACTGCTGGACAACTCTAGCTCTATAAGCTCTATTGCACATGCAATAACCATGTAACACTATAGTACAGATAACTAGATAAGTAGGAGTTCTAATCTCAGTCCTGGCAAATGTAGATGTGTGTTTGTAAGTGTGTATATTTGTAGGCTGTAGTATTGTTAGGCCTTTTTCTCCCAGTACATTTCCCCATTGCCATACTTTACAAGGGCTGGAGATGTCATGCACCTTAGAAGTACCTTGGGACACTCTACAACCCTATAAGCTCTGTGATGTGTGCGATAACTGAGTAACACTGTAGTACCAACAACTAGATAGGCAGGGGTTCTAAACTCAATACTGGCAACTGTGATACTGTGTGTGTGTGTGTGTGTGTGTGTGTGTGTGTGTGTGTGTGTGTGTGTGTGTGTGTGTGTGTGTGTGTGTGTGTGTGTGTGTGTGTGTGTGTGTGTGTGTGTGTGTGTGTGTGTGTGTGTGTGTGTCTGGTTGAGGCCATATCCTCTGGGGCCATGGGTTTTACCCTTTTGAGGTGTGTTCCACCCATTACATTTCCCACTGCCCTCTTTTCAAGGGCTGCAGATGTCATCCACCATAGAAGTACCTGTATATACTTCTCAGCCTATAAGACCTGTGCCGCGTGCAATAACTGTGTAATACTACAGTACAATTAGTACAATTAATTAGATAGGCAGGGGGTCTAGCCTCAGTTCTGGCAAATGTGTGTGTGTATAAGTGTGGGTATAAGTGTTTGTAAGTATGTACAATTGCAGGATACAGTATTTTGATGCCTTTCCCTCCCAGTACACTTCCCCATTGCCATACTTTACAAGGGCTGGTGATGTTATACACCTTATAAGTACCTTGGGATACTCTGTAACCCTATAAGCTCTGTGGCTCATGCAATAACTGCATAACACTGTAGTACCAACAACTAGATAGGGAGGGGTTCTAAACTCGATACTGTGTGTGTGTGTGTGTGTGTGTGTGTGTGTGTGTGTGTGTGTGTGTGTGTGTGTGTGTGTGTGTGTGTGTGTGTGTCTGAGAAGCATATTCCCTGTGACTGTTGTGTCAGTATACCATTTTAAAGCCTGTTGACTCCTTCACCATGGCATTACTATGCAGAGCCAGTTAATGGCATCTTCTGTACATGCAACATGTTAAACTGTATTGCCCATATCAGCCATTTGTACATATGTATATGAAATATTCTGATGTTTTCAACCAATATTTTGTATGTGACCCGTAACAATGTGACACATTGCCAAACTGTCACAGTCACTGTAGTGACAAACATGGCAGCAGCAGACCTCGTACCTGTCTGAAACATAATGCTGATAGACAGACTGTTACCCTATCACTGTATCACATCACCTTGCAACAGTCTACAGACAGACATCGGGTGAACACCATATGTGAAGCTGGGGCAAACAGCAAACAATGGGCACACCCATCACATATTGCTGTGACACACATGGGAAATGGATAGCGGAACAGGTCATGCAATTGAATGCACCTTCCAAAGGGTATATGTTGTTACATGACAATAGCTGTCATTAACCTACAATGTCAGTCTGTCATGGTTTTACTAGATGTTGGCCAGAAAACCACATGCACATGACCAATGTGAAGAAATCATGTGTCTGAGATCAGGACAATCTGCACACATATGCAGAGGTCAGATGTATGGCCACCAACTGTACCCATACCTCCCAAGCTGTTGGAGCAAGGACTGTTCACAAAACAATACATAATGGGGTGACAAATGGCACATAATAGGGACACCTGTCAAATATTGCTCCTACAAACATGTAACGGTGATAGCATAACAGGGTATGCATTAGCATAGATGGTCCGAATGGAATGAAGTGTGCAACCTGTAATATCTGCCATTATTTTATGACTGCAGCCTGCAATGCTTTGGCAACAATGTGCCAGACATACACAGGTGTATGAGAAAATGGACTACTGATATGTGCCATGCAACAGAACAGTCTGTGTAAACTTTATAGTTGACAGGTATGTCTGAAACACCCTGCAGGTTGCATTCCATGTTTGGCAGGGTGTACCTGTGCTGACAACTAAAACAGTTAAAAGAGGTCCCAGAACTTTGGGGCAAGAAACATGTCATACAGGTCTGTACTGATTGCATAGAGATGTGATTGCACATCAGAAGCACCTTAATGTCATGAGAAATGCTGTAAGTGAAGGTAATGTCACACAAAGAAGGTGTCATACTAGCATACCAGAGGACATCCTGTGTGTTGCATTTGTCGTGGCGATGCTATGTGCTGCCAACTGTCACATTACTACAACTTGTGTACCACACACCACAGTTAACAATGTCGCACACACATTCTGTGTTGCCTATGTGTGTGCACTATGTAGACATGAGAAGGCCCTGTGACTACTGTCTGCTCACAAAATAGGTGAATCTGTTGGGGTTAAGGTCATGGCTAGGCTTGTGAAAGACCTAGTGCCAGTACTCAGGTAACCGTCTTTGTATGTATGAGCCTGTGGTACTACAGAACACTGAAGTGACATGTATAAAGGTTAGCTGTCTTTGACAAGGGGTATGGATGCAAGGTCACACTGTCTGCCAGCAGTGTCCTTCACACACTGTTGCATGCATACACACCTGGTAAACATGTACATATACAGCTGCACCTTGTCTATGTAACGGCAATGTGTTTCCACTCTGTCATACTCCACGTTGGTAATGTCTCCAGGGCCACAGCCTGCAGACACACTGACACCTGGAACACAAACAGAATACAGCATGTCATACTACATTCAGTCAGTGGTACTAACACCAGTAATGCATCATGGCTAATAAGGTACATAAACTTTGATTTGTACCCATAACAAATGCAAGCATACAGCACCTTACACAGCATTACATAGCTAAACTGTACTATATTCAGCTTATGCATTAGACCCATATTAGCATGTCCCTGCATCAATGGTATGGATGACAGGGATGTGGCACAGGTATCATCATATGCACAGGGTGTGGTGTGGACTTGCCAGAGGTTTAGGCTGAGCCATACGGTTGACATCATGTGTGAGTGTTTGGAGGGGTGTTCTAGAAATTGGCTATGCAAAGGTGCTGTGTGTGTCTGGAGGTAACCTGCATGTGATAGAGATGTATGTGGCTGCCCTACACAGGGGTATGTTGGGCAGCTGTGGACAGTACATGGCAGGGTGTACAGTTCACTGTCTCTGTCCATGGACATGGGAACTGGCCCTGCCAGGTGTATCATTTGCACCACCAGGCCCAAGGCCTGATGCAGTACTACTCCCCAATGGTGACTGCTGTATGCTGGATCCATGTCCCTAATGGGACAGGCCAGGACCACATGCCCATGGCCTGCTACAATGTGGTGTGGACAGCAGCCCCCCTTCGGTAGTGCTGGTGGTACTGCCACTATGGGAGTGTGAACATGCATGGCCCTGTAGACTCTCAGCTGATCTTGGTGCTGACCTATGTCCACATGGCTGACACCCATCCCCCACCACACACTCTAGCACAGACATTCCATGGTCAAGGATTGCCAAGGTCTCACCCCACTGTCTATTCATGACCTCTGTATTGTGGAGTGCGGCCTCCACAAGGTCACATAGGTCATCATAGATGCCAGGAAGAGTTGTATCCAAGACCCTGACTATTTGTCTGATGTTGTGTTCTGTACATGCCTGTGCCTCCATGACGGACCAAAACATGAGTCTGGTGACACCTGCTGTAACACTTGTGACAGGGGCTTATCAGGTAGCAGCCCTCCTTTGAAAACCCCTGTCTATCCACCTGTGTGGGACCTTGCCTGCGCTCTGGCTATGGGTAGAGTCTACACTCACACTTGCCATAGTTACCACACTAACCTGTTCCATGCCACCATCTGCCAACTGTACATTATCTGTGGCCGTTGGAGACGGGGTATGTGTGGGCATTGTGACTGTGGGCGGGGACATTTTCGGGGACAGTGGAATGCCAACCGATGGCACAGATTCAGCCCCTGACAACCCCACATGTGCCTCACTATGACTACCATCATTATCAGTGTCCGCAGAGATACTGACATCAGGTTCTGAGCAGGAGGAACCACGACCACCATGCCCACCTGTGAGGGGAAGACAACATATGTAAATTAATGCCTACACTATAAGGTGTGCTGGTATACACACACACACACAGACGCACACAAGCACACACACTCACACACACAGATACACAAACACACACACACACACACACACACACACACACACACAAAAACATGCATGCATACATGCACACACACATATATACAGGTGAGGTAGCACAAAGGCATCACACAGACCTCACAATATCCAAATGGTGACATGCATGACACACAGTCAGACCAAAATATACACACTCTGGAGAGGCCCCCAACATCATGCAGTGCAGCCATTTCCACTTAATGTTACTACTAATATACACCTCTGTGATATGTGAGTACTGTTAGTAGGTGATAGGTCTGCACCTAGCACACACTGCACCCATGTACACATTGTTGCTGTTCACCTGTATAGCACAGTGGCAACTCCTACAGAACATACCTCTTAACTGCACAGACTTTCGCAGCATGTCTACTTCTCTGGCTCATATTTTTGGTCTGTTCCTCATAAATCCTGTGCTTGTCTGACACATTACTGGGATGATCTGTGGACTGACATCACTAATTAATGAAATACATTTCAGTTTCAGACTTCAAAGTCTGCAGTAAATGTATGTTAAAACAAATCCAGTTACTCTAACAACTTTCTAGGCTTACAGTGGATATAATAAGTGCACACACTCCTAGTAACATGCCAAGTTTCTGTAATATATATAAAATGAGACTACAATAAATAATTTCAAAAACTCTCCCACCTTTGATGTGACCTATAACCTGTGCAATCCAATTGAAAAACAAACAAATCTATTAGGAATAAAATATAGCAAATGGAATACATACAATAGGCTGGTTGCCAAAGTGTGCACACCCTTAAACTAATATTTTGTTGAAGCACCTTTTGATTTCATTACAGCATTCAGTCTTCTTGGGAAGGATCTGTCAGCATGGCACAAATTGGCTTGGCAATATTTGTCCACTCTTCCTTGCTAAAGCCCTCCAACTCTGTCAGATTGTGAGGGCATCTCATGTGCATAGCCCTCTTTAGGTCACCCACAGATTTTCTATTGGATTCAGGTCTGGGCTTTGGCTGGGCCATACCAACACTTTGATTCTATTATGGTGAAGCCATTCATTTGTTGATTTGGATGTATGATCCGGGTCATTGTTGTGTTGACAGCTGAACGCCCTCTTCATCTTTAGCTTTTTAGCAGACGCCTGAAGGTTTTGGGCCAAATGTGACTGGTATTTGGAACTGGTCATAATTCCCTCCACCTTGACTAATGCCCCAGTTCTGGGTTATGAACTGCATCCCCAAAGCAGGACACTGCCATCACCATGCTTCACTATGGGGATGGTGTTCCTTTGGTGATGCGAAGTGTTGTTTTTGCACCAAACGTACCTATTGGAATTGTGGCCAAACAGTTCACCCTTGGTCTCATTAGACCATAACACATTTTCCCACATGCTTTTGGGGGACTTGACGTATTGTTTTCACATTTTAGCCAGGCCTGGATGTTGTTCTATGTGAGAAAAGGCTTCTATTTTCCAACCCTACCCCATAGGCCTGACATATTGAGATTACAGGAGATTGTCATAACATGTAGTACACAACCAGTACTTGCCAGAGATTCCTGCAGCTCCTGCAGTGTTGCTGTAGGTCATGTGGCGGCCTCCCTGACCAGTGTTTGTCTTATCTTTTCATCAGATTTGGAGTGATGTCTAGTTCTTTACAGCATCACTGTTGTCCCATATTTTCTCCCGTTTCTGATGATTGTCTTCACTGTGTTCCATGGTATATGCAATGCTGTGGAAATGTTTTTGAACCCTTCTCTTGGCTGATACCTTTCAACAATGAGATCCCTTTGATGTTTTGTAAGCTCTCCATGAACCATAGCTTTTGCTATAGCAGGCAACTGAGTAAATATCAGAGAAATCCTACTAGGACAGCTGACCATTATTAGGTGTTAATCAGAGTCTCTTTAATTGATGACAGGGGTGTACCCAAGAAGGCTGAATGCTGTAATAAGATCAAAAGGTGCTTCAGCAAAGTATTAGTTTAAGGCTGTGCACACTTATGCATCCAGCTTACTGTAGGTTACTTATTTTTCAGATTTGCTCCCCTAATAGATTTGTTTGTTTTTCAATTGAATTGTACAGATTATAGGTCACATTAAAGGTGGGAAGAGTTTTGAAATGATTTGTTGTGGGCTTATTTTTGTATAGCACAAGAACCTGTCATTGTATCAGGGATGTGTACACCTTTTCTCTCCACTGTATAAGAGTAATATTTAAAATATGTCCCTAGTTTTTGGCTTTTCCCCCTATTTTGTCAGTCTTTGTCCAGATGTCTTGCACTAACAGGTTGTGAGGTATGCTACAGACATGTTATATCTCCTGCAAAGAGGCCCCTGTGATGACCACTGTGATGCAATGCAGTTAACCCCACCACAAGTGAACATGCACATATCGCAATATGGCTAAAAGTGACAGTTATGTGTATGGTAAAATGCATGCCCTTAACATACCCGGGGTATTGGTGAGCCACAACAGGACAATTCCATCCTCACTGGCTTCAGGCTACTGTCCCACATCAAGATCAGAGGGACCTATGTAGTTGTGGGAGAGAGATATTTTCAGCAGACTCACATGTGACATTGGTACAAGATGAATGCTGCTTTTCTGCACATGTACAGTACAAGCTCCAGTACTACACAATTTGTTGTCCTTCACCATAGATGTGCACTTCTGTGCATTACAAAACTCCACCCACAACTGTGGTTTGACCTAGCATATGCATCTAGATACTCTACGGATGCCAGTATGGCTGCTACAGTAGTAGATTGATGTCCACTGGGACCTTACCTGCACGCTCATTGCCTGGTGTCTAGGTGCCGCCCACCTCCACAATGTGGGTGTCTTGACTCTGCTGTTGTTGTGTGTTTGGTGCCCCAAGATTGCAAGGAGCTCCTCTATTGGTGTATGTGTGGCCTGCATAGCAGGACCCCCACCTGTGACTGTGCGGTCCCTGACAATGGCAGCAGCCCTTCAGCGGGCATGGCAGATGAGGTCAGTGGCACGATGTCTGACTTGTTCATAAGTCCATCGGTGCTGACCCACATCATTTACCCTGTGGATGAGATCATCCCACAGGGTGCTCCACTCCTGCAGATGCATTTGGCTACAGCCAAACATCACCCCATGCTGCTACAGTATGGTGTCTACAATTGCTGATGTTTCTTCATCTGAGTATTGTGGTTGTCTGGCATGCTGAATGTCACCTGGAAGACATAAACAGGGAAACATATCACAGGACCTCATACATTAGTCAACGTTATTTACAGAACCTGTACATCAACATTGTCTAGCACATTGTCTAGCACTAGCCACCACTTATGACCACATCATACCCCTGCCATCTATCAGCACAGTATGATCTTGCATTGCATTCCTGGTCATGATGTGTCATGCTCCCCCCCAATGAGGGCCAGTAAATTGCATACTCCTCCAGTCATCATTCACTTTGGTGTAGAGGGATGACAGTGGCCATCATCCATGCAAATGGGATGCCGATGGTGCTCAGGCTTTGTTTGACTACAATGTCTAATGGAGCTGGGAGTATATGCCTGAGTTCATGTAGGATGCAGACAGGGATGTTATTAGGTCCCATGAAGACTTAATTTTGTTGCCTTTGAGTAGGCATTATGGACCTACTCCATGATGATGATCATAGGGGTGTGGGTGCTGTGTATATCCACCTATACTGATGGGGGACAGGGGGTGATGTTTTCACTTAACCTGTCTGCAGCAGGTTGGCTATACCTATGGCGTGTGTGTATGTGGTGTGATTGACCACCAATACAGGGTGGGTTGGGTTGCTGCTTCTGAGACTGAAGACATATGTGACGACGGTCTTGTGATTGGTCTTGATGGATGTGTCCAATTAGTACTCATGTTTAGCCTAACAGTGATTCACCTGTGACCTTATATGCTTGATCAGACAAAGGTGGACTTGCTTCCAAGTTGGTGCCTGCTCCTACTTGGCCCTGTACAGCCAATATAGCAATATAGTGACCTATCCTGTGGTTTGTGTTTGTCCACCAAAGGGGATTACTCTACCTTGGTGGAGGTGGGTTTTATGAGTCAGGTATTGCTGAGCCCATACAGCTATGTAGGTGCTCATAAAGCTGTTTGTATTAGGCATGGGCATGAGGTCATAACACAGTTGGACACTTCTCCACTTTCAACCTAGTACCCATTTCTGTGTCATGGCAATGCAGCAACCAGTATCTGTAGACATTTATGTCTGTTGGATGCACTGAAACTATGATTACACATGTGTACAATATGTACAGCTTATTTACCTGATGTTTAGCATCTCATGTCTGTTGTTTTGAAGCTTCCAGCTACACTTACTCATACATACATGTGCACAGGTAATACCTGATATATATCTCTGTTGTATGTCAGTATGGCACACTATATTTACACACTTGCTGCTCAGTTATACCTGTCCACCTATTAGAGCAAGACATTTGGAAGACAGCACACATAAATGGGGGGTAATGGCCCAACATTAGTGACACCTTATTAATATTGCTGTAAAACACTTAAGTCATTTGATAGCACAGTAGCCTTTGCATTCACAGAAATACCCTGTAGGGTGTCTGACATTCATATGTATGCTATTATGTTCTGATGTCAGGCTTCACAGATTTGCCAATGATTTAGCAGACATAACATGAATCTATGAGGAAATGACTACAATTATAAGGAACACATGTGGTCGGTGTGCAGACCACTGGACAGTTGAAAGGTATGAGCTCAGTATATGAAATGCAGTTCAACACACACTTCTGCGACAGAAGTTTACTATGCACATACCCTGTATAGGTCTCTTAGATTTGTAAGACCAACATGTGTATCATAGTTGTATTCAAAAGTAACATATGGATATGTATCACATCCCAGTAGCTGGCCTAGCAGTGTCACTGTCAGTATTGTTCAACAGACACTCCAGTAGTACTCATATGTGAGCCGTCTTTCCTGTGGTGACTCAGGGGCCTGAGCTGTGATGTATGTTATTGCAGACAGAGCCAGATGCTAAGGCCATAGGTGCTGTTCTGCAATATATTGGTACAGCAAGTCTTGTTGAAACATATTTGTTTAACTTCCCATTTCCCATTATTGCATACACCCTACTGCATTCCATTACATGCTTACTTGTTTGACATACCTTTTTTTCCAAGTATTCCTGTATTTCGTTTGTTTGTTTGTTTGTCTCTCTCTCTCTCTCTCTCTCACTCTCTCTCCCTCTCTGTCTACATATGTAGAGGTATAGACGTGTTTTGCATAGGCAACAGCTTGAATTTTGTAGGTAATGCTCATGAGCATGTAAAGGCCTGTACACCAATTGGTGTCCCCCACTTGCTAATTGCATGCAGGACAGCTGTATTGTTATTCCAATAGCCAATGGCATGGCAACACACTCCTATAATCGAGTACTTTATGTGGACATTACCCATTTTCCTTGCCTGTGAGGAGGACATCATGCAGGTGTGTGAACTACAGCATCACAGAGGATAGATGGAAATACCTCTTACAACACATGTGGAGACAGCCCAACAAAATAGGGGAGAAGGTTCCAAACTTAGGGACAGAATGTAAGTATTGCTGTTATGCAGTTGGAATCATGCTAGATTAACAGGGTTTGTGTGCACATGCGTTTTATGTGTGATTTCAGGTCTTACAATGTTATGTGGATGGCATAACTCTCAACTGTAGGGCTATCCAAAGAATGGACAGAGGTTTGACTCTTATGTTTGGTCTGTTCCTCAGACAGTTTTTGTCCTTGGCAAATCAGTAACATGCTCTGGGGATTGCAGTCAGTAAATGCTAACATCCATTTGTGTTTCTGACTTCATATCCCTCTATGTGCTTTCATTACATTACCATGGGATGTGACTATACTGTATGGGACATTTTAAGTATACATGAATGATTTCACGTGTTATATGCACTCACACTTACATTTTAGACCAGCTACACTACCCTGGTTGACAAATATCAATTACTACATAATTTAAAATAAAAATAAGTATTTTAACACTGCTTTCCCAAGTAAAAATAAAATGTCTGCCTTGGTACTTGAAGCATGAACGCCTGCATGCAAAGCCAGGACTCTAACAACTACACTATCTCAGCCTTAGGATTTTAGCTGTATATTTTTATTTACCTCCTATGGGATCTTTAAGCAATGCTGAGCAGAGCACCATAGCATGCACACCCACTCAGCTATGCTTAAACATACCTTAGAATGGTAAACAGAAAAGAAATTTAGTAAACTCACTTTATTTACATGTATGTGTACTCCTTGTCAGTCACAGTAAGGGAAATTGTAAAGGGACACATAGGGACAGATTTTAATTATTGCTCTTACAAACTTAGGAAGTATGACTGGTTTCTAGCAAATCATTGGCAAATCACTCGGGCTTTAAGTCAGAACATAATGACAGACATTTAGGTTTCAGACTTCATAGCCTTCAGGAAATCCATGCTGATGCAAACCTTTTATTCTATCAACTTTCTGGGTTTGTAAGTCCAATATTTAAAATGTGTACCTATTTTTGGGCCTTTGTCCCCCATTATTTATGGCTTTGTATAGCTTTCTTGCTCTAGGAGGTTGAGAGGTATGTGAGGCAGGCATCTGGGCATTCTGTGGAAACCAGTAAAGTTGAGGTGTATGGCCATATGGCACTTTTACAATGGCAGACATTTGGATTTCAGTCTTCATACCCCTAAGGAAATCCATGCTACTGCAAACCTTTTATTCTATCAACTTTCCGGGTTTGTAAGTGCAATATTTAAAAAGTGTCCCTATTTTGAGGCCCCCCCCATTATTTATGGCTTTTTATAACTTTCTTGTTCTAGGAAGTTGAGAGATATGTGAGGCAGGCATCTGGGCATTCTGCAGAAACCTGTACAGTTGAGGGGTATGACCATACGGCACTTTTACAATGCAGGGGGTGTGTGACAGCACCTGTCACACACCCCTGCATTGATTTCTTGCTCCCCTATCTATTTCAGAGTCCGCGGACACTGTTTTACTCATTTTATTTGATTTCAGTATCTGCAGACACTGAAATGGTTTTAAAAAGTGCTGTATGGCACTTTCTGAATGTAGGGAGTGTGTTAAATGTGCATTCATTACTTAAACATGCCCCCTGCACTCAGTAGTGTTTGTGTCCATTTAGCCTTAGCAGCAGCATGCCTTCATGAATATGCAAGGGGCACTGCTGTTAAAGCTAAGGGTAAACAGACACAGTTCACTCTGTGCAGGAATAGCACTATTCCTGCAGGGAGTTTATTGAATCCCGGGAATGATTTTATTTCGGACATAAATTACAGGGGAGAATACCAGGTGGCTATAGTCACATATCTAAATCTTTCTTTTTATAATGCACAGACTGTTTGACTGAAGGCTCTTTACAAGGAAGAAGGTATTGGGTGACTGACTAATATATAAACTGATCCTGTCAGTACCATGTTTCAATTCTTTCAAAGCTCTGTTCTTGTATTTTTACTCACTATATTTGAAAAGGAGATGTGAATGCACTGCAAATCTGCTGCACACAGATTCATTATCAAGGCAGTACTGTACTACTGTAATTTGACTTTTCTTAAATGAAAGTGCAATGCAAACTCAAAGCTTTATTTTATGGCTGCTGCAGGGGCAGTGAAGATCAACGCTGTGTCCTTTGGTGGTAAAAGGACTTAATGAAGATAGCTAAATTCCTAGACCTAGATTTCAGCAAAGCTATGACAAAATGAAATTGTATCAAACCCCATGTCCCTTGGATTTTATTTTGACAAACATAACAATTCAGGCTTTACACTGAATCTGGCTGTTCAACTTTTTAAGACCATGTGTGAAGCTGAACTTAGAAGTCTATATTTTAGTATGGCCAGGTGATTTGACAATTTGAATAGACTGGAAAGAAAAGCCTTAGAAAGCCTGATATTTTGAGGTGTGCAAATTATATAATTATAAATAATGCAGATAAAGGCAATATTCCTGTCATTACACATAGAAATATGTATGAAGTCATGCTGTTGTCAATATTAAATGGGAACACTTACAAAAATGTCAATGTTAAACACATTGATATGATTCATAGATGTGGAAGGTGTTCTTACATTCGTTGTTCATAGCTTCATAGGAAAGTACACGGCTAGCTGCCCTTGTGAGCCATTTTAAGCCTAACCAGTTTCCCTTTTTGTGCTCAAAATAACCTATCCCATTTGATTATAGATTTCCTTACTCATCCCATGGTCAATAACTGTATATTACCCCAAATGACAATAACTGCCATCATACCATAGATAATTCAAGGGAACTATGCATGGGATAAAGCATTTAGAAGATGCATCTGTCCATTAGTAGTACAGGGGCCAGTCCTTGGTTGAATTTATGGTATACTAGCCATAGATCTATTGAAAATGACAGGTATAGACTTTGTTTTATGTGGATGGAAACTCTGTTCCACAGCAGCGGTATCTTCTGCAAAGTATAGCTGTTTCACCAAACCATTCTGTTGGTGTTGCAGAGAGGTTTAAATACCTTGACTGAGTATTTCTGATGCAATTTGACTTGCTGATGTACAACAAATCTATCAGTAATGGGCCAGAGGATGTCTTGTATGCAAGTCATAGGTCACCTCTTAGCAGTCTGCAGGATACCGAGTATAGTGACTGGCCTTTGAATTAGTCCATGTAGAACATGTGCTTCAGGCATTGTATTGTTTTAATAACACATCTCTTTGGGCATTCAAGTTGTTCTATGTATCTGGATAAAGATATGCCAAAGGAGGGGATTCTATTCAATGACTGGCCTAATGAGAGCTGAGTAAAAGGAGACAATGACATCAATAGATCTAGACATAATCCCTTTGTTTATACGCTATGCAATATGGAAATATTTTCTTACAAAAGTCAACACATGTTGGTCAAAAGTTAGGTCGCTGTCCAAATATGTTCCCAAATCCTGAACAACTGGGTCAACTCTTAGAGGTGTATTATCAATGTGGTAGTTCCTGGGGTAGATAGTAAAGTCATTTGGGGATTCAATGACTGATCCAGGCTTGCAGTCGTCTGCAAACTTAAGTCAGCCAGAGCACTTTGGTATTGACTTTTACATCAGAAAAGTAGATGCCAAACAGATGAGGTCCCAGTATGGAACCCTGGGGACTCCAGTGTTGACTGCTCTCTTTATGGAGGTATCATCCCCCGTTTTGATTATTTGTGTCCTATCTGTGAGCCAGTTGGCAATCCAGTAGGTGACACAGGTGTTTATCCCCAGTTTATTTAGCTTATAGCAAGAGGTTCTCCTGTTCGATTCTCAGCTGGAACGCCTTCTGTGTGGAGTCTGCATGCCCTCCCCATGGTCAAGTGATGCTTAAAGACATGCAGGTAGGTGCATGCATGAATGGGTGTGCCTTCTTTGAAGGTTGGGCATCAGGCTGGCAACTTGGCACCGTAAAAATCCACTGCCAATCATTAGCAGACTGGAATTCCACTGTGGTGACCCCTAACCAGGAAAAGCAGAAAGACATTACTTTTTTTACCATGCCTGAATAAGGAATTGTGTCAAAAGCTTTGACCAGATTGAGATATGTGGTGTTTATGGGTTTGCCTTCACCCATTGCTTTGGTGACCTTTTCAAAAAATCCACCAGGATGAGTAAGCATGGTCCGCCCTAGATAAATCCAAACTGAGCTGAGCCTAGTGTTTGGAGGTTCCCTATGTCCTTACTGATTAATTCTGTGATAAGTCTTTGCATGGCGTTGCATATGAGGCTGGGCAGACTTATGGGTTTGTAACTGCCTGGGTCTGTGGATGGTCCTGTCTTATGCAGGGGAATGACTGTAACTGTAACAGTGGTGTTAGTGGTGTGGCTAAATCATACTTCATGCTATTTAAGATGCATTCAAGAATATTGTCAGGACCTATTGATGCACTATTTTTAACTTTTGATAATGTTTGGTGTATAATAGTAACATCTCAGCAGATTTATACAAACATTTTAGGTGTCCACTTCTAAATGTACATACTTTTATGTAGTCCTTAAAAATACACAGAGAATGCAGATAGTCCTCCAATGAGGCCTATTAGTGTCTGTTGCAGTTTTTATCACTCAGCCTATAACTATTTCTCTGGGCTGTATTTTAAACCATTAATCAAACAGACCACTAGATCCATTTTGGATTTTGGGGATGTTTTAAACAGGTTTAAATAACTGGAATTTAAAATGGTTGTGTTTTTAATGTCAGCTGTATGCCACCAAGATAGTCTGGTAAGTTGAAGGTGGAGTTTATAAAATTATTCCTTATATACAGTTACTTTGACTGAAATCGTATTACTTTTGGCAAAATTTGCCTTCACTTATAATATGCTTATGGCAGGCAAAAATGCATTTTGCCAATGACAGGCACAGCTATAGCCACTCTAAAGGTTACTAAATTACGATTTAGTTCAGAAAGTCTCAGATGGGTACTTTTTGCTGGATAGTGTTTGATTATTATTGTAAAGGGACATATCCATGAAGCAGCAATTAAAGTGGATTCCTTAAAAGAACATTGCCTCCTTCAAGGACAATATTACTGTAAAGATGCATACTGTAAGCTTTTTAGATATCACCTTGTACAAAAGTGTGACTGTTAATATTTAAAATAGCATATTCTCAAAAACAGAGGCAGAAATTACTTCACTAAAAATTCTACCCGCATTTCAAGTTCTTGTTACTTTAAATCTAAATCATTGAGTGGAGCATCCACCTGATCAGTCTTATTCTCATCCACTAGCAAGTTATCAGACAATGTACTTCATTGGCTGTTAGCAAGAGATTTCATTAACATCCAACAGAAGTCTTTGTTATTTCTGAGTTGCCTGGCTCTGCCTTCAGCTGCATTCACTGAATATCATATGATGAAATTTATTCTCACTTGCTCCCCTTAGTTTGCTTAGACTGCAGGCTCTTCATATAGGGCTCAGTTGTAACTCTTTCATTCCATCTGAAGGTGAACCCATCTGCAACAGATCTGTTTGACCATTCCAACACTGGCTGGAGTGCTCAATATAAAATGGGTAGTCAGGAGTTAATAGAGAACATTGTCCACCTATATCTTGCCATACAAGAAGTCCAGTTACAGAGTATCACTTAAATGCAGTTAACTTTAAGTAGCTAAAATACTATGCAAGTAAGTTATGGTGCAGTTGAACAGATTATGAAAATAAAATAAGCCAATTAAATGATCTTTTCAGTAAGTTCTTACTCATCAGAAATATGTTCTCTTTATATTACTAACTTGTGTACAGTCCTACTAAAAACACTGCATAACTATAAAAATGAAATATATTTTAAATGTAAATGCATTTGCTAATGGCCTTCCCTGAAGTGTATATATGCATGCATGCATTTCTGTGTGTGTGTGTGTGTGTGTGTGTGTGTGTGTGTGTGTGTGTGTGTGTGTGTGTATGTGCATGTGTGTACTGTAAGTGGGTGAAGTGAAGTGGCTACAAAGCACACTTTAATGAGTCATACATTTAAAAAACTTTATTTTTTCTCAATATGGATACTTAGCTTGGTTTGTACATACTTTTTCAATATAGACTGTCATATGTTTGCTTTATAAGATCTAGTATAGAGTAACGGAATATTATGGTACCTCCAGAGAATTTCTGTAAAGGAATATTATGGCACCTCCAGAAAATTTCTTCAGCTATCTTCAGTACCCTAGTTATTGCAGCAGCTGCTAATTGCTAAGTTTCAGGAAATGTAGTTTACCAAAGGATTGTGACTATTGTTTCTATCCATACTCAAACATAATGGCTTTGGTTGTCTGTCTTTCTGTAACTAGACCACAAAGTTTGGGGAGGTAGGTATGATGTCTTAACTGTAGCATCCCTGCTGTTGAATACAAATAAAATGTTAACTAATATTTTCCTGACTTTGAATGTGTAGGTGTTGCCTTTATTACTTCTGCTGAAAAAAATGAAACCGATGCGATAGAAAACTTTGAAATATGTCATCATCACCATCAAAGCCTTTTTTCTAATGTTTTACATGGGGTTAGAGTATTGTATTAACTGTTGCCACCTATCCTAATTCAGTGCCACTTTTCTAACCTCTTTGACAGTCATGCCTGTCTATCACAGGTCTTCGCTCATGCAATCCATCCATCTCTTGGCTGTATGTTGTTGCATTCTTTTAACTTCTTCCTGTCTCTCCCAGATATTTTTCATTAAATTGTCTTCTGCTTTCCTGCATACATGCTCAGAACACCATAATGTGTTCTCCTTGACCTTCTCTACAACTGTGACTATGTCAGCATCGGCTGTTATTTCATAGTTCTTTGTCCTACGGTGTGCATCATACCATTATTCGGAGGAACATTACCTTCATTACTTCAAGCTTTCTCAACTGCTCTGCCTTTACTGCCCAGGTTTCTGTGCCATACAAAATGACTGGTCATACCACTTCTTTACATACCTAACTTTTCAGGATCTGTGGCATTCTTCTGTCACATTCTACCCCGGAATCTCTGTGCTGGTTTGATGCATCATTTCTGATTGTAGCTTTAACTTCATCATTCAGACTTCCCTTATTCTCCACCCCCCCCCCAAAGTACATGATGCTATTAATATGTCCCATTACTTTCCTTCTTTCTCAGTTTTCAGCTCCTTATGACTTCTCCCATTTGCTTCTATGATAGCTGTCTTTTCCATATTCTCTATATGCCATACACATTCAGTTTTGCATTTCAATTCCCTATCAGAATCCTTAATGGCGTAATAGTTAAGGCTTTCCTCATACAGACACAAGATAAAGGGTTTTATCCTCATTTCACTGTCGGTGTGGAGTTTGAACGCTCTTCCCATGTCAAAGTAGAGTTCCTTTCAACTCACTAAAACATGCTAGGTGTTTTCCACCTCAAGGACAGAAGGTAATGAGTTAAATTCAAATCTTCTCAGTTGAACTTGAGAGGTTTGAAAACAGAGGCACCCAACATTGAATGGAGTTCTGGGCAGTAGCACAGAGTCTAAGGCTTGGGTATCAGATCACAGACCGTACATTGTGCCACTTGCTTTTGCAAAAATTGTCACTAGGTTATCTGATTATGTTGACTTGATATGTATTTATTTGCAAATAGTCATATTAATATCAGCAGTCATATTAATATCAATATGGTTATAAATAACACATTTCATATTTTGAAATGCCTACAGATAATGTGACTTTATGCTAAGCCATGCAAACTTTGCACTTTATTAAAAACCTTATAACACCTAAGTGTCACTTAAAATCTTATAAGACTTGTTTTAACTTATGCCACATCTGCACACATATTGTACCTACTCCCAGCTTGTGGGCAGATTATAGCTAAAATGATTTCTGTGTAGCCCACCCATCTGGTAAGAGCAAATCAATAAATTGTACAAAATTAGATTTGTGGCATACAAACCTTCTGAAACTGATGTTGAATTTATTTTGCATAAATAAATGTCTATAAGTATACAGTGAAATTAGGAATTATCCTCTATTTTCAGACAGTATTATTATTATTATTATTATTATTATTATTATTATGCAAATACCATCAATGCATGTGTAAGAGAACAGTTTACTATGAGCTGAAATACTTCAGTTTTGGAGAAAGCTAAGCTGTTTCATTCAGTCATTTTATTGCCTTTATTCCTGCTGTTACCAGAGACTGAAAGGAATAATAAGGAAATCACACTGATATTCTGAAATATTAAAAATTATCTTCACTGCATGTTGAGCTAGCTGAAAGTTATCAAGTGTCTTCTAAAATTATTCATAGCTGAAAAATGACTATAAATGAATGTTTAGTCAGCCATGTCATTGGTAGAAAATGTGTTTTTGCCCATTCAGAATTAGAACAAGATCATTAGGATAAACTATGAATAAAATGGGATATAATAAGGACCATTCTAGTATCCCTTAATTATGATGAAAATTCTTTTTTTTTCTTAGCTGCAGTGAGCAAGCACCTGGCTCCTTAGATGCTCTTTTAAAATAATATATTAATTCATTATATAAAAGATTTGTTGATGTAGGAGGAAAGACCTATTTGTTAAGTATTTATTTTCAAATATTGCAATAGTATTATGTAAACTGTGAACAAGCTGCAATATCAATACTCAATTAAGCGGAGAATGAATGATGGATTCATCTAAGTATCATAAGAGCAGAGCATTAACCAGGCTTCATAGTGGCTTTGTCATGTATTCTACAATGACAACCTAAGAACTGCATGGTGTCTTAGCTAAGATAAGATGTTTGCATTAATATAATGAGTTATAAACACATTAGTAAACTGAAGATATGGAATTTAATTCTTAGTTTGGCAGCCTTGAGTAGCACACTGACTCAAAGCAATTCACATTTTCAAACTGTGGCTCCCAGCTCATATATGGAAAAAAAAATGTTCTCTCTTGCATCTAAGAATAAAGGTTAAATAAAAATATTCATTAAATAAATGGAGAGATGCCATGCACAGTATTGTGTATAATTAACAATTATTTATTTTTACTTATAAATAAGTGCACAACAGTGCACTGCTATTAGAATCAGTATTCTATACAAACTTAGAGACTTGAAGAAAATATTTTTATGAATGGATTAATATCCAGAGTGATAGTCTTAGCCTTGAGGTTTACACTTTCATTACAGTTATTGGTGAAGAGCATCATTATGCTTGCATGCAAATTCAGTGATCACAGTTTATTCACAATGAATATACATAAATGTAAAGACATAAAAAAATTCCCATTTCATCAAATGTGTGCAGTAGCTGAAGTTTATCCTTAAGTATTAATGAATTACTATAAAACACATAATTTCTCACATAATTATGGAAGCTTTCAGGTATAATGAGAGAATGTGGCTATGCACAAGCACATTTGAAGTATATAAGGAAAGCAGCATCTAGCACACCTATTATTATTAACTTTACAATCAAAAAATAAATGAGGTTTTATATGTTTTATATAGTGTGTGCCCTTTTATGGAATCCCTGTTGTTTTCTTGAAAAAGTATATGTTTAAGATAAGAAAGAATGAAAAAGGGGAGACATAACAAAGAGGGAAACAAAGAAGCAACACACCAAGAGAGTTTTGCTGGAGAAGGTGGATAAGGAGTGGTGCAATAATTTCGGCAGGGGATAGAGCTCCCATTTTTCATATTGTTGATGTAAGAGAGTAGTTTGAGCAGAAAGTAGATTAGAGGACAGAACCCAGAGAAGGGATTTGGGTAGAAGGGGTGAAGAGGAGTTTAACTCAGGAGAACACCCAGCCCTCAGGGCCTCAAATGTCTCTACTGCTTGATGGTGTTGCAATGGAGGACCCCAATGCTTAATATGTATGCTTATGTCTGTACACATTTCTGTTGTGTCTTGCTATATGCTTTTATTTATTAATTGCTATATGCTTTCATTTATTAAACAGGAAAACAGCTAATCATAGACTAATGGGCTAATTAGTATTTCTTATTCATTGCAAGTTGAATTAGAAGGACTGCATGACATCTAAACAATTGTTCCATTTTTATGTCTCGGTATAGCTTGTCTCTTTGCAGATAGGTATTTTCTGCAACTTTTGATACATTTTCATTGTAGTTTCTTCTTTCTGCAATGCCTTGAATACTTTGTTTCTCTAAGCAAAACAGTTTTACCTCCCCCCAAAGACAAGCTGTTCATAAGCCGTACACACACTGAAAAACGGAACAATTGAAAGGAAGTTATATCATCCTTTTAGTTTCTATTTCATTAAATGAACCATTTACTGTTACAGATAGGTATGTTAGAAATACTTTATGGCAGTGTGTATTTCACCAGTTTGCTTCTTAATAAATGTAAGCATATAACTGAATTAAGTTGCAATGCATACAAAAGTAATCAAACAGTACATTTCTCAATATCCTCTGTGCTGGTCATACAGTTACTACTTTAACCCCCACCCCAATAACCACTCTGCCTTGGATTTGATGGATGGGTTCAGCCATCTTTTGTGTGCATTTAAAATTTTGGAAGAAATTAATGTCTTATGCAATTATAACATTAATAGAAACAGTCCTTGTGGGTAACCAAGTTGTAAAACACAGAACAAATAAAAATCAAAAACCACTTGAAGGCGCTGTCCTGCAATCCAAAAGAAGAACAAGATGTCCAAGTAAAAAGTCCTTTAATGCACAGCCACAACAATGACAAATACCAAGTGTAGGATTAACGCTTTCGACTGCATCAATTGCAGACTTTATCAAATCTACTAATGCTTTCCACCACTACAATTAAATAGTCAATACAATTAACTCATTAAAAAGTTTTTAAAGAAAACATGACACTCTATATACTTAATAAAAATAATACCTAAATCCTTTCATAATTTAACAGCCTTCTCTATTAAAATTGGTTTCAAAGACAAGTAGTCATTTAAGCCAAGTGGATGCCAGGCATTTAAACAAAGTTGCCATTTAAGCTCGCTTTTTTGAACAGTATTAGCCCAATTACTCCCCTGGCATTTTTCAAAGCTACTTCTAATATGCCAAACTTATAGCCAGAAAATGACACACATATAAGAGAATGTCTGTAAAGGGCATTGTTGGTGTTTTGAGTGTTGATTGCATATGTTTCCTTTAAAAACTTTTTAATGAGTTAATTGTAATGACTATTTAATTGTAGTGGTGGAAAGCATTAGTAGATTTGGTAAAGTCTGCAATTGATGCAGATGAAAGCACTTATCCTACACATTGAATTTGTTTTTGTTGTGGCTGTGCACTAAAGCACTTTTTACTTGGACATCTTGTTCTTCTTTTTGGTTGCAGGACAGTGCCTTCAAGTGGTTTTTGCTTTTTAATTATCACATTAATAAATATTTTGTGGCCCACACAAGCCAAAGCATTACTTAAAATGTTGTTTGACTATAGTACAAATAATTGCTAAGCTAGTACCTACAGTTCTTGAAGTTATGTGGCAATGCAAATATGGTCTATTCTGTTTGTGTATATATCTATCCACAGTTCTTTCTCATTTTTACACAGGGGTTGGGGCGTAACTTCAACAGTGACAATCATCTAGAGCCAAGGTTCAGACCACTGGGTAGCTAGCCCTGCCATGGCATATAGATATACTTGGAAAGGTATTTGTAATTAAAAAGTTTTTAAAGGAAACATAACACTCTATATACTTAATAAAAATAATACATACATCCTTTCATAATTTAGCAGCCTTCTCTTTTAAAATTGGTTTCAAAGACAAGTAGTCATTTAAGCCAGGTGGATGCCAGGCATTTAAACAAAGCTGTCATTTAAGCTCACGTTTTTTAATATTATTAGCCCAATTATCCCCCTGGCATTATTGTATATATCTTTTACACTTTTATAAATGTATACATGCATATATTTCATTATTCATATTTATAAACAAAAGCATGTCAGCTAATAATTATGCCATATCTGCATACTAATGCATTTCTGTTTACAGATATGTTTATGCTCCTCCTCCTCTTACTTTTGGATTACATATAGATACATATTTCCATTTACACATACATTTCTTATTGCACTTTTCTGCATTTATGCAATATTTATATAGTGTTTGTTAAGCTTCTCTTTGGTAAGATTTAAAAAAATGTTAAATACTTACTATAGAAATCTAGACTTCTCATCATAACCTGGTCTGTCCAATCATTCAGCTGATTAGGCCTATGCCACTGCAGGTCACTGTACCTGTGGGAGCACTGGGGTCCAGAGTTGGTGATCCATTTTAGGGATGAAAGGTGCTCACCTGGCTCTTGCTAGATATCAGTTTGTTACAACTTTGTGCCATATGCTGAAGACTCAATGTTTTCTAGGTATGAATCCTTTAAATGGTAGACCATGATTTTTGTCTCTTTGTCAGACCACCCTTGTGCCTTCAGAAGTGCTGCCATCTTTTTAAGTGCCAGTAGTAAAATGAAGAATTTGAGAACAAGGCTCTAGTACACATGTTTGGAACCACACCATCTGGGATGGGACATCACCATAACCAAAAAAGCTAACAAGATGAGGCATTAGAGATGGAACTGCTATTATTTTCAAGTTTCTTTTTGCCAAACTGCTTTTATATTTTTAATTAATATTTTTACATTTTCTTACCATGGTAAATACAATTCAGTTATTAAATCAGTACTTTTAAGTTGTTTATATGTGTCTCTGCTTTTGTGCTCTAATGCTTTTATATATATTTGATTGAACAGTAAACCTGATGGGTATGTATTAATCATTTCTTCAAGCATGCCTTTTCTAGTGTTGCATCAGTACACCATTTTTTAACTTTATTGTAAAAATAAATCTTCCTGTTGATGTCAGTATGATGTCACAAAAACTACTGATCAATTTGAAGTCTTGTCTCACAGTATGCAGGATGAGCATGGATTATGCTTCTTAATTATACAAACTTATCTATATCTGACTTGAGGCCTACTTATGTGGATTTGTTGATTACACACTCATACATTGCTACATTTCATAGAAATAAGCATAACTAAGCTGAATGTACATACAAACATGTAAATAAACCTGATTTTATGTGAATTACTCTAAGACTGCTAGAACTGGTTGTGATCACTTGAGATAGGATGCAAACATTTTAGAAAAGAACAACTTTTACCAAGTGAGAAAACAGTAGCTACAATGTAAGAAAGTATTGGGAAAGAGTTCATACTAATGTTAGATAAATATGATTAGTAGGAAAATTGTGTCTTTCACTGATCTAAGCATCAGATTCAGATCATTCATGTTAATACTGATGACATTTGTACCATTTATAAATGTGTTTTCATAGTACTAGCACTGAAAATGTATGGGGAAGTAATTGTCATTGTAACAATGTGAAAGGTATGTTTGACTTTTTATGCATTTTTAAATTATGCTACACAGGATATAGTGCATAATTTGAAGTGATTGAAATCTGTTATACTGCATTTTTGACAGTGTATTGTTGTTTCTTTCAGCTTTTGCCGGTTAGGGGTCGCCACAGTGGAACTCCAGTCCGCTAATGATTGGTAGTTGATTTTTAGATGCCGAGTTACCAGCCCTGATGCACAACCTTCAACGAAGGTATGCCCATTCACGCATGTCTCCATGCAGAACACGCTCTAGCTGAGAATCGAACCGGACAGCGTCTTACTGTGAGGCGACAACGCTACCACAGCACCACCACCGCGGTTATTTTTGACAGTGTATTATGTTGTCAAAATAGATACTGTTTTACTGTAGGATTTCATACTATTATTCATTAATGAAAAATGACTGGATAAATACAGAAAAAGCATTAAGAAAGGATATAACTCTGTTAGCAATGGCATAAGAAGGCAGTCTGCTATTATGCATTTGTTGATGATGTGCAGGTAATACATCACAATATTAACTGGCTGAATTTTTGACTTGCAGTATGTGTATGAGAAAATGGATGTTGTGTCACCACAAATTATTTTGTATTCTGATCCTTGATTTATTGGTGATGAAAGAAGGCATGATTTCATTGCTCTGTTGTTTTGATGAGGAGTAGATCAAGATTCAGTATATACAATTTGTATGTTGTTTTTTAGGTAAATTAATGATGCAGCAGTAGGAATCCAGGCAGAAAAAGAACAATTTTACCCCCAAGGAAAAGGTCATCCTCATGGCTGCCCTAAAAACATATGGCAAACACTTTTTTTGGAAAGGGGAGATCAAACAAGCTGAGATGGCAAAGGTCTGTAACCAGGTGGTTATGGATACAAATTCTGTTGGTGGAAGCAAACACACACTAACATAGTGCAAGAAGAGGGACAGTGACATGGTAAGACATGCCGGAGAATGAGGAAGGCAGAATGCAATTGCCCATAGCAGAATGGAGGCCTTCAAGTATGTATCACTTTAAAGCCTGGAAGCAACTCCTGTCTATCTGGGGGAAGACTTTGACACAGATGTCAATGGCACTGGCATAATCAGAGGTGGTGTGGACATTGGCTATCACCCACAACTGCAGTATCAATAGACATCTGCACAGATTGGCTGGTTAGACTGCTATAACATATTTACACAGAGAAGTGAATGCTGAAGATCAATGATTACATGTAACACATGACAATTAATATTAACAGGTGACCCCTCCACTTCTGTGCATAATGCCATTGCACAGACTGTGTATGGTAAATACCCTCCACATCTCCTTACACAGCATACAGTAGTATATGCCAACATTTGATTAGTATTGTATTCAGTTAATTATTTACAATGTCAGAAGCAGAAATAAGTAGTTACTCTATACCACCAAATTTAGAGGATATTAGCAGCAGAATGGGGTGATGGTGATGACAATAACATAGTTATATTTATCAGACAGCTCAAGGAAAGCGGCATACAGTCACAAAGGTTTAATAACAGGATCTTGTAGCTCACAACATTTTAGTAACGGGTAAGGTTCATCCATAATAAAATAAGCTTCAGTCATTTGCAGATAATTTATTAAAATAAATAACACACACATGTGGGAGACAGTACTCAGGAAGTCATGTCTCCCCAAACAAAAGAATTCAAAATCTTTTTATAGGAAAACTTTAGCAAAGTAAGAAACTTTATCAGTAATACCACTGCCAGTATCCCATAGAAAAACACTAACTAATACAGTTCATAATACAGTTTATTCTTCAGACCATTGCTAAATATCTAATAGAAATGCATCAGGTTTAGTAAAAATAGATTTGCAACTTCTTAGTATAGAATACGATTTTTTTTACCATGTGATGCACAAAGAATGCTGCCTCAGGCTCAGGTAATGAAATTTACATTCTGTAGTTTTCCATGTTTACGATTATGCTGTACACTAACCATCTAAGACACACATACACTAACCTTCTAAAACATGTGCAATTTCATTTTAACCCTTTACATAACTCTACAGGAAAGGAAACTGCAACACAAAGTACATTGTGACATTTGACTACTGGTTGTTAGAGAGTGAAAACCCATGTTCCTCAAAACCATTGTCTCCAAACTCACACAGGCACTCTTGGGATGATGGCAGAAATTCAGAGGTAACAGTGTCCACAGTGATGCCTTTACAAAGGATTGTAAGATGCAGAAATGTAACAGCTATCACAAGAAACAAGTAAAGCATTAACTGCCCATCAGCAAATGTGCTGTGACATTATTAAAGCTCAATGTTCTGGCACAGAGAGTCAGCTAGAAATGTTCAGAGGCCTCCATGTTGTATGTGAGGACTTCTAGCACTACATAGTAATGCAGAGAATATAGATAATGCCATGATCAAGTTTTACATAGTATGGTGGTACACAAGCATCCATGCCTGCCACCATTCATATACCAGACTTAAGTAGGGTATTGACCACCTTGGTAAAACATGCCACTCCATAAATGTCACATATAGTCTGGAGTCAGTCCTAAGGTGACGCTCAGAAATAGATGTACTGATCTACATGTGTCAACTGCACATCTAGGAAATGCTGAAATTATCTCAAGGTAGAATCCTGTGAAATATCTAATGTGTCCTCAGTCTTAGTCTGGAAGGTCCCCATGGTGGCAAGTGTAGTGTGGGATATACACAACTTAGTATCCACAGGGATAAGGAGTTCATGCATTCTCCAACTACCTGTGTAGGGACCATACATGCTCAATAAGACCCTCACAATATCCCTGTCCAGTCTGAACCTGTCAAGGATTTCTTGATTACCTAAATGATGATGAATTATTCTGTTTACAACTCTGCCTTCATGGTCACACAGCACCGCTGTGTGCAAACATGTTTGGCTCAGCAAAGACAAAGCTCAAAACAAGAAATAGCAAAGCTTGCAGGAAGAGAAAGCATCTTTGCTGGTTGCAAAGCTGAAGAAAAAAACATGATAACAACTTTTATAAAAAAATCTGCACACAGCACAGAAATGCATCAAAATAGACTATGAATCATAAAGAGGCAAGAGAAATAGTTATTAGCATGCAATTATAATATCATTAGCATCTCATTAATAGTTCATGTGCTTAAGTTTAATCATGGTAATTGTGTGTTAGTGTAAACAGCTTCTAAGAAATACACCTTTTCTGTGTTTATTCGTGAGCATTGTGGATGGCTTTTACACATCCTATTAACAACTTTGAATACCACCACCAGTGTCAGAATAGATAATTTCTGTAGATTGTATACGTTTTTTATTTGCTATGGGCTATAGTGGAACAAACTACAGTGTCTATGTTATTGTTTTAAGTGAGTATTTATTTGTTATTTATTTATTTATGCTAAGTAGACTGTGTTATAGATCTGATTTTCAGTTACTACATTGTTACAAATCAAAAGTAGAGCCTATACATAAACAATAAAGAAAAAGTTGTACAAAAGGAAAATGGTAACCTAATTACAGTTCAAAACAAAATGATGCGTAATTTTCTACCTAATAATCAGCAAAGCTCCTTTGGCTATGTGGAGTTCACCTTTGGACAATTATCATCATCATCATCATAATCATTACAATCAACAACAACCCAATTTGTCCGATCATACATGGGGTTCAGGTGCATTACCTACTGCTGCCACTTTTCTCAGCTCAGTCAGTCTCTACTGCAGTGATCATGCCTAACTCTCACATGTCTTCTGTCATGCATTCTATCCAGCTTTTAGCTGGACATTGTCATCTCCTCTTGCCTTCTTTCTGTGCCTCACAAGTCTGCATTACCATGTACATGTGATCAAGCCATAATAATCTGCTCTTCATGACATTTTCTGCCATTGGAGCCTCTCTGACATTAAGTTTGATGTCTTCATTCTTTTTGTCTCACAGTGTGCATCCTACTACCCACGTGAGACACCTAAACACCATTGCAGTCACCTACCTAAAGCTTCTTTTGCTGCTGTTCTATCTTCACTGCCTACATTTTGGTATCACACACAAGAACCAGTTGTACTACTGTTTTGTATACTTTACTTTTCATTTTCTTTGGCATTCTTCTGCCACCCACTTACATTTTGTGAAAAGTGGCTGTAGCACCACCAGGTAGAGAAAATATACCTATTTCTCATGACAGATGTATCTTTATGAGTCAATGCAGTAACTTTTAAGATGATACTTGTGATGATAAAGAATGGGTAGGGAGCAGATATTCTGTGGCCTTGTGTCCCATAGTTTAGGTTACCAGCGAGTCAATGAACGTATTGGAATTGGATGACTGAAGCAGTTGGAATTTTTACTACATTTCTGAGGTTTCAGTTAGTTAAAGCTTCATTGAGATGGAAAAGTAGTCAGACCTTCAAACTGAACAACAGAGAATAAGAAGCATTTCTTTCTCAAGGGATACATTTTCCTTCACAAAAAGGCCATCCACAGCCCCCCAAACTTAAATATATTAAATCCATATTTACACAATTACAAAAAAGAAAACAAATACCATACATATCCTCGTTACTAAGGTATTACTAATATAAATCTCTGTGCCAGATATTCTTATTAACAAACACCAACTTATGAGTTAAAAGTTACAAGGTCATGAGCTAAAATTTCTTCCACTACAATAATAATAATGCTTAGCATCTGAATCTCAAAGGTATCACATGGAAGTTTTATGTTTTATGAAGAAATTTACAGGAATCTACTATGGGATAGTTGTTAAGGATTTTGTATATTAATAAATAAAATGTGCTGCCAGCTATTGTAAAAAAAATGATTTAAAAGGTACAAGGACAAAAACAGCAGAATTTATTAAATAACATATAGCACTTTCAAGCAGTAACAATTTGGACTTCATCAGGACAAATTTTTCAAAGACTTACATTCTAAATAAAATTAATTTATCACATTTCATAAACACATGAGTAACTTATCTTCCAATCACTATCACACTGTAATTACTCTTCAAAGCATCATATATATATATATATATATATATATATATATATATATATATATATATATATATATCATAGCTCTTCAAAATGGCTAAGCCAAACAAAGCACCCTGAACCACTGCTAGATAAGGCACACTGTGTTTAATAAGCCGAACAGTTCACTCAGTATACACTAACGCTGAAATAAATCACCATACGTTTTCGTCCACAACTTCATCAGATAATGATTATCTGATGAAGTTCGTTTTCATCCACAACTTCATCAGATAATGATTATCTGATGAAGTTGTGGACGAAAACGTATGGTGATTTATTTCAGCGTTAGTGTATACTGAGTGAACTGTTCGGCTTATTAAACACAGTGTGCCTTATCTAGCAGTGGTTCAGGGTGCTTTGTTTGGCTTACTAGTTTGTTTTGCATCCTCCTTTCAAGTTTATTAGTACTCTTCAAAATGGCTCCCACAGCCCCTGAAATTATATCTCTAGCTACTATCCATATACATATCTGGGAATAATCTAAGAAAATGCAGTCCTGAACATGATATATGCATGTCAGAGTTATATTCACCCATTCAGCCTTGCTATTTTGGACAACTCAGAAATGTGTAAATGTGTCTTAGAATATCAAATGCCTACCCTTCAAAACTCTATATATGATCTTTACATAAAAGAACAAATATAAAATTTTAGACAGGCTCTAGCTACTTTTCAAATGTTCCTGTTCCAGATAGATTTCATGCTTACAAACTTAACAAAGAATACTATTGGCAAGCCAAATGTATAGAAATGGGAGAGATCACAGAAACTTCTTTTTATAACTAAGTGAGAGTATGATGAGAGAATGACTTTTTGCACAGGCGTTGCTCACATATGTGGCCTATTATAAACAACACATCATAATTCTCAAACCCTTTGTACAAAGTATCTGGACAAAGCCAAAAATAAAGGGGGAAAAAGGCTCAAAAATAGGGACAAATTGTAAATATTGTTCTTATAAACTTAGAAAGTTGTTAGAATAAAAGGTCCTGTGTTACCATACATTTTCTGAAGGATATGACGTCTGAACCTCAAATGACCATCATTATTTAGTGAATTCTTTCCTTACTGATTTACCACAAAAATCCAGAAAATCGCATGTTTTATGAGGAACAAACCAAAAATATGAGACAAAAATCTAGACATTCTGGGAAAATTTGTACAATTGAGACGTATGCAAAATATTAATAACTTTTTTGTTTCCTAATGAAAAGGCAATGTAATGGACTTGAATGTATGGATTATTTAATTGAAAGTCCTTATTTCCTGACTTTTACCGTAGATGACATTGACAAGATTAATTATTTGATATTATGATTACAGCTGATATGTACATTAAAACCTTTGCTTGCATTATTTAGATAGGAAACATACTTTTGTGAGTGATCATTTGAACTATACTAGTGGGCATCTTAAAGGCATGCAGTTAAATGTACTTTGTGGAATATTTATTAGATTGTCTTGGTTGACCACTTATGACCTTCTATTTCACAAGGAATGTAAATCTTTAGATAGGCAAAAAACTGAAAAAGAATGTAATAATTTGGTAGCTAAAATGTTGGCTGTTGAAATTATGATCAAGAGAAAGAAAAAGCCACCTTTCACCTTATATAATTTTGATGCTATGACACCACTGAGAACTGCTGAAACTGGGTATGCCAAAACATTTTTGTAAGACATGACAGTCAGTAGTAGTAGTAATAGAAGAACCATTAGGAAAGTCATTTATGATATGCAGAAAATAATACACAGCAATTAAATGTTCTTTAAATTAATCAAACCAAAACCATGCTTATTTCTAAGAAGGGGAGAATTTGAAATTAAGATGTGACGGCCATGATTTCTCTGAAAGTAAGGGAAAACTTTTGTTTCAGCAAGTGTAGAATGTGCTTCTACATAGATGAAGGCATTATTTAACTTTGTCATATAACTCACATGTGGATGTACATGTATGTGTACTTGTGATACCTCCTTAATAATACATGTGGTAAAGTGCTTGGGGTCTACTACAAGTACACACACATATGCTAGTAGTTCACAACATACTTGTTCACTGCCATTTGCCCTATTAGGGAAATACCATCATTTCCACTAGCCAGATCCTTGTGAGTTACCTATACCACCTGTTACCTAACTCTACTGAACTGCATAGCACTACCAGAACCATAGGTCTAACCCTAAATCCCCTTGCCAGGCCCTAGCCCTAACTACTGCATTCTCTTCCCTAATCCTAAAGTCCCTAATAACACCCTAATCCTGGAACTCCACTCTTCCTTGCCTAAACCTAAAGTCCCTGACCACTCTGTAACTCTAAAACCTCACCCACACTCTATAACCCTAACCTCGGGACTCTTCTCCTGCTCCTTAATCCTAAAAGACATTTCATGCACCCTACACATAACGTCCCGAGTCTCTGTTTAACCATAAACTCCTTTTCCATTCCATAATTCTAAAGATCCCCTCTCCCTAAATTAAAATCCCATCCCAGCAGCTACATGGAACCCTCACCTGTACTCATACCTCCCACACTGACCTTGTCTGAACTCAACTACTGTACTTGGACAAGATGAAAGAGCTCTTTTCTCTCCTCATGGCTGCTATATCTCACCCAAATATATAGTTGAGTATGATTACTAGTGGCTGGCCAAGACACCCAAGTCCCTGTCAGTAAGATAGAAATATTTGAGTATCTGAGACATGGTCCCTTTTAGCAGACCAAGGTGGTTCTTGATGTGTTTTATCTTTCTATGTAGGTAAAACAGCTATGAGGCTCTAACCAAGAATATATGAGCAAGTATAGACCATTTAAAATAAGAATGACAGCAATATCTTATATAGAAATACTACAGAATTTTAAGATTCCAAAAGTTTGTATGGTATATCATGACAATCTACATATGAGGTGAAATTAAAAAAACTGAGATGGCAATTATAATAAAGGCTAAAAATCACCCAGGGCATGAATTAACACATTAATGTAGAATGTGTTTTATCAACTAGATCTCTTACATTATAGTTGTACCCACCTTTTTCACAATTTGCACAGTACAGTATTTTCAGTTAATGTTCTTATCATGTAAACATTTTCCTTGGAACACGCACACTTTCTTTAAGTCTGTTGCTATACATTACTTTAGTTCAGGTTTGTTCATTTAATAACATTCACACAGTGTTTTATAAGTAGCTGTGTTTATTAGTTAAAATGCATTGAATAGCAGATAAGACTGCCCGCAGAAGGTAGTGCTGTTTACTGACCTGAAGAATAATCAAATGATTGTGTCATGTCATGAACTAATTGTTGTTAAACTGTGAGTATATTTCTGTGTTCAGATGAAGTCTAGATTGTTGGTGAACAAAAGTATTAAATGTTAGTTAATAAGGTCTGCTCTTTTTCCATATATTTTTTGTCCTTCTGTGACAATTTTCTTTTATTTTCTGTATCTGTAAGAATGAAAATAATCTGTTGCTTAGTATGATTTGTAAAATGTTTGCTAGTTGAGGGAGGGCCAGCAGTGCTCAAAGCAGGGTACATTTTTCATGGATCTACAGACCTTGGTTAAAGTGTTTGGAATCTCTTGTTGTCAATGGAAAACCCTTCAGTCATGACTGAGCATCCATACTCTAAGCGTAAACTAAAAGTATACCCTTTGCAATGTTTCTTCTTGATTTGTGTCTTAACAGGTATGAGATCCTATGGCTGGCAGCTGCATAACTGAAATTTGAGGAGAAGTTAAGTCATGGATCATGATGGAAGCCTAGCTATTTAAAATACTGAACAGATTATAAGGCACTCCTAGTGATGAATTAACTAACTAGTTATGGAGGAGTGTAAAATAGGAACTAAACTGAAGCAAACAATATGCATTTAGTTGTCGTGTCCTTTAGTATTTAACCAAAAAAATAACTAAATGTACTGCCTTGATGTAGTTTTCAAGTGTGGAGCTAAACTAGAGGTTGAATGAATTGTGATCTGAACACTTTAATGAAAACACTAAACAGAGACAGAGCAATGAAAGACCCAGGGAGACATTTAGGTTAATCTGCTTGGGATGGTATTGGGAACTCCCTACTTTAACTTAAAGAAGTGTTGGTTGAGACAGTATGCCAATGCATTGTATATATGTGAGTGACTGCAGTAAATATGTTCATTCTTGCAAGGGAAGAGTGTGCTGCTCTGAATAAAATGTTTGGGGCAAGATAATAAAGATTGTACTAATGAGATTTGTTTAATCCATGTTAGATTATTGTTAATGAGGCAGAGTGCAGTAGTTAAAGCTCTATGTGCCTTTCTGAAGACATTGTTGGGGTAAGGAAGCTTAAATGAGATAAGACAAGAGGTGAAAAGATAATGCAGTCTTTTTTAGAATTCTGGATATTTTGGAATGAATTGGCATGGGATGATATGAGGTGAGATAAGGGCATTCCTTCCTTGGATACAGGTATTATTGAGGTTACTGTCAAAGGATGAGAGAAGGTGCCATTTCAATTATTTGCTAAGGATATGCCAAAATTACTTCGGGTTTAAGTGTTTTAAACATTTAAAAAAAAATAAGTTGAGACCCTCTGAGTCTGTAGATTGATAACTTTGTAATTTTTTATCCAATTATTTACTTCTGTAATAATAACATTTTGGAAATAAGGTATGCATACAATGTTTCAATGAAAGTTTTAGATAGAGAAGTGTATTAAATGTTAATGATCTGGAGGAGTGAGTTGTGATTTGCAACCAATTCAGACAAGGTGAATGTGTGTAAAACTGTGTGACTTTCTTGGTCTATTTTGAGTATGTAGGCCCCAATTTCTCCTAAGTTAAAATTCCAGCCAAAAATTCCTTTGGGATGTGAAGGAAGGAAGGAGGGAGTTTATCCCGGCCTATCGTAAGGTAGGCAGCTTTAATATAATGATTTTTAGCCACAGCAGAAATGATCAAAGAACATTAGAGAAAAGAAAGAATCAAAACTTTCACACTGATATATATGAACACAAAAAATTGAAACAATTAAATGATCCTATGATTCGCATTTTCACTTAAAAAAAACAAAACAAAAGAAAGACCAACACTGACAAGCAGATGTACAATCTCATGTGTTAATCCCTCCACCTCTTTCTATTCTAGCCTCCCTCTCCCTTTATCATTATAACTATCTTAAAAAAATAGAATTAACTTCTTCAAACTAAAATGGTTCTTCTTTTATAAAACAGGAAACAGAAAACTTGTAAGAGAGTACCAACAATTCATTCTTACATTTGTCAGGTGGAGATCTCCAATGTTTCAATGTTTTCAAGTGCTGAGCTAAAGCAGGAATGAGATGAATTCAAAGTGTAGATGAAAATGCCAACAGCATAAAATAATGTTGGAGTTTGGAAAATGTGATCTGAAAGTTTTAAAGAAAACACCAAATAGAAGTAGATCAAGGAAAGTGCCATAGGGATTGGAAGAAGAACAACTGCAACATGTAAGATTCATGACCTCATGGTACTACTTAATGTTCCCCTCCTCATCTGAAAGCCAAACAACCAAAAATACATCCCTGTCTTTCCATAATTGTAGCTTAGTGGCCATTCTAATTGTTCAATTATCTGTCTCCAAATTTCCTGTTTATCCCTGCAATGCTATACTACATAAGTATCCTGCCACAGTTTCTGCACATCTCCAACTATCACCTGATGTCCACTCTCTCTCCTTCATTTGGACTAGTGCTAGATGCCATCTATATGCCATCTTAAACTGAACAAAGGATGCAATGATGGGTTCTGTGTTTTTGTATTATGTTCTTCCACTTCTGCTGATCAGTCCCACTACCTATTTGTTTCCCATACATTCTTTAATTGTAGAAACGGATTTCCATACTATCGCTTATTTTTGCATAAAGTTTTTTTTTTAACCGAGGTGTTCGTGCTTAACAATTTCCCCATAATTTTTGATGACTATCTCATTAATTCTCTTTACACCTTTAAGCCATTTTTTTAGCCCATTCTCTCATCTGAAAGTATTGCCATCAAGAAATGCTTGCAGCCATCTTTTGGGTCAGCTCTTGCTAAGTTCGAAAATTCCCTTCACCTTCATTTAAAAAAATCTGCAATGTGATAAATAACTTTATTTGCCACCCTTTCCAGCAAATTATCCATTTTTTTTTACTGGAGACTATTGCCCTGCATCTGCTTTCCCTCCTCCAACTGTTTAATTCACAAAACATTTTGTATTGATTTTTGTTCCAACCAGCTTTTCAGACTACCCAGAACCTAAGACTTTGCATCTTCAGCATTTTTTCTTTTGTTTTCCAAATAACATATAATCTCTAGGTTGGATTCAATAAAGCCTATACGGTTCTCTATAGAATTAGTGCTGGTTTTCCCTGTGAATTCCAAAATCTACTGGAATACAGCTATGGAAAGGAGACCAGACAGAAAGAATGTTAGGGGTTACTGTTGCTTTAATTCATGTGTTTGTGGAACAGGCTGAAGTATATGCTGCTGCTGCTGCTAATGGACCACAGTGAAGAAGGAGAAGAGTTTATAGACCCCTTTTGACTTATCATAATCTGCATGAGGTGGGAATTGTAGAGTGAGACAGAGTTTATAGAGACACAATACAGGAATTCTGCAATGTCTGTCATCCTCAACTCAGACTCAGGGCAAACTTGAGGGGAACCAACACTGGTGGAGACAAAAGTATGTGTAGCACTTAGAATTTTAGCTACATGAACCTTTCAAAGACCAACAGGGGCATGTTGGGGGTGTTGCAGGCATCAGCATCTAGGATCCTCCATCAATTCCTAAATGCTATGCTACAACATGCCATTGAGTACATTTTCCCCATACACCTGCGGACAGGGCCACAAATATGGAGAAGTTATACCCTGTAATACAATGCACTGAAGTACTAGGTGCCATAGACTGTACAAATATAGAAATCAAAGTATCGCCCAGTCAAGAGAGAAGGATCTACCTAAATAGAGAGGGCTTCCACTCCATTAAATGCCAAGTCATGTGTAACACTAAGGAAATTATTTTGAATCTGTGTGCTAGCAACCCAGGCAGTTACCATGACTCAATATCTGGCACAACTTTAAACTGTATGAGATGTTTACTAAGGGGGATATCCAACAGGGTCATTTAGTGGGGGATGCAGGTTATGTACTGGAACCGTGGCTGATGATACCCATCAGAAATGCACACACCAGCTTAAAAATTAAACACATGCTCAACCCAGAAATATCATAGAGAATTGTTTGGGCCACTGAAGTCATGGTTTCAGTGCCTAGATACATCTGGGGGAGGCGTGCAATACAGTACACATACATGTACTGAAATATTCACTGTCTTTGTCAAGATTCACAACATCATCCTGAGAAAACAGGTTCAGCAGGATCAACAAGGAAAAAGGGCACATGTCCCACCACCAATGGCAAGGTCAACACAGCCACATGCAGGTGAGGAGTCATCAGTAGCTGCTATGTGTGTAGGCAGATGTAGGCATCTCAATATGCCCTTGCATTGGCTAAGAGGTAACACATAGCACACTTACTCACCACCTAAGGAGCTAAAACCTTCATACTACACACATACATATAGTAACACTGATTCTGGGCAATACTCACAACCTTTACCTACCCATATAAGTTCTGTGTACTCCTAGCATCAGACAGACTTAACCCTGAACTAAAACTGTAGCAATTGCTGGATTTCCAAGGTAAGTGTTGGACCTGGACTATTAAACAAATGTGTAATAATACAAATGAGTGGCATATCTTGCATGCTGTTACTTGGTAATGTAAGTAAGTAAAAGTTAGGTGATTTGCACATCAATGACTTCAACATGTGACAGCAGAAACTTATGTGAATACACATGTCCTCTATCAAGTATCAGGCCACAGGAATCAAAAATTCACATACTCATACCTCTCAAAACTACTGATATTCACCAAATGTCCTCAGTTTGACCTGTTACTTTTGCACTGGCAAATCATTAAAGAGAGAAGTTAGAAATGAATGAGACATATTTAATTTTCCGACATCATAGCCCTCAGAAGATTCTTAAAAATACTGATGCAAAAACTGTTTTGATTCTATCAACTGACTAACTTTGTAAGACCAAAATATGTAAAAAGTCTTTATATTGTTCAGCCTTTGTCACTTTTATTTATGCCTTGGTCCAGCTTTGTTGCTGTAAGAGTGAGGGAGGCATGTACACATTGCAAAAACCGGTAAGAAAGCAGTAAAATTAGCAAAAACAACATCACAAACACAGATATACTAAGCACTAAGTCAGATACACACCCTGACCATCGGACACAGAGCTTATGTATTCTTGAAGAAAACAAGGAGATGGCACATTTATCATCACTTGCACAGTGTGTTCTGTGTGGAGGGCAGGAAGCTTAGGCTGCACACAAGGTAAGTGAGTGCATGTGAGTAAGAAAGAGAAACAGGCAGACATTTGGATAAAGTAACAAATTGCAAGTGAGACAGAATGAGCTTTAACCCTCATGGCTGAACCATGCGACTGTGGTGTATGTGTATCTGTATGGGCCCTCTAGGTGAAATTGGTGTGTGAGTGTCTGCAAGAACACAGCCAAGCTTTGTGCTAGCTCTGTATCTTGGTATGTCAGACTGGTGTTTGCCATGCATGGTAGAGGTGGAAGTTCATCATCATCATACCTGACCATGAGAACTGGCTCTGCCAGAAGTTGCCCAGGCATGTTCACAACCATGGTTAGATCCACTGTTGCTAACTGAATGTGACTAATGTTTGCTGACCAACCTCTCCTCATGAAGAAACCCAGGACCACTACCCCATGGCCTGCCAAGTCTGGGTGTGAATACCTTAACCACTGACAGACCAGTGGAAGTTGTGCCACTATGGGATCATGGTCCTGGGTCCTCTCCTGTTTGGTATCTACTTCTCTGAAGGTCTTTAGCTAATGAAGTCCACAGATGACTGCAAACTAGGAGCCATAATCAAAACTCCAAATGATGTGGACATCCTACAAAAGGGCCTCACTGAGACGGATGCCTGGTGTCAAAGTCATGGTCTCAAGCTCATTGCCAAAAAGTGCATTGTCATCCCCTTTGGTAAAAACTCTGTACCTATGAAGTACCACATAGGCGGTAGTCTACTTAACACTGAAAGTATGATAAGAGACCTTGGGACACAGGTGGACAGTAGTTTCTCCTTTGATAATCACATCACCGCAGTAGTCAGGAAATCCTTCTATGTGGCACACCTCATCATAAAAGGTTTCTCATTCAGGAAAAAAGAGGTCATTGTTCCCCTCTACTCACCACTCATTAGACCCATTATAGAGTACAACACCCCTTTTGGTATGTACCTCACAAGACATCTACAACAACTGAAAAGGCCACAGAAATACCTCACAAACAGGATTACTGGCCTCAAACAGATCCCCTACGCAGACCGTCTCAAAAAACTGCAGCTTTACTCCATCGCATATCGACTACTCAGAGGCGATCTCTGCCTAACATACAAAGCTATGTCAAACCCTGAGCTTTTGGACATGCTCCACTTAAAGAAATCCCAATCCCTCCGAGTTACATGCTCTAGGGACCTAAACCTTGTCACCACAATAAACAAAACATGCTGGAGGGATAGATTCCTGTCCCAGAGACTTTCTATAGTCTGGAGCAAACTACAAATCTATATCAAACAAAGCTACTCAGTAGCACTCTTCAAGAAAAATCTTGATGATTAGATGGGAGATAGGAAATTCACCCCGGGGATCACTTCTGTGGCTCTGCTCGACAGTGGCACAGGAAAATAATTTTCTTGGGTGGCGAAATCCAGGGTACCTTTTGGCTAGGCTTATATAGGTCCTAGGGCCAATAGCCTCATACCTACTTATGAACCTATGAACCTATAATCAGGTACAGCCACATTATCTAACATCAAATGATTTGGCTGACCTACACTCACATGGATGTCGTCTCCCTCCAGCAGACCTTCCATCACAGACACTGCCCATTCCAATGTGTCATTCCTCTGATCCATTGAATTAGCAACATGGTGGAAGCAGTCACAAACTTGAGCCTGTGCCACACCTACAATGCTAAACATGTCTTTGCAAGACCTATTGGAACATGTCTGCATCTCTGTGAGGGCCCTAAACATGAAAGCCATGGAAAGACATACCTGGATCAGGTGCAGGATGGACAGCAGATGTCCTCTGAGCATCCCTAACAAAGGTCCTGCTTGGCACATTGCCCACACTTTGGCTATGGCCAAAGTCAACAGACACTTAAGCTGCAGTAACCACACTACCCTGACAGAGTGCCCCAACATCCACCTGACCAATATCTGAGGGCTCACTGCAATGGGTTGGCGGAGGCCTACTGGCTGTGTCCAGTGTAATTACAGGGGATGGCTGAATGTCAGCCTTACTGTCAGATTCAACCTCTGCACCCCTTCTGACTGTGCCTCTGTTTGCCCACCATCATCATTAGAGTCTGCCAATACTCTGACATTAGGTGGTAAGAGTCCTACACTTCCACTGTCAGGATCACCTGTGATAATAAGCAACAGACATGGGAAAGAAATTAATACCTACAATACTATAGTCCAATAATTGCTAACAAACTAACAGTGGTGCCACTATTACAGACAATGCAGCAATACACACAACAGTACTAACACCCACATCACATATATGGATAAAATAAATATTTCTGTGAATTGCTCATTAGTACTGACATAAAAAATGTTTGGCATACTATGTGGAGAAGACTCCAGACTTCCTAGCAAGGATGGCCCTGGAAGAAGTTAAGCAAAAGGTAAGGACACCATCACCGCAATTAACAGTAGCACAGAGGGTTAAAACTTGTGGTGTTTATATGTCCATTAATGATACTTTTAACAAAAACTTGAATGACACATTCACTCCAAGCTCATGTGCAATCGACCAGAATGTGTTGTTAACTGTATCAATCTACATCTAGTCCCCTCCCAAAAGAAATATGTTAAACAAAACTTAAGTATTGCTGTCAATATACAAGAAATATTTAACAAATGAGATAGGTAAGCCTACCTGGTAGCTCATCCTGGGATATACTTGTCCTCCTTGAAACAACAGCACAAACATCAATCACATGCTGTTGTGCACTTTCTCTTGAGCTCCTTGGGTCCTTGACAGTCAGGAACTCTTCATTTGATGTCAGTGGTGTCTTTTTAGCAGCCACCTCCCCCCGGTAGCTATATATGCATGGACTACTGGAGATGCTCTCCTCTGGGTGCATGAAGTCATGTTAGTTGCCCTATGATGCACCTCATCATATGTCCTGCTCTGGCCACCAACAGTGTTTACATCATCCATTATCTGCTGCCAAATTTGCATTCTTCCAGACATATCCCCATGTCCTCTCTCAAATAGAAAGGCACCATGTTGCCTAAATGCTTGGATAATTACTTCATTCTCAGGGTCACTGAAGGGGGTTTTGTGGGAATTTGGATGCCTAGGTAACATAAAACACAAAAGAAGGACAACACAATTACAGTCACATGAAAAGCAAGGCTGGATATAAAACAAGGGGAGCAACAATAGCAAAACAAACATCTGTACGATCAATTTTGTTTGTGCCAACACAGAAATGGAACTTGGCTCCCCAACCCCAAAACTACAGGAAAATGACACATTTTGCCAACAAAGAAAAAAGGAATAAAACATCAGTGAACTGCTATAAGTGCTATCAAATAAACTGTCCAAAAAACTATGTAAACATTTTTCACAGAACATTCAATTTTATGCAATTGACAGTCACCTCTCCATGTGGCCAGAACTCCTCTAGAGGTGTCTATGGGCCATCCTAGAAGGCTAATACCCCTGTGTCATTGACAATATAGGATATTTACATTTCACTGAAATAACAGTAGAAGAAGGTAAACAGAAACAGTTGTAGCATTAGTTGTGATAAAAGTTAATAAGGCAGTGCATCTGAGAAAGTAGCATTTGCTAATGTACACACACATATATATATATATATATATATATATATATATATATATATATATATATAGATAGATAAAATACTTTCCCTAGTAACTTGTCCATATCCATTATATAACTGAAAAATGCAATCATACCTTATCAAGATCAGTAGTCTTCTCTGCAGATAATTCCAAATTAATAGCACTTCTTCTCTATTATCCACTTAAACAAGTCTCCTCACCTTCAGGTTCCCTAGCTACATGGTTGCCTATTTATAATGTAGATTTAGTCTTGTGAGCATGGTGAGGATGCACATGAGATGTGAACTCACACTACATGTAAACATAGTGCAAGCATTCCCTTAGTGTTTGTTCTAATGGATTGCAATTGTGAATAATTACTGGTAAGGAGAAAGAAAACCACAACAGCAATTCAGGCTCCCTTACCTCCAGGTTAGACTTACAAAGTGTAGACGTAATTGTATCAAGGTTTTAAATATAAGTAGTTAGCACAAATTTCACAATTTCTGTTAAGTAACATCCAACCTTTTGTTGAAAATTGTATATTATTGCCATTCAATATTCTCATACATTTTAAGGACAATGATACAAAATGCCTTATGGACTCCATGTCTCTGATTACTGCTCAGATAAGGGACACATGGTCAAAATAAATAGATAAGACAGAGCTGCATTTCTGCAAGAAATAGTCATAAATAGTTGTATGATAACTCCTTGCACTACATCTGAAATTAATAAGTGTACAAACAACAGAGACATACACAAATGCCACAAGTCTTCTTAATACTGTGGATAATTTTGGACCTGCTTGTATGCACAATGATTTTCATTCCTAGCTGTAAGCCTGCTTCTGTGGCAAATTGGGATAAGACACTCCTACTATGGTTTGAAAGTTCATTGTTGCAAGAGTTCAAATCCACACTTGTATAAAAATATTTTGTATGTATTAACATATATTTTGCAGTGCCATTTTTTATAGAGTTCTTTTTTTAATGCCAGTAATTGCACAGTGAGTGGCTTAGTGCAAACAAGTGAAATGGAGAAACACAATAAATGTTATGTAATGTACTCCTTTGATAACCAATACATCAACTACATCTATGAATCTCCTGTATGAGTAGCACATCTACTAAAGCCAATGATACACACATAATATACTATCTCTGCATCACAGTTCAAGTACTCCCTTTGTCTTTTAAGGATGAAACTTAATAAGCACTGCTCACAAGACTAAAACAAGTTTAACATTGCTTGTCTTGTTTGTGCAACTCTTACAATTGAGCAATCCTGGATTATTGACCCACACAAGAAGCAGACAGAACACCTACAAACAAGATACAGACATTTTCAATTTCAAAAAGGATTCATTGTTGCATCTTTCATGCAGCGCCACTTAGTGACTGTGATGCTTGTGCACTGGCCCAGCAATCAAGGATCCTCAATCCTCACTACTAACACCAGTTAGGGGTGTCCATATAGGGATAGGATAAAAAAATACACACACAGTAATGTATAATTTCCTTTAAGAGCACACAGAGATCACAGTCAGTTGGGCTGGTTTCTCCATTTCTCTCCAGGTCCCCAATAAGACTTCCCACTGGCACAGCTATAGGGTCCAGATCTCAGCCTAATGGGCAAGCTAAAACCTCCAGCACCCCCTCTGTCCACCCATTGCTTCATGTCCCTACCCAAGTAGCTCACACACACACACACACACACACACACACACACACACACACACACACACACACACACACACACACACACACACACACACACACACACACACTTTGAGATAAGAGTGATATACAACCACACACACACTCCTGGGGAAGGCTGGCACAGATAATCCAGCTGTGCCCCTTTTCTGCCCAGTCTAAAGGGTAGTACCAGCTGCCACCACCCACTAATATCAGCTACTCAAGGGCGCTTCTGAAAAGGTGTACAATTATTACTGTGCAATATTATTATCCAAATGGTAAGTGTGATTGAACATTCAAAGCTTATTAGAGTGACTTGGTACAGTATCACTATATACATGCAATGTACTCTAGAGCATAAATTAAATCTACACAAAACAGCCACAGTTGAAAGGTTTAAAAATATTTAGGGATAAATAATAAAAACACAAGACAATACTTCTTACTACACAGTGCTAGTCAACAGTTCAGAAATCACAGAGAAATACTTAAAATAATACAGTAGAAAAGTTTTGACATCAACACAGAAAAACACTTAGTCTAATCTTCCTAATTCCTAGCTATTTCTAACAGGAAAGGACAGTTCTACATAACTTACATCTAGAGCAAGACAGTGTTGGTGATGTTGGATGTTCTCAAGACAAATGCTCTAAGCTCTCTGATTCTCTCTTTAAATTAATAACAGAGCTGCTTCACATGACATCATTCTTCACACTTCTCTGGTGTTCCCAAGCTAACAGAAGCTAAATTTATATTATTTACACCTGATCAGAAACCAGAGCAATAAAATACATTTATACATGTAAATTCTAGCCATTAACTCTGGTCTTAAAACAAAAGGCAGGATGCCTCCTTCTAGACATATTGGCTCCAAATTTTGACATCAAAGACAGTCATAAAATGTTTGACTTAGCTTTCTTACAGCAGAGTGCACTGTTACATTTTTACAGTTCAATATCCAATGCAGTCTTTTCACATTTAAGAGAACAAGCCTGTGGCTTACATTAATATTTACAAATGAAAGAATTTTCTACAAAATTCTATCTGGCTAGGCTGGCAGCCTTCACCTATCTTCACAGTGACAATGAGCAGCAGAAAGCAGCCTTCTCAGCACTTACAGATCTAGAACACCTGCAGAAAGGAAGCAGATGGTACACAGTTTCAAAATGGATACATTCTATCTAGTATGTTTGGCAGCATGCAAACATGCTATGCGGTGTTTTGCAGCAGTTAACATACAGAAGTTAATAATGAATAGGAAAATATGCATCTGTTCTTTAACTATTCCTGTGGCAGCAGGTCTAAGTGTTGAACTACAAATCAGATGGTCCTGTGTTCTAGTATGTGAAATTCCAAATATTTTTACTGCTGTTCCATTTCACTTTATATGAAATATCACATAAAAATGCAAACATAATTAAAAAATATGTATAGCAGTGGATGTCATACAAATTATATGTATGACCGAGGGTATACTGACTACTATGTTTCTATAATTATAATTGTGCTATCTGAGCTTGGATGGACATCAGACTTCATTAAGACTCATACACCCATGAATGTTTAAAACAGGATCTTATCAAGTCGCACACATACATGGTTAACCCCTCAATCTGTCATGTGTGTTTATATAGAATGAAAACTTACAGCTGTAGAAGAAAATGTTTTCTCCCTTATGCATACGTTTGAATCCCACATTGTAAAAAATCAGTTATATCAGTTAATAAAGCCAAACTAAAAATATGTTAGGTCATGAATTTTATTCCTCTTGTACATGTCTGCAAAGTTAAATCACCTAACAGTTACAGCAGCAAACAACCTTCAAACTGATGCCACATGTCAGATTAACCTTCCTATTTCCAAAACTAGTTTCCTCTATCTATGACACTGTTGCTACCTGCTTAACATCACATAAACACAGTTGGCATCATTATTCGGGATTGTGCACTACCAGTAAACATGACAACATACATCGGCAGGAAATCATTCTTAGCTACTATTGCTGTTCTCCTTGGTTGGACATGTCTAGTTGTAGAAGGGAAGGTGTCCAATTTAGAGCAAAGAGGTGAGGTGTTGAAGAGTCCACAATATTCACTGGACTCCTTGTAAAGTGCTACAGCTAGAGGCTTTTGCATGTTGCCTATACTGGCTCTCAGTGCAACTCTGAAGCTTGGAATAGTCTGGCCAAGGCAATCTCCGGTGCCACTGGCATTCCACCCATTGCAAAACAGTGTAGGCATCACTTTAGTGATCTGAAAAGGTGCAAGAGGAGCACACTCAACCAGTGGCTGGATGGGTTCAGGACTGCTGACTTCCCACAGTTGATAAACTGATAAAAAGAATTTATAGTAGATAGATGTCTTCATGTTTGGAAAAACTGGTATGCATAATGCTCTTCTCTTGTTCTTTTCTCTTGATTCCACAACAAATGCAGATATTATGGTGAAAAGAGACGCCCACGCTGAATGCCTAGAGAGACTGAGGGAAACAAAGGTTATGTATGTAGGACAACATAAGTATTATTTTAGTTTTTATATTTATTTCTTTTCTATACAGTTGTATCAAAGTAAGCATGCATATCTCAACTGTAAAAGCAAGCACAAGCTAACTGCAGGAGTCAGGTATAAGATTGTAATCTGATGTTTTGGGTTCAAATATCACAAGTAAAAAATATAGAATAGTAAAGTCCTTTACAAATATTATATAAATTAATATCTATACACGTGGCGCGAATGCCCTGCTGTTAGCTTAATCTGTATCATTGGACTAAGCATATTTGCAATATATGCACATTGCAATTTTACTCTGAGCAATCCTTACTTATAGTTTGTAGTTGTTAAGTATACTTAAATGTAAAAGTTCAGGTAAAATACTTTATTATGTGATAGTGCATTACATGTCATATACAATTGTACTAATTTTACCTTTTTTTCTTCACCCCAACCCTTATGTATCGTTGAAACATGTTTCATGCCATCCATCTCTGAGAAATTACAAAATGCTTTACAGCACAGGGAGGTTGCCTAACCCCACTGGCTCAGCCTGGCTCATCTCCACCAGCTCCAGCAACAATGCCCAGCATATCTGGGACCAAATCTGCCAGTACTGCCTCTGCTTCCCCTGCACTACCTATGCCATCATTTAGTGCTAATCCGGCAGCTGGTGATGTGATACTCTCCTTGAGTACTGGCAAAGTTGGTGAGTTTATCACCCATCAGGAGATGACAGGGTTGGTGTGTAGGGTTGTGCACAACACTTTTGGTGCATGCCTATGCCAGATGGAGAGGCTGCTCTCACTTATGTTCCATAGGAGAAGATGTGAAACACTCCAACAGCCAATAGAGTAAGGTGATAGTGATGGCAGTCCTGTTGGTGAGGACTAGATTCTCACTGTCCCCATGTTTGACAGACATGGGCATCTGTTGTCTCCTCAATAACCCCAATCAAGGTATCCCCCAACCTTCTGTGTCCTTCACTGTCCCTGTGTCTTCTTTTTCATATTTGTTTGCATCTGCTTCCTCACCTACCTTACTTATCTGACCCAGAAATACCTACTTTCCTTACACTTTATTCCTCTATTACTAAAGTAAAAAAAAGACATCTGTCCCACAAAAAAAATGTTGTCCCATACATAGCTCTACTCTTCTCACGCATGTCTTCTTGATGCACTTGATTCAGTCCAATTGGCTATAAGCCATGATTGCATCACCCCTCTTTGTTGAGGTGACAGTCCAAATTCAGTTAATATTCTGTACCATATTTTCATGTTACACTGTTGAAGAAGTGGAGGCTATGGTTCTTCCTACCTCCCTTCCGTGCATTCCTGTATTTCTTTCCCTTTGCTCTTACCCCTGCTTGCCCACCCTCATTTCACCATTTTCCCATCTATCCCATTTTAACACATTTAATCTGGCCAAAAAATAGAATCACACATGACACACATTAACTACAAAAAAAAAAAAAACATCAGTGCAGCCCTTCACTTTTTGTCTTCTGTGTTTGTGTAGAGCTTGGCATCATGCTCCAATGCCAAGTTATGCTGAATGGCTCTTCAATGATACTGTTACCTTTGTACAATGCCACTTAAACAGGCTGCAATAAGGTAAAACACAGTTATTTTGTTGCACTATAGATACATATGTAAAACTATAACATATACCTAGATTAAAGCCCTATATCATTTGATCTCCAAACAAAATTTACCTGTGCATTTACACCTGCTGCCACAGATTCAGCAATGCAGCAGCTGTGTTTCATATACTCGGTACTCAGAACTCTCTTAGTCTTATCAATGAGGCTCACTATTACTCATTGCTTAACTATGTCCAAACAGGGATAGCAGAATAATGTACATTTTGCATGACCAAATACTTTGCCATCAATCATGCAGTGCACTAAGGAAAGTTTACATTAGCATGTATTAGTTATGTCTATTGTGCATGTCATCTTCATGCCATCAAAGTACATGTAAAATCATAAAGTAAGGGAATATACTTTTAAGAAAAGAACATATATTCACACTGCAGCCATCTGTTACCTCCAACTATGCAGTTCAAACTTGGTCTCCCAGTACTTGTTCACAAATATATCAATTATAATACAGAAATAAATAACAAATGTTTTCTTATATACCATGCAGATCCTTATAATAACTATACACATTCAGATTTTCCAATACTTGCAGTAATGTGGACAGTTATTTGGATATAGTTTGTAAAGCTGTCTCTTAAAGTATACCTGCCCATTGGAAACACAACAGCAAATACTAATGTCTGCACTCATGTCAATCTGCATGCAGAACTTTAATATCCTGACAGTTTTACAAGGCTAGCTATCCATTTCAGATGGGCTTACCAACATCCTCTCTCAAACATCCATTGGTGATGTCATTTGCAATAAATTGTCCTGTAGCCTTGTAAAAGTCAGACTTGTCCCATGGTGCTTGTGTTAGGTATTGAGTTCTCTAATCTGTGTACTTAGTTTGGTAGATGTTCTAATCTGACTGTAGTGAACTGGTGTATGTGTGTGTGTGTGTGTGTGTGTGTGTGTGTGTGTGTGTGTGTGTGTGTGTGTGTGTGTGTGTGTGTGTGCGTCTAATCAGCAGACCATAATTCCTGTGGTCATCACTGCAAACCCATGGAGTACCAACATTTTGACAGTTGGACAAGCTTACACATCCATTTCATGCAGGCCTCCCAGCATCTTATAGAGAACATCGACTGACAATGTCATCTATTATAAATTGTCCTACAGCCTTATAAAAATCAGACGTGTGCTGTGGCACTCACACTAAATACTGAATTATGTAATCTATGTACTGAGGTAGGGGCTCTATTCTCTCCGCAGACAGCTTGTCTGTGTGCCCTTGCACTTGCTTGACACTAAGGACAGCATTTTACACCAGCATGTGGGATACTGATATTACCATCTTCCTTTCACCAGACACTGCTGATGTCATCACTTATGGAGTGCTGTCTGACACTCTGCAAGTTATACATATGTTGTGGTGCTTGTGTTAAATATGGAGGTCTCAAGTCAGTGTACTTAGATGGGTAGGGGATCTCTTCTCACTGCAGTCAACTGGTGTATGTTTGTGAACTTGCTTAGGGTGGCCTAATGGTTAAGGTGTTTGCCTTTACACAACAACAAGGTACAGTTTGAATGAGATAATTGAGGATAGCTGGCTGCTTGGCAAAGTAAAGTTAGCAGGGCAGTTAGCCCTATGAACCTATTAGAGAGAACATTTTACACCAGCATATGGGATACTGCTATTACCATCTTCCTCTTACCAGACATTGCTGATATCATCACTTATAAAGTGTTGTCTGACACTGTTCAAGTCAGACTTGGGCTGTGGCACATGCGTTAAATACCGAGGTCTCCAGTCAGTGTTCTTAGATAAATAGGGGTTCTATTCTCACTGGTGTGTGTACCTGGTTGACATTAGACAGAGCATTTTACACCAGCATGTGCAACACTGCTATTGCCATCTTCCTCTCAACAGATGCTGCTGATGTGATTAGCTATAAAGTATTCTGTGACACTATAAAAGCTAAAATTGTGCTCTGGCACTTGTGTTAAGTAATGTGTTCTGTAAATGGGTAGTTTTAGAATGATATGTGAGTGCACAGCGATGTCCAACACTCCTCCAAACATCTTGTTAAAGCATACAATGATTATGCCATCTTGTGTAAAATGCACGCTGACAGTATTCAAAACAAACCTGTGCTGTGGCAGTAAAATAAACTTCTGAGTTTGCAATCTACTTTAACTACACATATAGGTGTCCTAATCTAGCAGCAAGCTATTTGCATCCCTGTGCATACAACTACCACTTATGAGACAATTTTACACAGGGATGTGACTCCATATCCATGCCCTACAGTGTTCACAACATATTCTCCTCAGCATATACTGATGCTTTCATACTCCATTTACTGCAACATAACAATGTTGCAGTCAGATATATGTGGTGTTGCTACTGCGACATTGCATTGCATTCATGTTCTATGTCTACACAAGTGTAATGTTCAATGCACTGCTGTGTGTTTGGTTGCTGGCACATTATGGTCATTCTATGATCTTTGGAATAGCTCTTCATTTTGCTACCACCTGGAGTACCATTTACATAGCCCCACACACCCTAATTTGTCCTCTGGACACATGAAATTCTTCCTGCAGAGGAGTGAAGGATGTCATGTCAAATATGCATAAACCCATCATGAAGCAGAGTCCTTCCATGAGCCTATGCAAGCCATCCCCAGACCACTGCATGTGTGATTGCTAATTCTGGCATGGTGTGATGCACATGTCTCATATTGACAGTGGCAGAAGGTAATGCAATACAAGAAATATACACATAAGCACAATAGTCTTACTAACTTCCTTAATATGCATATATACATTTTACTTTCATTTCGTAATAATAGCTAAGATTTCATGTGATGTTGACCATCAGCCTAATAGTGCCCTATGACCCTATGATCACTTGACATGTCAGTGTTGCTGTCATTTGGCATATTCTATTTTGAGGTGTGGATGTACAGTATGCCTACAAGAGTGTATTACAATCTGTGATGTGAGCTAATGTATTGATGGTTCTGCTGACATTACATCAGATGCTGCTTCAATAACAGCTGAAGTGTTATGCCCCCTGAAAACTGTTGACATAGGTTCATAGGAGGTTACTAGACTATCAGTCCTACAGACTTTACCACCCCAGCAATGTGCATCCCAATTAGCCCCAATTGTCCTTATTAAGTGGATGTAATTTGCACAGTGAGTCTATGGTCAACACTGATGACCCCTGTCCATGAGAGACATGGGTGCCACAATTTGTAGTCTCCATCCATTTGTCTGGGTTACCCTTGAAAAGGGTCAGTGAGGAGATTTGCTTCATGTGATTTGGAAGTTTATTCCAGAGTAGTGGCAATCTCTGGGATTATAGCTGTCTCTGAAGCATGTTCTGTTAATGTCACAGGCTAGATTAAGAACACTACAGTGACCGACTCTTGTGCCATTAGATTTGTGGATGTGCAGCATTTACATCAGGACAGGCTCAGAGACTGCCTTGTAGGCCAGACACCATTCACCTCTTAGAAGCCAATACCATACAGAGTACAGTGACAGGACTTTCAGTCTATGCATGCACATCATAGCATGGTTGGGAGGCCCTATCTTTTCTTGTTGAGAACTCCCTGTGGTCTCTCCAGCTGCTACAGGTATCTGGTCAGTTACATGCAAAAGAGAACATTGTACTCTATTAATGTTTTGATGAGGGTCGAGTACAGTGGTGTTATAACATCCTCAGACCTGGATGTGATACCCTTACTTATGAGGTGCATGACGTAGAAGGCTTTCCTTACCATGGTGGAAACCTGGTGGTTGAAGTTCAGATTGCTATCTACCTGTGTTTCCAGGTCTTGCAAAACTGGGTTGGAGCTTGAGGGGGGGGTGTTATCTCAATACTGTAATTAGTGGAAAATTCTATGAAAAACTGAAAGGCTGCCAGCCCAGCCAGATAGAATTTTGTAAATAATTCTATGTGATTTGTAAATATTAATAGAAGCCACAGGCTGGTTTTACAAATGTAAAAGAAAACTATATGGTATGATTAAACTATATGTTGTACTGAGCTTAAAAATGTAACCATAGTGCACTCTTTTGGAAGAAAGCTGACAAGTCAAGCATTGTATGACTGTTTGATCTCAAACTCAGAGCCGTGATGTCTGGACCAGCAAATTATTTCTATTGTTTTGAGACCAGTGTTAATTGATAGATTTTACATGTATAATGTATTTTATTGCTGTGGCTTCTTGCATGTGCACATTCCAAAAAGAAATGTAAATTTTGAGCTTCTGTTAACCTGGGAAACTAAATTGGAACTGTTAAAAATGATGTAATCTAAAATGAGTCAGCAGTGATGTATTATCAATCTAAGACTTTCTCAGAGAGAGAGAATCAGAACATTTTGCATTTGTCTTCAGAACTGACAACATCGCCAGCACTCTGCCTTTGCTCTGTATGTATGTAAGTTGTTTAGAACAGTGTTTCTCTTGGAAATAGATAGAAAATAGTAAGATTAGACTAGTAGATTAGACTAGTTGCTTTCTATGTTTATGTCAAACTAGTTTACAGTATTATTTTAAGCATTTTCCTGTGATGTCTGAACTCTTGACTAGCTCTTTGTTGCATTGAGGAGCTTTATCTTGTGTTTTTATTATTTATTATTAAATATTTTAAACCTTTCAACTGTGGCTGTTTTATGTAGAGACAATTTAAGCAATAGAGTATATTGCAAGTATATAGTGATACTGTCAAAGCCACTCCAATAAGCTTTGCTGTTCATCATACTTACTAATTGGATAATAATAATATTGCACAGTAAAATTGGACACCTTTTGGTAAGGTCCTTATTAGTAGCTGATAGTGGTTGGTAACAGTGATTTCTACCTTATAGCCTGGGCAGAGAAAGGGGCATACCTGAAGAACCTGTGCCAGCCTTCCCCAGGAGAGTCTGTGTGTTTGTATATAACTCATATCTCAAAGTGTGTGTATGTCAGCTACTTTAGCAGGGACACAAAGCACTGGTTGGACAGATAGGGTGCTGGAGGTTTTAGATTGACCACTAGGCTGAGATCTGTACCCTATAGCTGTGCCAGTGGAGAATCTTATTGGGGATATGGAGAGAAAGGGAGAAACAAGCCCCGGACTGACTGTGATCTCTGTGTGCTCTTAAGGGAAATTGTACTTTACTGTGTGTATACTTGTTATCTTTCCCAATGTGCATGCCCCACACTGGTATTAGTGGTGAGGACTGAGGCTCCTTGATTACTGAGCCAGTACATGGGCATCACAAATTCCACTTTACCAGAGGCAATAATAATGGCACATTTTTGCATTTAGTTGTAAACCATGGCTTTAGCTCCAATCATTTGTCTGTGTTAGCCCCTCCTGTAATATGCTAACATTGTTGTTGTACTTAGTGATTGCACCCAATTTGCAAGCATTAGCAAACTTGTTAAGCAATAGGCTTTCTGGTGTAGCTTAGAATTTCAAAAAATTGATTCCAAACAATAAAGGCCCCAGCACAGATCCCTATGGTATGCCTCTCTTGATGGATCTATGGGTAGAGGTTGAGTCACCAAATTTGACAGTATGTTTTCTGTAGGTGATCAAATTGGCTATCCATCTAGTTACATAAGGGCTAATCTCCAGCTGGGAGAGTTTCTCAATTATACTTGAGTAGGGGATTGTATCAAAAGCCTCGGCCAAGATAGGCATTATGCACTGTTTACCTTCATCCAGGTCTTTGGTGGCTTCCTCGAAGAAGTCTACTAGGTTTAATAAGCATGATCTACTTTCTCGGAGAGAGAGAATCAGAACATTTTGCATTTGTCTTCAGAAATGACAACATCGCCAGCACTCTGCCTTTGCGCTGTATGTATGTAAGTTGTTTAGAACAGTGTTTCTCTTGGAAATAGATAGAAAATAGTAAGATTAGACTAGTTGCTTTCTATGTTTATGTCAAACTATTTTACAGTATTATTTTAAGAATTTTTCTGTGATGTCTGAACTCTTGACTAATACTGTGTTGAATTGAGGAGCTTTATCTTGTGTTTTTATTATTTATTATTAAATATTTTAAACCTTTCAACTGTGGCTGTTTTGTGTAGAGACAATTTAAGCACTAGAGTATATTGCAAGTATATAGTGATACTGTCCAAGCCACTCCAATAAGCCTTGCTGTTCATCATACTTACTAATTGGATAATAATAATATTACACAGTAAAATTGGACACCTTTTGGTAAGGTCCTTATTAGTAGCTGATAGTGGTTGGTGACAGTGATTTCTACCTTATAGCCTGGGCAGAGAAAGGGGCATAGCTAGAGAACCTGTGCCAGCCTTCCCCATGAGAGTCTGTGTGTTTGTATATAACTCATATCTCAAAGTGTGTGTATGTCAGCTACTTGAGCAGGGACACAAAGCACTGGTTGGACAGATAGGGTGCTGGAGGTTTTAGATTGACCACTAGGCTGAGATCTGTACCCTATAGCTGTGCCAGTGGAGAGTCTTATTGGGGATATGGAGAGAAAGGGAGAAACAAGCCCCGGACTGACTGTGATCTCTGTGTGCTCTTAAGGGAAATTGTATTTTACTGTGTGTATACTTGTTATCTTTCCCAATGTGCATGCCCCTCACTGGTATTAGTGGTGAGGACTGAGGCTCCTTGATTACTGAGCCAGTACATGGGCATCACAAATTCCACTTTACCAGAGGCAATAATAATGGCACATTTTTGCATTTAGTTGTACACCATGGCTTTAGCTTTAATCATTTGTCTGTGTTAGCCCCTCCTGTAATATGCTAACATTGTTGTTGTACTTAGTGATTGCACCCAATTTGCAAGCATTAGCAAACTTCTTAAGCAATAGACTTTCTAGTGTGGCTTAGAATTTCAAAAAATCGATTCCAAACAATAAAGGACCCAGCACAGATCTCTATGATATGCCACTCATGATGGATCTATGGGTAGAGGTTGAGTCACCAACTTTGACAGTATGTTTTCTGTAGGTGATCGAATTGGCTATCCATCTAGTTACATAAGGGCTAATCTCCAGCTGGGAGAGTTTATCAATTATACTTGAGTAGGGGATTGTATCAAAAGCCTCGGCCAAGATAGGCATTATGCACTGTTTACCTTCATCCAGGTCTTTGGTGGCTTCCTCGAAGAAGTCTACTAGGTTTAATAAGCATGATCTACCCTTATCAAACTAAAATGATTTGTGTATAGAGTTTGGAGGTCACCTATGTCCTTGTTGATAATGCCCATGATAATTCTTTTTATGGCCTTGCAGATGAGACTGGTTAGAATTATTGGTCTATAGTTCTCAAGGTCAGTTGATGGCCTCCCTTTGTACAAGGAGATTACAGTTGCTGTTCTCCACTCTGCTGAAACAAAGGCAGTTCACAGGCTATGGTTAAAGAGGATGCTAAGTGGACCTGCTATGGCCTGTGTTAGATTGCTTAGTAAGCAACATGGGATGTTATCTGGCACTACTGAGACCATGTTTATAGCCTTGGAGAGTGCAGGTATGACCTGATCTCTAGAGATACTTGGCAGAGAACTGTTGTCATGTATGCTTTGAGGGGTGAAGTTTGCACCAAATCAGTCAGCTAGCAGGTTGGCAATTTCCAGCATGTTTAGACTCCTAGCATTAAGCATAACCTTGAGTTTGCCTCCGGTGGAGTTTTTTTTTTGTATGTCTGAACTTTTGTTGCTTTGGCATTGTCTGAAAAAGGCACTGCAGAGGAGGCAAGTGCCTTTGCCAGTATCTGGCAGCCTAGAGGACACAGGTGCAGAACATCTCTGCAAAGCAGCAAGGCCTGTCAACCATTTGATTCCAGGCTGAGAAATACTGGATCTCCCTGGAATGACACCAGAAGCTAAGCCAGTTGTTGATGTTGATAATTTCTTGTTTATACTGTGGCATCATCCTGGGCGATGGAACATTCTACATGTACATTCACTGTGCAGTCCTTACTGTATCATGTTGAGATGTGATTAGTGTTCATGCTACAACTGTCTTCATTGACATGTCTTCATCTGCTGCACATTATCACGTTTTACCTATCCTCTTTCCCTGTCTTCTTTCCTACAATTCATCTGTTTGTCCCTTTTCAATATACACACTTCCCCTGACTATGTGTAATGCAGTCTATGCATCCTTACTGATCATTTACACAACCTTTTGTTCAGTATGTCTGAAACAGGTTTTCACAGTACGCTGCACTGTATACTGTTATGTAATGTGTTAGAACTACACACATTGCTGTATTAATAACCCTAGCAAATCTAGAACCTCCACAGAGTGACCTCCCAAACCTCTTGTATTAGAAGCACATGGGATATATGCAAATGACACTTATGAACATCAGGTGTTTCAGCTAGTTGGCCATTCTGAATGCCCATGACTTGTTTCGTCATTTTAATGGACAATTTCAGGCCAATAAAGCCAAACTCCACTATCTGTGTATATGCATATTTTGGCCTTATGACCTCATCAGCACAGCACAAGCAGAGTGTTTGACTAAGCATAAGAAACACAGGGCTGTTATACCCAGCTAATGTCCATTATCATTAGGGTCACTGCAAAAATATCCCAAACAACAAACTAAAACAATAACTGAGAAGATTACTGAAAATCCAATCAGTAAAAACAAAATGGCTGGTCATTTTGTTTTTACTGATTGGATTTTCGGTGACCTTCTCACTTATTGTTTTAGTTTGTTGTTTGGGATATTTTTGTAGTGACCCTAATGATAATGGACATCAGCTGGGTATAACAGCCCTGTGTTTCTTATCCTTAGTCAAACACTCTGCTTGTGCTGTGCTGATGAGGTCATAACAATGCCGAAATATGCATATCCACAGCTAGTGGGGTTTGGCTTTATTGGCCTGACATTGTCCATTAAAATGATGAAACAAGTTATGGGCATTCAGAATCGCCAGTTAGCTGAAATACCTGATGTTCGTAAGGGTTGTTTGCATATATTCCATGTGCCTCTAATACAAGAGGTTTGGGAGGTCACTCAGTGGAGGTTCGAGCTTTGCTGGAGCTTTCATTTTGTTTTTAGCTCTTTGAAATAGATTTTGTATGTTTTTCCTAACTGCAATTAAAGACAGGCTGACACAGAATAATTCTGAAATCTACTCATAGTATCCTTGAATAATTCTGATACTTAAGGAAAATATCAATAACATACTCTTGTAGCACACAGAATGTCTGTATAAGAGGGTCACTGGTATCAATTCAAAGTACACAAGGTACAAATTCAAACATCTCTGTACTTCTTGGAGTGAGCTAAATGTCATCATTTCATCAACGAAGACCCCTTTGTTGCTATGGGCTAGTATAACTAGTCATTTCTGACTTCTCTTACAACGTAAATATTTGTACATATATCACAGAGAGGGTTGAGCTTATCTTATTGTGAAATCCACTGCATTTTCCTTTAATTAGAGAGATTGTACCATCCTGTCTGTTGTAATTGAAAGTTCTACATGGAAAATATCTTATACACAATAAAATGGCAATATATCAGAATGCTTCAAAGTGTCATGCACACTGATGCCTAGGAATGGTCTTATAACCACATGTATTATCAATACTATATTTTCAAAAGAAGGCATGTTCCTGTCGCATGGTGTAGAAAGATAAATTGAAGGTGACCTAGGTGAGATTAGCTGCTTAGCTGCTGGAGTAACTGGTGTGGTGAAGATAGTAGTGATGCCTGCTCACATCTCTGAGGGGGGTGGAGGGTAGGCACACATGTATGAGGCAGACACATCACTTAAGATTCCCTACTGGAGACTGGAGAATACATGAAAATGCACATCTTAGGGGCGCTATCTTAAGGGGACTGTGACACTCAATAAAGTGGATAGTACTTCTCACTGAAGCCAACTTCATGCCCAACATTTGGACATCTCCAGGCATGCATGAACGGACTTACGTACCTTTGTAGTGAGCACTTCCTCACAGTTTATACTGTGAGTTTGTACCATGAGCATTATCCTTCAGAAATTACATTTATTTATATAATTAACTCATATTTGTTTTGTAAAAACAACACACAATATCAAGTCAGATAATTTCACACCTTTCAAACTCTAGCTCAAGAATCAAAGATAAAGTCAAAAATTATAAGTGAAAAACGTATATTATCATATATAATGTTAACTAAATTCATGCTATCTCTTTATATCTTTGATAAATTTAGAATAGCTGTAGGTATGTGCATTTTCTGCAAATAAGGAATGAAAAATTATTTTAACATTATTCTGTGAATAAAATTATCACTGTCAAAAATGACAAATGTTATAAGAAAATAGCCCTCAGTTTTGGCAAAAAATAAAATGCCAGTTAGCACTGAAGAATGATTGGGATTGGCCAATTGAACCTTTTTGTTTGGGGTTGCTGCCCCCTTTGTCCCACCCTAGTTATGCTACTGATCCTAGCTACAATGTCCTATTAGCAAAAACAATAATGAAACACACTGCCAGGCAGCTGACAAATAGTTTGAGCACAACCCACTCCATCAAATATTTAAACTAAAGGCCAAGTGTGATTTCACTGCCAAACCTGTAGTTAATTAGCAGATGACATCTGACGCATCTGGCACAAAAGTTATTATAGGTTCATAGGTTCATAGGTTCATACTAGGCTATCTGCCCTAGGGCATTTATAAGCCTAGCCAGAATGTGTTTGGCTTTCGCCACCCATTTTAAATTTATTTTGCTATGCCCTTTTTCGAGGTTAGTATACTGTGCCTCTATCTAACAGTGACACAGAAGTGATACCCGGGGTAAACCTACGATCTCCCATCCACTCATCAAGATTCCTCTTGAAGAGAGTCAATGAGGGACTCTGCCTAACCTGGACTGGGATTTTATTCCAGAGTGAAGGGAGCCTCTGGGTTATGAATCTGTCCCTCCAGCATGTCCTATTTATTTCAGTGCTGAGGTTCAAGTCTCGAGCGTAGCTCGATGGGATTTGGATTTTCTGAGGTGCAGCATGTCCATTAATTCCAGGTTGGACATGGCTTTATACGTCAGGCACAGATCGCCTCTGAACAGGCGGTATGCCACTGAGTAGAGTTGGAGTTTCTTTAACCGGGCAGCATATAGCATCTGTTTGAGCCCTTTGATCCTCTTGGTGAGGTACTTTTGGGGTCTTTCCAGTTGCTGCAGGTGTCTGGTAAGGTACATCCCAAAAGGGGCATTGTACTCAACTATGGGCCTGATGAGGGATGAGTAAAGAGGCACGATGACCTCCTGATCTAGATGTGAATCCCTTCATGATTAGGTGGGCTATATAAAATGTTTTTCTAACCACTTTGGCCACGTGGTTGTCAAATGAGAGATTGCTATCAACTTGGGTCCCCAGGTCCCTAATTACTTCTTCTGTACTTAATGGATTTCCACCTATGTGGTAATTTGTGGGAACTTTGTTTTTGCCAAAGGGATGACTATACACTTTTGGCATTTAGCTTGAGGCCATGGCTCTGGCACCAGTTGTCTGTTTCTATGAGGCCCTTTTGGAGGATGCTTGTGTCGGCTGGAGAGTCGATTATGGCACCCAGTTTGCAGTCATCTGCGAACTTGGTCAGCCACAGTCCTTCCATGTTGGCCTGTACCTCCGAGAAATATATACCGAACAAGAGAGGTCCCAGGACTGAGCCTTGTGGGACACCACTTGTAACTGGTTTGGAGTCTGACATGGCTCCAGCAATTCTAACCATGTGGGTTCTGTCCTTGAGCCAGTTTGCAATCCATCTAGTGACATAGGGGTTTATATTTAAGCTGGTGAGCTTATCTATAATGCCCGAGTGGGGTATTGTATCGAAGGCTTTGCGGGGTCCAGGTAGGCTGTGTGGACCACCTTCCCTCGTCAATGGCCTTGGTGACTGTTTCAAAGAAATCAACCAGGTTTAAGAGGCAGGATCTGCCCTTAACAAAGCCAAACTGGGTAGGATCCAGTGTTTGTAGGTCCCCAATATCTTTATTTATGAGGTCCATGATGATCCTTTCCATAGCTTTGCAGACCAAGCTAGTCAGGCTTATGGGGCGATAGTTTCCAGGATCCGTTGAGGCACCACCTTTATGGAGAGGGACCACTGTTGCTGTACGCCACTCTTTGGGCACATATCCTGTAGTAAGGCTGAGATTGAATAGTAGTTTTATGTTTGGGTTTAGCTCTTCTTTGAGTTCATGTAGGACGCAGCCCGGGACACCATCTGGTCCCATTGATGCTGTGTTTTTTGCTTTGGAGAGGCGGCTCTTACCTGAGCATCTGAGATGTCAGGGGGGCAGCACTCTGCTGGGATAGATATTTGCCCTTTTGGTGGGGGGGGGAGAAGTTTGCGCTGAACCTGTCAGCTAGGATGTTGGCAATGTCTGTGGGTTCGGTGTATTTTTTGTCATTTTGGACTAATTCTGAGCATATCTGGGAATTAGCACCCAGGTTCCTAATATAACTAAAGAAAGCCTTGTGATTATCCTTAGTGTCCTGTGCAATTTTTCTCTCGAAGCTGGCCTTAGACAATTTTATGTGTGCCCGTAGTTTTTTGCTAATACTGATCAGTGATGCCTTCCCTTTTTGGGATTTTGCTTTATCATTTAGTAGCTTCCTCCTTCTATTGTATAGTTTGTTTATGGCAGACGGCCTTTGGAGGATTGGGTCTTGGTTTTATTTGGGATCGCATGATCCATGCATTCCTGAAGGTGTTCATAGAATGTGTTTATAAAGGATTCTGCGGTCTGGGCCATATTTTCCACAGGCCCAGGGGCTTTGAAGGATTCCACCTCAGTTTTGAGGAGTGTAAAATTTGCTTTAGAGAAGTTTTTCACTGTGGTTTTCTGGGCAGGGGGTGGGGTCGGGATGTGAATATCCAGTGAGATTAGTTTATGGTCTGATCTTACCAGTGAGGGATACACTTCTGGTCTGGAGCATAGAGTCCCCATGTTGGTGATGATCAGGTCCAGTATGTTTTCCCCTCTTGTGGGAGTGGTAACAAGTTGTTCCATAGCATTTGAGTTTATAAATTCTAGGAACCTTTGGGCTAGGGTGTTGGAGCTAGAGTAATGCTCCCAGTCTATGTTTGGGTAGTTGAAGTCGCCCAATATAATGGTGTTTGGAGAGACCTTCATATTTTCCAGTGTTCTCAGGAAGGCCGAGTGGGGTTCCTGGGTTTGGGAGGGTGGTCTGTAGCAGGCTATAAACTGGAAGGCAGTTTTACCCACTGTTAGTTGCACATGGATAGTCTCTGATGCTTTGTGCTTTGCCACCAACCTGGAGGTGTGGGTATCTTTGATGAATATCGATACTCCCCCTCCTTTTGTGGTTCGGTTCAAGTTTTGGGGCCGAAAAGCATGGTATGAGGTATAACCTGGTAGTGCTGGGGTGCTCTCGGGAGCCCTGAACCAGGTTTCTGTTACTGCACAGATATCGATGTTCTCCATGCTAAGGAGAGTTTCGAAAAGTGCATCTTGAGGTTTAGACTTCTGGCGTTGAGTAGCATTACTCTTAGTTTCTTATCCCTTGTGATACCTATGGAGGTGGGTTTTCTTATCCCTTGTGATACCTATGGAGGTGGGTTTGTCTTTTGAGCCTTGCCTAAAAAAGGCACTATGGGGGTAGCAAGAGCCTTTGCCAATATCCGAAAGCCCAGGGGTGACAGGTGCAAGCCGTCTCTAGCGAAGCATCGTGGCTTGTCGAGCATATCATCCCAAGCTGACAGGCATTGGATCCCCTTTGAATGATACCAGTACTTAAGCCAATTGTTGAAATTGATCATCTTGTCTTCATATTGTGGCATCATTCTTGGTGAGGGTAAGATGCTACTCAAGGTCAGGGTCATACCAGCCTGGGCTACATGCTCAGAGAGCTCCTTTATGTCTCTTTTCATGTAGTCCAGGGAGGTACGTCTCAGGTCATTCACACCAGCATGGACAATGACTGAGTCATATTTGTACTTGCCTTGGAGTGACCTGAGTGCTTGTGTTATGTGGCGGATCCTAGCACCCGACAGGCTGCTCACCATGACCCTCTCCTTGTTCAGCCTGGTGAGTGGGACGTCAGTGTGCCTGACGATAGAGTCACCTATTACAAGTGTATCAGGTGTGTTGTTTAGTCTTAAGGGCTGTGACTGTTTGGCACACTGGCTTTGTGAGATATGTGTTGCACGTGTTTTGTTTTGGTGTAGCGGCTGCTTGGGTGTCTGCTTTGGAGGTCTCTGCTGCTTCGGCAGATCTTTATTTAGAGCCTCCGAGTATGTTTTTGTGTGACAGCATTCATTCAAATACCATGTGTAGGTTCGCATTGCCCAATCAAATCATTGTACTATTGTACATATTCAATCTCACTGGCTGGTCAGCAGTTAACTCATTAGATGAAAAATGTCACATTTGACTATACAGTTTATTTTTTTCACTCTTCAAACAAGTGGAATACAGGGCTGTGAAGATCCTATACAGTTCATCAGTATTTAAGGACCACAACCTTAGAACCAGATTCATCAGTTCCTTTCTTAGTGATATCACCAGGAGGAAGCCCTTTAGAGGTTAAATATCATGTTTATGGCATCAAAGAATTTTACATTTTAAGGTCTAATATGTACATTTTTTCTGCCATTTCTAATCCATAAATACATTATTATCTGTGCATTTTGATGACAGTAAATGTTATATTCCAAGCATATAAGTGAATCGAAGAAATTCTGCAACACAATCCTGCTCTTGTATAAATACTAAGTAAATCTGCCTACAAGTGGCAAACATTTTTTTTTAAATAATAGTACTGTATGTAAGTTGTTTTTACCTCAAGCCTTTTTTTATTCTAACACCTGAATTATTGATGGATTAGGAATGAATAAAGGGGTCTTAGTTCTTCTGAATTAATGTTAACTGAGGTATTCTGGTTATGACAAATTCTTTTACCCATTTGAGTCTAGCAGCAGTAGTTGACTTAGACAGCATTTTCTTGTGAAGGATTGTACTATAGTTCTCTGGTGTAAGTTGACAGTGTCCTCTTTTCTGTTTGTCTAACCCACTTGCCTCCCACCCCTACTCGTTATTAAATGATAGTTTTGTAGAATTCCAATGCCCCCAATCCGACACCTTTTTGAAATATGATGCCAGTGGTGGTGTTATCATTAAGTACTATATTCTTTAGTTTATGTAACTAGATACAGTAGGTAGGGGTTCTAATCTCACAGCAGTTAACTTGTGTGCGTTTCTGCCTTTAAAGCAGGAAGGTTGGCATAATAGTTAAAGTGCATGGTTTGATTTTCACATGGGGTAATTGGCTAGGTTTAAAGTGGCCCTTAAGGGCAGGTAGCCTAGTACTAATCTATGAACCTATGAACCAGCCCTCCCATTCTGTTGTAGAAGATATCTCGATAAAGTTTTGTTGTTTTTATGAGACTTATGTATAACTACCTGTTTCTCCTGTACAAAGTTAATCTCAGCCATCTTTCTCCCTCTGCACATCAGTATCACTTTACAGAATGATGCCAGGGCAATAGCTATTAAAGGGGCAGATGATGAGAAATTAGACGCTTGCTACTAACTTATACTAGAGGCATTGTTTGCCTTAGTGATAATATATGACCTAATCTCGTTTTTATTTATTTAATAATAAATATTGGCTGTTGCTTAACATCAGAAAAAAATCAGCTTTTTGGCTTTCCATCCCTAGAAAGGCTGCCATTCCTATTGTCATAACAAGACTTGCCATCAGGGTAGTTGTTCTTTATTTGTAGGCTGTTTGCTTACCTCCTTATTCCACTATGGATCTGTGTTTATAGTTTAATATACAGAATACGAATTTTAGTACTGATCCTCCAAAGTGATTGCAATCTGCCAGGAAGTCTGTTTCACAAATTATATTTTTAATAGCATATTATACCGGTAAATGGAATATGAATGATAAGCCCATAATATATCACCTTAGTTCTTTCGTATATGAGAATGCTTCTAATCCCCACCAAGCAGGATTACTTCTTGTAATACTTGTCCATCAACTAACTTAAATGGTATTCTGGCAAGAATAAGCTTTTAGGGAAAACTGTAAAACACTTTTACAAGGCAAAACATTGTACAATATCAACTCGTCCAATTAACCGAACATTTTCAGAGATCTAAGAGTTAAGTTGATTTCTTCTGAGCTTAACCTTGATACTATTTTTTGTTTGTCCTGTTACCCTCTAGGTCACAGGTACGATACCAGACCCAGCGCAACCACTGTGGATTACTTGTGTTTTGTAAATGGAATATGGGGAAAGGCTGATAATTGTATAATGATGCAATAATTATTGTGGCTCTCAAAAAACAACTTTTCATCTAAGGCTCAAATGATGACATGAACATTACCACGTCTTAAATAGCTTGGCATTGTTAATACAGCACTTTCAGTTCTGGAAATTCTCTCCATAAAGCCTGTATACTACACTTAAACTGAATGAACTCCCAGACTGGTATATTACAAAACCTGGAAGTCATACGGTGAACAGGAAAACAAATTGCTTAAAAAAAAGGTTTCAAGTAGTCTACAAAACAAAAAAAAAAACAGAGACCAAGTACAATTATTATTTTATCATGTTATGAATTGATCCATTAAAATTGCATAGGAATTTGGTTAAATCATATGAAATTCTACTAGGTCTAAGGACAATTCTGCTAAACCTGTAATCTCTTACTTGTTCTTTCATTTTACGGGACTAGACCATCAATAACAGAATTCCTTAATATATTGAGAATTTCAGGAAGCCTATCGGCATTGAAATCCATTATCTTTAGCTTTGCATCTGATTAGTAATAAGCATAAAAGTTTTCCTGCTGTGTTAGATGTTGTCAAGTTAAACCATTGTAGTTTTAAATCAATATGCAAACAATGCAAAACTTGTGGAAAAAAAATGAAAAAACAAAAACATGCATTGCTAAACTATGGCACCACAAGTACTACTCTGAATGGAATTAAGGTTCTTTCCACAGTACAGAATGTCTTCCTCTTGAGTTCAAGAATGTAAAACTTAGAACAGCCTGCCTCTGATTTGGTCATAAAGCTTTATACCCAATACATTCACAAGACTAAAGCCCTCTCATATGAGGAAATACATTTTTAAAATGTTGTCACTTTTTGGTATTTTTTGTGATGTATAATGCTACTAAAATATAATATTGTAGTGTATATATATATATATATATATACATATATATATATATATATATATATATATATATATATATATATATATACATATACACACACAACTTTGTAAGCTTTTGAGCTTATTATCTTAATTTTGCTACTTAAAATATTTGTAAGGTCATTTAGAACCATTGTAGTTAAAAGAAACTCAGAAAACTATGAAATAATTCTCTAATTAGGAATTAACAGACTGGGCATATATATTTAATCAGGGGCAACTTTTACTTGTTAAATATAAAATGCTCTGAACATTCCACATAGATGCTCCTAGAAGATACTATTTTTTTGAATCTTGCTGCATTTAATGCAACTTTCAGTTTCATACAAACTATTGTAAAAGAAGGATAACTTTTATGTGGTTCTATAAATGAAGAAGTTTAGATAAGATGTTTCTAACAGACAACTGACAAGCATGTTTTTTATTTATTTATTTATTTATTAAAAGAAGACTGGGAATGTTTCTAAAAGTAAACTGACTACCATATCTAATTTTACTGAACTGGCTGATATGAATGCAAATGTTTTCATTCTTTTCAGATATCCACAGTGCATTACTACAAATTCACCTGTGGTTGCAACAGAAAATAGATTACTAGCTCTATACGGTCATGTTCTTCTATCCTGTACTTACATCATGTCATTCTGTTCCTACTGTTGTCCTCTCTTGCTTAGCATAGACCGTAAAGAAATTAAATATGTTAGTAATTTAAATTTTAATAAATAGTAACATCAATGTTTACTAAATTAAAGTTGTTGAAACATTATTTGACATGTCATTCACTAGAAAGGCAACCTTTACAGTTAAGCAGTTTTTAGAGGATTTTACTTCCTCGGGATTATCTAATGTGATAGCACATAAAGTAAGCTATGTAATATTTATAAATCCACATCTGCATTACCAATGTAAGGTGCGCATTAGCTCTTTCAGACCACAAGATTATGTTTCAGAAACTGTTACAGCTCAAGGCATATGAATATATAAACACTAACAGACAGAACTCAATTTTTTTCAATGACTGACTCAAAGTACTTAACTGCTATTAAGTCCTAGAGTCTTCAGTTCTGCAGTGAGACAGACAAAGAGAGAGAGAGAGAGAGAAGTCAAGTCATGTTGAATATTTTAAACATTTAGCCCACAGTGATGAGCAATAAGCAAAAAGACATAACTTGACTGAATTTGACAGCTCCTCAGCACAAATGACCTTTAATAGAGAAGCAACAATGCCTATCTAGGGACAGCAGCTTCAGTGGTGCCCCAGACAAGATGGTACTTGCATAGCATATTAGCTTTTGTTATATGGCAATAGTAATGATACACCATTTAACATGCGCTTTTGCCATTAATAAGCTAAACCAGAGGATCTTGTACTCTCTGATGTACAAGTCCATTTTTATTACTTCTGATCTGAGTTTGTTGTTTGAGATAGAAAACTGTTATATGTCCATTTATTTATGTATTTATTTACGTTTTGTTAAAAAAAGTCAGGTCAGAGGAATAAATATGTGAAATAAAAAGGGGTGATCCATGAAAATTTCACATGTCCTTGAAGGCAGCTATATACAAGAAAAAACTGGATGGTATTCATAGTTTGGAACTTTGTAGCTGCATAGCGATTATCCACGAAGAGTGTCGTTATACGTATATGTAAATAAACCTAGCACAAGTTATTAATGCTGACAATGGAAAAGTGTAGGCATTTTGAAACACATACCCACTTACAGCAAAAGCGTAAAGTGCCTAAAGACAAACATTACATATATGCAAAGGATTATGTGGATGCTGTAGGCTTCATATAACTTTTCTATGCATTCAGATATTGTGGACAGATGCTACTATGTGCAGTCAAACGTGAAAGCCTTAAGGCAGGTGGTGGACTGAGCAGATTTTATTATTAATATTTTTAAAACATAAAGGGGTTTATTATGTATTATGCAATGACTGTTCATTAATATTCAAAAAGGAGCACGCAAATACGAGAATATACCAGTGGAAAAAGGTCTGGTCACCCGGATTTTTTCCCATAAGTATATCCCATAAATATTTTACTTTTCTTTCTTTTTTTAAATAAATTTGCTCAACCAAAGACCTCAAATGAATGAGGGAGACAGCACAGAGAAAAATAAAAGGATAATCAGGTACATTATGAAAAACTAAAGAAACTTACCTGATTACCCTTTCATTTTTTTCTGTCTCATCGCGCCTGAATGTTAAAAGTATCCCGATTTCTTTTTTTCTTAATAAAAAACAAACAAAAAAAAAAGCAATGGAGATCTTCCTTTCTCCATTGTTTCCTTTACACAGCACTGATGTACTGCATAAGCATGGGCACGCAAGTTCCATAGGCATGTGCAGTACATCAGGAGAGCCGCAGGATAGTGGAGAAAATTCAGGACACCACAATGCCATTATATAAAGACATTATTTAAGAAAAGTATTAAAGTAAGTATTTTTTTTCTTAAATAATGTCATTGCATAACAATAACCGACTCTGTGGTGTGATATATTGGAGTTTTACCCATGGTTGGCTTTATTTAAACATTTGGGCTTTGCCTTAGTGAATAAACCACAACAACTGTGGGCAAAACGTCAATATACCACACCAACATCATCGGTTATTGCTATATTATATCGTGACCTCCTTACGTTGACACCCTGTTGATTGCTTTAAAGAACGGAAAGAGGGAAATAGGAGAGAATGAAAAAAAGAGAGACACAACAAAGTGATAGAGATAGCAGGAACACATCAAAACGTTTGTGCTGGAGGAGGTGGGAGAAGAGTGGTACTTTGTTTTTGGCTGGGGATAGAACCCCTATTTTTTTCATATTCTTTTTTATAAGAGGGTAGTGTGAGTGTGATATAGGTAAGAGGGTACAAGAGAGAGGATAATGGAAGAAGGGGTGATGATTAGTGGTGTCCAGCAGGAGCCCACTGTCCACAAAGCCTCAAATGTTTTCATTGCCAGAATGTGTTCTACTGGAAGTACATGATAATGAAGGACAAGGGGACTGTTTTGCTGCTGTGGTCAGCAACAACTGGGACAACAATTCTTCAACCCACTGAAGAGAAGCCTCAATTGGCTAAAGCCATCTGTCCATGACCTGCATCAGCATGTCCTCAACCTGGTCAAGAATGTCCCATTCAGAGATGTTTGCCAGGCTGCCACATTCAGGGTGCCTGCAGGAATGGTAACACCTCCCTGACCCTGTGAAGACCTGCTGGGATGGGCAGAACATGAACGCTACCTAACCTGGAACTTATGTAGTTGGGCTGCTCCTGAGGAATTTGGATCTGTAAAAAAAAAATAAAATAACAGTAATGGGAAAGAAAATAAAAAATTGAAATGAATACATAATTAAGACAAAAAAAGAGAGAACAGGGAGGGGAGACACAAAAGAGAAAATACTTACAATAAAAATTCACACATAATGTTATACAACATTCAATTTCTTACATTGAATGACTTTGTTTCTAATAAACCTTTATTGAAATAAAATAGAATATACAAGAAGTGCATCTGCATACATAGGAACACTGATATAGGAAGTATTTATGTATACGTGGGACAAATGTTATGAGAAGTGCTTATGAATACTTGTGACCAATGATATGGAAGTGCTTATGCATACTTTTGAGGAATTGAGTATTTGGTGGGATTTACGTTTTGCAGTCTACTACACTAACAACCAAAACACCCCTTTATAAATACTTACATGTAATAAAATAATTTAAAGACAGTGTACTGCCTTTATATATCAACATATCTTTTTATAGTTGTTTGCAGTAATGTACTGACAGCAATGTAATCCTTCAGTTACTATCCTTTATAAATTCGTATTTATAGACATCAATGAAATCAGTTAAAGACAGCATACTATGTTTATATATTGACATATCTATTAAGTTGAATGCAGTAAAATACTGAAAGCACTGTGGGCCTTTACTTTTCCTCCTTTATAAATGCTTGCTTATATACATTAATGAAATCAGTTAAATAAAGAATATTGCATTTGTATGTTGACATATATTTTACAGAAGGTTGCAGTAATGTGCTGAAAGCACCGTAGGCCTTCAATTACCGTCCTTTATAAATACTTATTTACTTGATATACATTAACTAAATCGATTAAAGGCAGAAGACTGCATTTCTACTTCATGCTTAGCAGAGCTTCAATTAATCTTTTAGTTCTCCTTCTCTACCGGCTCATGTTATATTCTATGTCATCATCTGCTACATAGATAAGTTTGTTTTTCTTTTGGCTTTTCCCGGTTAGGGGTTGCCATAGTGGAACTCTGGTCCACTAATGATTGGCAGTAGATTTTTTATGGGTGCCAAGGTGCCAGCTTGACGCCCAACCTTCAACGAAGGCACGCCCATTCTACACATGACTTTCGAATGCCACTCGGCTGCAGGGAGGACATGCAGGCTCCGCACAGAAGGCGCTCCAGCCGAGAATAGAATGGGAGGACCTCTTGCTGTGAGGCAACAATGCTACCGCTGCACCACCTCGGCTTCTACTGCTGCAGCACCATGTCTTATCTGCTACATAGAGAAGACATGAAACAATTGTTGTTTACCTGTATTTCACCTTTTTTTTTACTTAAAATTATGAATATAACTACTGCTACTATGGAAGACATTTCATCCTCTGCTGTACTTGTTTAGTATGCATTTGTTTAAATATTTATGAGTATCTGAATTCTCATACTGTACCAATCTTTCATTGGAAGTGATACATAACTTGTTATAATTTTATTTGTGTACACAGCTTATCTGTTTGAGTAAAGGGTGGTGTCTGGAATTTTTCATACCCCTTTAGTCTCAGTTCAACCTTAAAATGTTATGGTTTGCATGTAGCAGTCTGTGAATTGTGTTTAGCCAGAAGCTGTACATACACACACAAAAATGTAGCAACTCAAGGAAATGTTAATTTCTGTTTCTTTCAATTAGAATTAAATAAAAACTGTTTGTGTTACATATGTATGCTTTACATATACTTCAATTCAATAATTTGTGCTTTTATTACTTTCCACCTAATTAGTACAAACAAAGAAGAGCATGGTATTAATAATCTGTACAGAAGTAATACAACTTGTCCTTTATTACTATGTGCTAGTCATTTTCTTGATACTGCAATCTCCACCCCCTCCTCCAGCCTCCCACAAACATACACTGTATCTGGAGTGCAGTGCCTCACTGGGAGTTAAGCCATACTGTATGTGCACTTAATATTGTGAAAGAAAGGACTATCTTATACAGTTATTATACTAATAAATATTTTCTGGTCTAGAAAAACAAAATCATTATAAAAAGGGTATGCATGTCCTAAATAAGGTAATGCAGTAACTGTAAATGAAAATATGTTGCAAAGCAAGTATTATCTAACTTTAGTCATATTTATCACAACTATGGAATATTTACAATCTAAGCATTCTACAACATAAATTATACTCATTATTATTCATGTTAAGTAACATATGTAGGCAAAAACTAAAATCAAAGGTGTTAAAAGGGATCAACGTTAAACATTGCACGTCGTGAAGGTTAAGGTATACTTGCCTAAGTACTTCACATCTCCTGAATGTCTTAGTCACAGGACTTAGTCAAGATGGCAGCTGATTCTAGAGGTCAGGCTCAAGATATGGAAAAGGTAAACACCAAGAGCATTCAGAGTGGGTCCTCAAAGCAACTGTCAGACCTTTCTTCAAAGACTATAGTGACTTACCAGGGCATGAGGAACCAGCAACTATTCCAAATAATCACAACTCAAATAATGCAGAGCCCAGTACATTGGTTATAACATTTTAAATATTTGCAGCTTGTGTAGATTATGGAGCTGAAGAGCAATAAAATAAAAAGATGACCTACATCTTAAAAGCCTAACCTCAGTTACTCTGCACTATCTATAGCCATGTTAAATCTGACAGCCCAAAGAAATAATATAAAAATAGTCTAATCGAGAGAATATTAGGGCATGTATCACTGCAACTAAATCCAAATATGCAATTCAGTTCTAGATTTTCAGCAATATTTCTTAGATGGAAATAAGTTAGATAGCTGCACAGTGACATGCACTAGTATTCCCTTACATTTAGCAGGATTTACTATTAAGCAGTTCTCTGATGACCACTTGGGAAGTTAATCCAAGAAATCTTCTAAAGGATCAGGTACAGTATAATGAATGAAGCAGAGGTAGGGCTAAACATTATCTAAACTGAAAACCGAAAGACATGAACCTTACTATAAGGATCTCCCTGACAGGCAGCATATGTAGTTAGCAGCTGTGGCACAAAGGCAAAACCCTGTGGCCCATAATACAAAGGGATGCAGCTGAAGGATCATAAAAGTACTATTTCTGAGATCTCCATAAGTGATAAGAGGCAATACAATCAAACATAATACTAGAGCAACCACATAAATCTCAAAATTTTTTAACCAGGAAACTGTGATTCACCATGTTAAATATAGCCATGAAATCAGAGAGGACCAGAACTGAATGGAGCCAGATGGCTCTTGTCCTAAGGAAGCTTCTAGTAACCTGAATAAGTCATGTGCTTATAGCTATGTGCATTTACTAATTTTATGATGTGAGACAACCATGGCAACAGTAATGGATACAAATCTTGTCTATATGTTACATATTGTAATCAGTCACTAGAAGTGTGGATATGACATAATAAAGCACTTGTTATGTGCATTAAACCCAACTGCATTAAAACAATTTTTTCATAGTTGTAGGTTTTATGTTTGGACTGAATATAATTTAAACATCCATGAGACTGTAAAGGACAAGCAAAAGGCTGATACCACCTTTTTGCCTTACCCATCTTTGTGTATCTGATAACCTATTTGATCTCCCTACCCTTGTAAGCACCTTGTTATCGTAATGTAGGCTGGTTAGTTAAAAAAACAATAATAAAGGATGTCCCTGATTTTTTAGATGCTGGGCTGTCATTAATTCCTGTCTGGTTTAAAGCTAGAAATGCACAGCATTTTATCTAGGCAAAGCAATAATAAATTAAGGATCCAGATAGCCCATCACTACACAGACATCAGGCAAGGAATAACTACCAACCCTACAGCCAAACATGCCATAGAGAAACCCAGTCATAACACTTTACTTTTCTACTCACTGACATTATTAACCAGGAAGAATTCAGAGGAAACATAAATGACAGACTGGAAAAAAGGGAACTGAAATAGTAATGCCACCCCCCCCCCCCCAATGAATGAACACTGCCTGCTCTATCAAATGTATGCTGAACCTAAGGAAACTCAATTACAAACTTTTTGTTACTGAAAATGGACCCCATTTTGATTGTTTGTTATGGGCCAAGTTTTCCCTTTCTCTGACATTTTTTACAATGACTTTGGACAATATAAGATATATTCAAAGCAGTAAGTCAAACTAGAGGAATATGAAAGCAATAATTTACAGAAAATTTGTTTCATTCCTTCTAACTCATAAATTAATTGTTAAAAAGCTCAGTAAGTTAAGGATTTATCTATGTCATTCAGATACAGATGCCCATTACCACTGTTTTTTTTTCTGGCCACCTTTTCCATATCAAGGTTGCCTAGATACAGATACGCATTTTCTCCCCTTGTTTTCCTTTTCTGCTCACTCTTCCCATATCCAAATATCCCACTCAGTTTTTCCTTGGCCCATTAAGCATTCTTGAAGGAGTATGTCTCCAGGACCCTTCGCTACTCTATACGACCCGCCTGACACTCTGGAAGAACTCCCCCCATGTTTTATCTGACACCCCTAGAAACTCACTAGCAGCATGTGTCCAACTCCCTTGCACATGACTAAAAATTAATTTTTGGCAACGCCTTTCTGGAAATCGAACACCCCAAGCCACCCGCATAAGTTACATTACTTACAACCCTGGCAGTGCACAAAGTGGACCGATCTAGCCTAACTCACTGTATGTTGCTCTGCATAATACCAAACATGGATAAACAGTATAATGCTTTATCAGGCAAACATTGCACCAGCATCCCACTTTTTTGTGGTTACATCCATATTGACCAACTGAACTGGCCCCCTGATCCCAGGCGGAATGGCAATATCCAACAACTTTCAGTTTAGGTGTCTGTGACCTCTGGGTCTATCCTACTATAAACAACCCACTCAAACAAGATTTGCTGGTCCATGCTTGCTAGAAGTACAACATTTTAACTCCCCTTGCAGCACTGTGTGCCCAAATCCCTTTGCACACAGCTTATACTGCTGGTGATATATCTCCTGTATTTTGACAACAAAATTAATAATTATAAATTAACTTGACCTCTTTGTAAATTGAACACTTGCAAGTCACTCACACAGGTTACTTCACCCACCTCCCATGCAGTACACAAAGGGGACCGATTTAACATGACTATCTTTAGATTTCTCTGCAATAATTTGAGCAAAGATAATGATCTTAACACTTTAGCAGGCACATACTATGTCTGCTTCTGCCTTGTTTTTTAAGCACTGCAGCTACATCTATATTAACAAACCTGACCGGCTCTCAGATGGAATGATGAAGTCCTACAACCTTCAGTTAGGGTGCCTGCTATACCCTCTATTGTCTAGTCACCTATAAACAACCCACTCAAACATGAATTGCAGATCCATGCTGACATCGGATCTGCATTCTGACTAACTCCAGACCCTGACTGAAAATCCATACTCCGCATTAGTGGATCTGCACTCCACTCAATATCTGAGTTGTTTGGCTTCTGATACATACCTACAATCAACTGCATTACTAGCTGAGTTAAGTACAAACTTGCAATGTTAAAGATTGTGCTGCATTTTATTTTATTTTCTTGTGTATTTAATTGCTTCATTAGTCTGTGTCTCTCTGTATTTATTTATTTTTCTGTTTAATTGTTTCATAGAACACTGTGGTCTCTCTCTGTCTCTGCAGTTAGTGGGGGCTATTGTGTTTCTCTTCATTGATATTCAGTGTTAAACTCTTAGCCTAGAGGGTTTCTGTGTATTTATCAATGTTAGTCACATATCTTTGAATGTATTACTGCTCGATATCTGAGTTGTTTGGCTTCTGCTACATGCCTACAATCAACTGCATTACTAGCTAAGTTAAGTACAAACTTGCAGTGTTAAAGATTGTGCTGCATTTTATTTTATTTTGATTTTTCTGTGTATTTAATTGTTTCATTGGTCTGTGTCTCTCTGCAGTTATTTATTTTTCTATGTAATTGTTTCATGGTATACTGTGGTCTCTCTCTATCTCTGCCTCTGCAGTTAGTGGGGGCTATTGTGTTTCACTTCATTGATATTCAGTGTTAAACTCTTAGCCTAGAGGGTTTTTGTGCATTTATAAGTGTTAGTCACATATCTTTGAATTTATTACTGCTCAACATCTGAGTTGTTTGGACTCTGCTACATAGATACAATCAACTGCATTACTAGCTAAGTTAAGTACTAGCTTGCAGTGTTAAAGATTGTACTGCATTTTATTTTTCTGTGTATTAAATTGTTTCATTGGTCTGTGTCTCTCTGTATTTATTTATTTTTCTATTTAATTTTTCATAGAATACTGTGGTCCAGTAGCAGCTGGTGGCTTCAAATCAAAGGGGGGCTGCAGGAGACAGTTGAATGGGTGGTGTCAAGGGGAAGGGGTGTGGCCAACTAGAAAGGGGAGGAGCTATGCTCAAAACCACAAAAACTAACTTTAATTAAATACGCTGCCCTGGGTGCTAAACCATCATTATGAGAGTCCAATTAAGACAAAATAAGTGTAGAAGAATAAAAATATTTCAATGCATTGGCTGCTTGACAGCTTACTTAATATCTAGATGGAAACAAATGGTTGTGAGGCATGAAAAAATAAATTACTTTTTAAATAAATTACTGGAATGCCAGTCAAAATCAAGTATAAGAAAAACAAGCAGCACTCAACTCAAAACACTTCTCCTTGCACTGCAGTTCTAATTATAATTTATATTCAGCTTTATTAAAGTACCAAGTAACATACTGAAAGTAGAAATCTCAGTGATGCCCCCACTTGTAAAAATGTTTCTTATCCAAAAAAGACCTGCTGCCTGATAACTATCTACTTGTTTCATGGGGAAAACATGATCAAAGTAAAAAATGAAAAGCAAACAAGAAACAAGCTCAAGATACATTGCTTAAAGGATTACTGTACAGGTTATGGACCACACATGATTGGCATTCTGTTTAGTTTACGGGTAAAGCCTGTAGAGATGACTGGAAATCCCCAACAAGTGTGAGCTTTTTAAAAGAATGTAATCCTGTCCTTCAATACCAAAGGCTTACACATTATCTTGTTAAGTATTATCTGCATGGCAACAACAGAAAGGCTTTCAGTGTTGGCAATTCATTAACAGTATGCATATTAAAGCTTACCTGCATCTTACGATCTCAGACAGGCTTACCTTATGGTCATTAAAGCATTGCTACTTAAACACAGAGCAACAGGCACTTTGAGTAATAAGCATAAATCTGAGTAAGAAGCATAAATCAACAGTACAAAAATATGACAGAAACCAGACCATTCTGCAAAATCAAGGACAGATGAAAAGCCACTGTAGTACTTGTGTCTACCTTGGATGGGGGGGGGGGACACACTGCACATTTACACTGTATAACTACTCCTTGCCTTGCTCGGACACATCCAGAGTCACTACATGGGGGAGTGGGGTGCAACAAGTATGTCACAATTTGAAATGTCTCTGGCTGAATGTGATGGCCCTGACACATTTTACATACCTCTCAACCTCAGAGCAAGAAATCTGGACAAAGCCATACACAGAAGTGCGACAAAGGCCCAAAAATAAGGACAATTTTTAAATATTGCTCTAATAAACTTAGAAAGGTAATAGAATAGGTCTTGCATTAGTATGAATTTCTGAAGGGAATACAATCTGAAACTCAAATGTCTGTCATTATTTTCTAACTTCAGTCTTTAATGAGTTGTCACTAATTTGCCAAAACACACAATTTTATGAAAAATGGACCATAAATGTGATACAAAAATATGAAATAGCCACACAATACAGCTGGGAACCTGTCAAAGAAGGGACACTTTAATATTAGTACTGCTAACTTGAGCAGCTGACAAAATAAAATAATCTACATGCATTTCAAGTAATCTATAACTTTGATTATTATAATTATTTCTTAATTGTAAACCCTACACGTTTTCTTCCAAAATTGCTATTTTGCGGAGGAATTATTAGGGGGAAGAGCAACATTTTGAGCCAAAATCGGGGACAGTTGAGAGGTTGGCTATGCCTAATTCTATAAAGCAATTTGCATGTACCTCTCAACCTGTTAATGCAGTAAATCTGAACAAGGCCAAATATATTGGGGGAACATATAAACAGTACTAAAAACTGCTCTTGTATAAATTGAGACAGTTGATAGAATAGCAGTTCTTACTTTAGCATGCATTTTTCTGAAGGTTATGAAGTCTGAAACTCAGTGTATCATTATTTAGTGACTTCATTCCTAAATGATTTGCCAGAAAACTACAAATTTTATGAAGAACAAACCAAAAATAAGAAGCAAAAATCTATTCATTCTTTGAAAATCTGGACAGTTGGGAGGTATAGTTCAGCTGGGCCTGTCTCAGTTTGCTGCCTTCCCCCCTGACAAAATAATGGTTGAATGGAGCCTCAGCAGCCATTCCAATGATCCATTACTTGGCTATTTCACTCCATTTACCATAAACACTAATGTGCATACTGCTTTACTTCTATGATGAGTTGGACTTTATTTGAAAGTTTTATGTTGTATTTTACAGCACAAACACTAAGACATCTGCTAAACAAAGCAATGCAGTCTCACAATGAAAAACAGACTTAGCATTAAAACTTCTCTGCCCTTGAAACTCACATTCATTGAAACAGCATTGAAACCCACATTCAAAGAAAATACATTTTGCCAGTGGCAGATAAAGATTAATTTTGGGCTGTTTTCAAATCATAGGCCCCTTGCATATGAAACATACATATGCTCTTTGATACACCTTCCTCATTGTACTAAATTTATATTCCTTGTACAATACAGTACAGTTGTTAGAGGGCGTTTTAAATTTGTTTTGAACATTTTTCCAGTAAGCAATGAAACAAAACGCATGCACCCATAATGACAAAACTGCCCAGTTCAGAACATTTCCATCATAAAAGTATACTCAGACTTCCACAGTCCACCATTATTAGTAAATATGCACAATTCTACAGTCCACCATTATCAGTAAATATGCACAATTCTACAGTCCACCATTATCAGTAAATATGCACAATTCTACAGTCCATTATCAGTAAATATGCACAATCTCTGAAGAAGTAAAAGTCATCTAAATAATTCCACATTAAAGAAATCTGTAACTAATGAAGAGGTTGCTGCTAGCAAACACCTTTATATTTCATGGTTTCATTGAAAAATAAAGTGTATGTTGCCCCTCAGGAATAAATTGCCTATATTACATTAAAAAATGATAAGCTAGTAATATTGCAAGAGGAAATGGATGGCAAACTGATAACAGACTCATAGTTAGTATCTTCACCAAGGAGAACATTCTCAATATGGCAACCTTCACCCCTTGTGGGAGTAGAACCCACAGCCTTCTGCATCAAAAGCAAGTACACAACCTGTTGTGCTATTAACAAGACAAACCAGCTTCACTTAAGCAACACTAAACTTCTGTTCCCCTGCAGCTCTCAGCTCCTTGTAAAATCTACTCAATACTCATCTGCATCTCAACTTCGCAGTACAAGAAAACTGGAAAAAGCCAAAATTTATTGGGGGGGGTGGGCTCAAAAGCCCAAAAACCAGGGACACATTAAACATTGCTTATATAATCTTGGAAAGTTGCTATAATAAAATGCTATGTTACCACCATACATTTTACTGCCAAGGTCCCTGTGCAAAACAGTCAGAGCAACATACCACTATGCCAAATCAGCTGCTTTGTGAAAGAGAAATGCTGCGTTGCCACCATACATTTTACTGCCAAGGTCTCTGTGCAAAACAGTCAGAGCAACATACCACTACGCCAAATCAGCTGCTTTGTAAAAGAGAGGAAGACTGGAAGCTAAATAGCTATCATTTAGTAAATTCAGTTATCACCATAGCTGTCAACCTCTTACTACAAAACACCTGGACAAATCCAGTAATGAGGGAATACAGCCCTCAAACATTTTCATTGAATTCAGTTCTTGCCATAGCTGTCAACCTTAGCACAAAAATCCTGGATGAAGCCAATAATGGGGGAATACAGTCCCAAAAATAGGGACAAATTTCAAATATTCATCTTATAAACTTAGAAAATTGCTAGAATAAAAAGGGTGTAGGTTGTGTTACTATGTATTTTCTGAAGAACATGAAGTCTGAAATTCAAATGCCTGTCAATTTTACTTCTGACAGAACAAAAACAATTTTCAGCAGAGGCCCAAGGAGAAATACTGCAGACATGTCTTTGTAAAATGGCAGGGCACCAGAGCAAATCCCCACAAACACAGGGAGGAGATGCAGACTCCACACAGAAGGCACCCCAGCCAAGAATCAAACCAGAAAAACCTATAGCTGTGAGGCAACAATACTACCACTGCACCATCAAATATGGAAGGAATTAAAACATTCAGAAACCTGAAGTCTGAAATTCAAATGCCTGTCAATTTTATTTAACATTTGTTAATCAGGACAGTCTGACTAGGAACAAAAAAACAATTTTCAGCAGAGGCCCAGGAAGAAATAATGCAGACATGTCTTTGTAACATGGGAGGACACAAAAGCAAACCCACACAAACACAGACCCCACAAAGAAGGCACCCCAGCCAAGAATCAAACCTGGGAACCTGCAGCTGTGAGGCAACAATGCTACCACTGCACCATCAAATATCAAGCATTGCAACATTTACAAACCACAGGTATTATGAGGAACAGATCAGATCAAATATGAGGCAAACATCTGCAATTTTTTTACAAATGGTGGTGGGTAGGTAATTCAGGTCTTTAACACCTGCATACAAGATACAGGGTTCAAGCCTGAGGTATTCCCTAACACACACACACACACACACACACACACACACACACACACACACACACACACACACACACACACACACACCTGTAGTAGCAAACCACAAAAACTAAATATACTCCCCTGGGTGCCAAACCGTCATTATGAGAGTCCAATCAATGCAAAATGAAGTGTAGAAGAATAAAAATATTTCAATGCATTGGCTGCATGACAGCTTAATATCTAGATGGAAACAAAAAAGGTTGTGAGGCATGAACAAATCAATTACTTTTTTTTAAATACATTAATGGAATGCCAGTCAAAATCAAGTATAGGAAAAACAAGCAGCAGTCATCTCAAACCACTTCTTGCACTGCAGTTCTAATTATAATTTATATTCAGCTTTATTAAAAGTACCAAGTAACATGCTGAAAGCAGAAATCTCTGATATCCCCACTTGTAAAAATGTTCCTTATCCAAAAAAAGACCTGCTGCCTGACATCTACTTGTTTCATGGTGAAAACATGATCAAAGTAAAAATGAAAAGCAAACAAGAAATAAGCTCAAGATACATTGCTTAAAAGGATTACTGTATAGGTTATGGACCACACGATTGGCATTCGTTTATGGGTAAAGCCTGCAGAGATGACTGGAAGTCTCCAAGTGTAATGAGACTCTTAAAATAATGTAATCCTGTCCTTTATTCCAAATGCTGGCATATGCATTTCAATACTCAAGGCTTATACATTATCTAGTTAAGTATTCTATACATGGCAACAGAAAGGCTTTCAATGTTGGCAATTCTTTAACAGTATGCTTATTAAAGCTTACTTGCATCTTGCAATCTCAGCCAGGCTTACCGGATTGTCATTAAAGTATTGCTACTTAAACACAGAGCAACAGGCACTTTGAGTAATAAGCATAAATTAACAGTACAGAAAATATGACAGAAACCAGACCATTCTGTAAAAATCAAGGACAGATGAAAAGCCACTGTAGTACTTGTGTCTACCTTGGATGGGTGGGATTCTCTGCACATTTACACTGCATAACTACTCCTTGCCTTGCTTTGACACATCCAGAGTCACTACATGGGGGAGTGGGGTGCAACAAGTATGTCACAGTTTGAAATGTCTCTGGCTGACTTGTGATGGCCCTGACACATTTGTCATACCTCTCAACCTCAGAGCAAGAAATCTGGACAAAGACATACAAAGAAATGGGACAAAGGCCCAAAAATAAGGACAATTTTTAAAATATTGCTCTTATAAACTTAGAAAGATAATAGAGGTCTTGCATTAGTATGCATCTTCTGAATGGTATGAAATCTGAAACTCAAACGTCTGTCATTATTTTCTAACTTCAGTATTTAATGATTTATCACTAATTTGCCAAAAAAACACAATTTTATGAAAAATGGACCAAAAATGTGATGTAAAAAATATAAAATAGCAACACAATACAGCTGGGAACCTGTCAAAGAAGGGACACTTTAATATTAGTACTGCTAACTTGAGCAGCTGACCAAATAAAAGAATCTACATGCATTTCTGAAATAAAAGTAATCTGATTATTAGTTATTTCTTAATTATAAACCCTCCACGTTTTCTTCCAAAATTGCTATTTTGCAGAGGGATCATTAGGGGAAGAGCAACATTTTGAGCCAAAATCAGGGACAGTTGAGAGGTTTGGCTATGCCTAATTCTATAAAGCAATTTATTTGCATGTACCTCTCAACCTGTTAATGCAATAAATCTGGACAAGGCCAAATATATTGGGGGAATATATAAACAGTACTAAAAATTGCTTTTGTATAAACTGAGACAGTTGATAGAACAGGTCTTACTTTAGCATGCATTTTTCTGAAGGTTATGAAGTCTGAAACTCAGTGTGTCATTATTTATTGGCTTCATTCCTAAATGATTTGCCAGAAAACCACACATTTTATGAGGAACAAACCAAAAATAAGAAGCAAAAAATCTATTCATTCTTTGAAAATCTGGACAGTTGAGAGGTATAGTTCAGCTGGGGCTGCCTAAGTTTGCAGCCCTTCCCCCTCACAAAACCATGGTCAAATGGAGCCTACCCCTGCATACATTCCAATGATCCATTACTTGGCTATTTCACTCCATTTACCATAACCACTAATGGGCATACTGATTTACTTCTATGATTTGAACTTCATTTGAAAGTTGTATTTTGCATTTTACAGCACAAACACTAAGACATCTGCTAAACAAACTTGGCAGTAAAATTTCTCTGCCCTTGAAACTCACATTCATTGAAACAACATTGAAACCCACATTCAAAGAAAATACATTTTACCCGTGACAGATAAAGATTAATTCTGGGCTGTTTTCAAATCATAGACCCCTTGCATATGAAACATACATGTGCTCTTTGATACACCTTCCTATTGCTTTGAACATTTATCCAGTAAACAATGAAACAAAACGCATGCACCAGTGACAAAACTGCCCAATTCAGAACATTTCCATCATAAAAGTCTACTCAAACTTCTACAGTCCACTATTATCTGTAAATATGCACAATTCTACAGTCCACCATTATCAGCAAATATGCACAATCTCTGAAGTAGTAAAAAAGTCATCTAAATAATTCCACGTTAAATAAATCTGTAATGAAGAGGTTGTTGCTAGCAATCACCTTTATATTTCAAGGTTTCGTCGAAAAATAAAGTGCCTGATGCCCCTGAGGAATAAACTGCCTAAATTACATTAAAAATAAGCTAGTAATATTGCAATAGGAAATGGATGACAAACTGATAACAGGCTCATAATTAGTATCTTAACTTTCAGTACGGCAGCATTCACCCCTTATGGGAGTAGAACCAACAACCTTCTGCATGAAAAGCAAGTACACAACCTGTTGTGCTATTAGCAATGTGAGCTAACTTAGCATAATCAGCACTAAACTTCTCTTCCCCTGCAGCTCTCAGCTCCTTGTAGAATCTACTCAATACTCAACTGCATCTCAACTTCACAGCACAAGAAATCTGGAAAAAGCCAAATTTATTGGGGTGGGTCAAAAGGGCAAAAACCAGGGACATATTAAACATTGCTTGTATAATCTTGGAAAGCTGCTAGAATAAAATGCTGTGCTACCACCATACATTTTACTGCCAAGGTCCCTGTGCAATGAATCAGAACAACATACCACTACGCCAAATCACCTACTTTGTGAAAGAAAAATGCCGTGTTACCACCATACATTTTACTGCCAAGGTCCCTGTGCAAAACAGTCGGAGCAACATACCACTACGCCAAATCAGCTGCTTTCTGAAAGAGAGGAAGACTGAAACTGAAATGGCTATCATTTAATGAATTCAGTTCTCACCATAGCTGTCAACCTCTTAGCACAAAACACCTGGACAAATCCAGTAATGAGGGAATGCAGCCCTCAAACATATTCAGTGAATTCAGCTCTGGCCATAGCTGTTAACCTTAGCACAAAAAACCTGGACAAAGCCAATAACAAGGTAATACAGTCCTAAAAATAAGGACAATTTTCAAATAGTCATTTTACAAACTTAGAAAATTGCTATAAAGATTGTGTTACTATATATTTATTGCTAGAATAAAAAGTTGCTTTACTATGTATTTTCTGAAGAATATTAAGTCTGAAATTCAAAGGCCTGTCAATTTTACTTCTGATGGAACAAAAACAATTTTCAGCAGAGGCCCAGGGAGAAATACTGTAGACACATGTCTTTGTAACATGGCAGGACACCAGAGAAAATCCACACAAACACAGAGATAAGATGCAGACTCCACACAGAAAGCACCCCAGCCAAGAATCAAACCAGAAAACCTATAGCTTTGAGGCAACAACACTGCCACTGCACTATCAAATATGTAAGGATTTAAACATTCAGAAACCTGAAATCTGAAATTCAAATGACTGTCAATTTTATTTAACATTTGTTCATCAGGACAGTCTGACTTGGAACAAAAAAAACAATTTTCAGCAGAGGCCCAAGAAGAAATAATTCAGACATGTCTTTGTAACATGGGAGGACACAAAAGCAAACCCACACAGACACAGGGAGAAGATACAAACCCCACAAAGAAGGAACCCCAGCCAAGAATCAAACCTGAGAACCTGCAGCTGTGAGACAACAATGCTACCCTGCACCATAAAATATCAAGCATTGCAATATTTACAAACCACAGATATTATGAGGAACAGATCAGATCAAATATGAGGCAAAAATCTGCAATTTTTTTACAAATGGTGGTGGGTAGGGAATTCAAGTCTTTAACACCTCCATACAAAGTACAGGGTTTAAGCCTGAGATATTCCCTACCACACCACTATGAGTCTAACCTCCAGTATATTGAACCTTTGGCATTTTCACACACACACACACACACACACACACACACACACACACACACACACACACACACACACACACACACACACACACACACACACACACACACACACACACACACACACACACACACACACACACACACACACACACACACACACACACCACTTACCTGTAGTAGCTCTTGTCCTTCTCCATATAAATAAATCCAAACTCCGATCCCTCTCCATAAATCCAATGCAAGTGAAACCACCATAAATGCATCCAAACCCCACCCGATGCAAGTGAAACCACCATAAATACATCCAGACCCGCGAGATCCTCCGATCCCTGCAAGTGAAACCAATACATCCAAACCCCGCGCAAAACGACCCGTGAGATCTTCTCGACGAGACCGCAGCAAATTCCAGACTGCTGACGTTGCAGTCTGACCCCTACGTGTTTTCCCAGTGAGTTCCAGGGTAGTCTATGCAGTTTAAAACTGCATAGACTTCTGGGAGGTCCGTTCCTCATGTTTCCTAATCAGGACTGCTGCTGATGTTGCAGTCTGACCTTGACGCGTTCCAGGACAGTCTATGCAGTTTAAAACTGCATAGACTTCTGGGAGCTCCATTCCTCATGTTTCCTAATCAGGACTGCTGCTGAGACAATCTGCGCATGCTCCAGACTCCCAGCAGCAGTCCGGACTAGTGCGCATGCACGAAGTCCGCAAATTTTTAAACTTTTTTTCTTTTTATTTCTTTTTTATTTTTATTTCTTTTATTTTGCAGTTGAAGGGGCTGCAGTCCGGCAGTCCAATAGCACGGGCCGCCCCTGCTGTGGTCTCTCTCTGTCTCTGCAGTTAGTGGGGGCTATTGTGTTTCACTTCATTGATATTCAGTGTTAAACTTTTAGCCTAGAGGGTTTCTGTGTATTTGTAAGTGTTAGTCACATATCTTTGAATTTATTACTGCTCAATATCTGAGTTGTTTGGCTTCTGCTACATATCTACAATCAACTGCATTACTACCTAAGTTAAGTACAAACTTGCAGTGTTAAAGATTGCACTGCATTTTATTTCATTTTATTTTTCTGTGTATTTAATTGTTTCATTTGTCTGTGTCTTTCTGTAGTTATATATTTTTCTATTTAATTGTTTCATAGAATACTGTGGTCTCTCTCTGTCTTTGCAGTTACTGGGGGCTATTGTATTTCATTTCATTGATAGTGTTAAACTCTTAGCCTAGAGGGTTTCTTTGTATTTATAAGTTTTAGTCACATATCTTTGAATTTATTACTGCTCGATATCTGAGTTGTTTGTCTTCTGCTACATTCCTACAATCATCTGCATTGATAGCTGAGTTAAGTACAAACTTGCAGTGTTAAAGATTGTACTGCATTTTATTTAATTTTTCTGTGTATTTAATTGTCTCATTGGTCTGTGTCTCTCTGTAGTTATTTATTTTTCTATTTAATTGTTTCATAGAATACTGTGGTCTCTCTTTGTTTCTGCAGTTAGTTTCCTGCTCGCCCTCTCTATTCTTGTTGTGGTATTAATCTTGGTGGCTTTGGAATTCCCCACCCCTCCTGTAAATGTGTGTTTGAACACTCCTCCTAAGTCTGTTTCATTTGCTCACTCAACCGTGTACAGTGAGATCATATTTTGAATTAAGACACTCCTACCAGTCCCATCTGTTCAGCTCTAGCCCAGCTTCCTTTCCACTCTAGTTTCACTAGCTCATTCTACCTAATACAGAGATAACATTTGTAAAGGGTAAGCCACTAAGGTTCTTAATTTTGAATTATCTTCAGTTTCTCCTTTCTTCCTTTCCACTTTTCAAAAAAAATTTTTTTTTCTAAGCTTGTTTCCTGCTTTTCCTGTAACTAGTTTAGTCCAGATACAGATTTACTGTAACCAGGACTGCTTGTAAGCTTCTGAGCCCCCAAAGCCTTTTTGTGTTGGAAGGAAGCCTTCTAGCTTATCAATGGGAGTGGTAAGCACTAGGTAACCTATCTACCACAAGAGTGGTTTCTGGCCCAGAAATTGTAGTTTATTGGCCGTTTGGGCAGTTTTTCCATCTCTTTCAACTTTCTGGTTTAAAAGCCTGTGTTTACGGTTGTTTGCCACCTTTCCTGTTGTGACGATTGTGAAGAGATGGGCGAAGGCTGCCATCCTAGGCAAATATAATTTGATATATAATTCTGTCATTTGTATAAATAAATGTAAAAATAAGGCTTGTGTTTTTAAATGAAAGAAAACACTATAAAATGTGAACTTCAAGATGGTTGCAACATTGCCATCTGCTGTAAGGAAAACCAAGCCACGCATTTCAAATGTCTTTGAAAGTACAATTATCTAAAAAATGATGCCAGAGTGGCTTGCTGAACACATTCTTCCTATTTTCTTAACTTAAAGAATAATTGTTGGAGTGCACATGTGGAAGGTGCTTTACTGCTTTGGTTTCTGCTAGAGTGCATATGTGAAACAACTTTTATTGTTGTATTCTCCTGTGCAGGTATTAGCTTGCTAAATAATGTAAATGGAGTTTCTATTAGTGTGGGAACTCAGAGCAGGTGTCGAGATGATGCAATATGAATACTGGGAAAACCTAAGTGTCAAAAATGATGTAATCTGGGGAGGACCAAGAGACATTTTAGCAAGTGATGTTTTATAAACTGTGTCTCAGAGAGAGATAGAGGAATTTTGATCTTGATATCCAACTTATCAGCACTCTGCTTATGCTCACATGTAAGTTTTTAGTACTGTGATTTCTTGTAGGAATAGTTAAAGCTAGTAAATATTAATTAGGTGTTTTTCTTTGAAATCAGACCTGTCCTACTGTATTATTTTAAGTTTCTGTGTGATCTCTGAACTCTTAGAGATCTCTGTCATGAAGTAGTTTTGTCTTGTTTTTTAATTATTTATTATTAAATATTTTTAAAAGCTTCTACATGAGGATGCTTTGTGTAGAGATAAGCTCTAGAATACATTGCATATTTATAGAGGTTATTGTAATAGGCCACTCTAAAGTAAGCCTTGACTGTCAGTCATACTACCATTGGATAATAATATTGCACAGTAATAATTGGACACCCTTTTAAGGGCCTTTTAGTAGCTGATATTATTAACTTGGTGGTAGCAGTAATTATTACCATATAGTCTGGGTAAAGGGGCACAGTTGGATAATCTATGTCAGCCTTTCCCAGGACAGTCTGAAGTTGTATAAATACTTATTTCAAAGTGTGTGTGTGTTGTGTCAACTACTTGGCAGGGATACAAAGCACTGGTTGGACAGAGAGGGTACTGGAGGTTTTAGCTTCCCAGTTGGGCTGAGATCTGGACCCTATATCTGTGCCAGTGGAGAGTCTTATTGGGGACCTGGTGAGCAAGGGAGCAGCCAGCCCCAGGCTGACTGTGACCTCTGTGTGCACTTAAGGGGAATTGTACTTTACTGTGTGTATTAGTTATCCTTTCGTCTTCTAGGAGATGACCTCTCTGGTGTTAGTGGTGAGGATTGAGGCTCCTTGATTGCTGGGCCAGGGTACGGTCATCACAAGTTTTCTTCCCCCAGGGGAACTCAAGAAAAGTTTTCAAGTGTCCCTTGAGAAACACCGCTTGAGAGTGTCAGTTCTATCTGGGTGTCTACCTGGCTGAAACGCAAGCAACCTCCACCCCCCAAAACAACCCAAATGACACATAGCCCACAGACTCAGTGTGCCGATAAACCACAGCCCATAAAGCAAACCAACGTACCCAACACACTAGTCATAGATAACTCTATAGTCAGGCACGCTGATGTCCCACTCACTAGGCTAAACAAGGAGAAGGTCACTATCAGCTACCTGTCTGGTGCCAGAATCTGCCACATAACCCATGCACTCAGGTCACTTCACAACAAAAACAAACATGACTCTGTCATCATCCATGTTCATGTGAAAGACCTGAGACTACATGAAAAGAGACATGGAAGAGCTATCCAATCTTGTAGCCCAAGCAGGTATGACCCTAGCCCTGAGTAGCATCCTGCCATCACCCAGCATGATACTGCAGTACAAGGACAAAATGATTGACTTCAACAGTTGGTTAAGATTCTGGTGTCATTCTATGGGGATCCAGTATCTGTCTGCATGGGACAACATGGTCAACAGACCATAATGTTTTGCCAGAGATGGCCTGCACCTGTCACCCCTGGGATTCTGGGTACTGGCTAAGGCTCTTGCCGCCCCTATAGTGCCTTTTTTAGGCAAGGTTCAAATGACAAATTCACCACCATAATAGAAACAGGCAAGCAAAAACTGAGGGTAATGCTACTCTATGCTAGAAGTCTAAATCTCAAAATGCACTCATTTGAGGTGCTCCTTAAAATGGAGAACATTGATATCTGTGCAGTGACTGAGACATGGTTCAAGGCTCTAGAGAGCACCCCTGCATTACCAGGCTATAACTCATACCATACTTTTCGGCCATCTAACCTGGACCAGAACACCAAAGGTGAAGGTGTGTCCATATTCATTAAGGATATCCACACCTTCAGGCTAGTTGCGCAGCATAATTCATCCGAGGTTATCCAAGTGCAACTAACTCTGGGCAAAACTGCAATTCAAATTGTAGCTTGCTACAAATCCCCCACCATGCAGCAGGATTCCAACTCCTCTTTTCTTGATATACTGGAAAATATTAGGGTTCAACCAAACACCCTGATAATGGGCGATTTCAACTACCCCACCATTAACTAGGAAAACTACTCATATACCAACTCCTTTACTCAATGCTTTATGGAATTCATAAATTCCAATGCGCTGGATCAACTTATCCACACCCCGCAACAATATCCTAGACCTAGTCATTACCAGCATGAGTGACTGGTGTTCCACATCTGAAATCAACTCCTTGTTGGACAGATCCAACCATAAGCTAATCATCTAGATATCTGCATCCTGCCCCCACCCACCATTAAGAAAAAAACAATAAAAAAAAATTCTCCAAAGCCAACTTCATGCTTCTTAAGACAGAAGTGGAGAACTTCATGACACACATGCAGATGGACAATACAGTTACAACTGCTGAATCCTACACAATTGCACTCTCTAAGCACTTACATGAGTGCATGGATCGTGCTATCCCAAACAAAACCAAGACACTATTCTCCAAAAGAAGGAGGCTAATCTAGTGGTCTCATGTCATAAACAAACTCTACAAGAGAAGGAAGAAACTGTTGCAAAAGAGAGTAAAATCCCATGAGTGGAAGACCTCCCTGCTCAGCCTCAGTAAGAAGCTGAGATCCCTTATAAGATCCTCCAAAGCTAGCTATGAAAACAAAATCGCTACTGATTCTAAGGGCAACCACAATGCATACTATAGCTATGTCAATAATCTCAGTGGCAACACCCAAATCTGCTCTGAGTTACAGCACAATGGCATGAAAATTACAAAACCAACTGATATTCCCAACATCCTGGAAGATAGGTTCAGTGCAGAGGCAATTGCAAGCCATCAAGTTAAACTACGGCCCCATTTAACCATCTAATGAATATGATAATGACCAAATGAGATCTTTTTCCCAAAATTCAATTCAATAGCAATCCTGCCATCACACCAACTATCCATTATAAACAGTAAGACATTTAAACAACCATCATGGCATTTTAACAATACAAACACCCCACTCCATACCACTGCCATACTAAAGAAATGAAAATGAACCCTAATTCCCAACAACTCCATCTGAACCTCCTAAACCAGATTAACATGAAACTCCAGATATCCATCATCCCTCAACCCACTTAAATTATATCCACCATCCGAAAATCACATGCCTCATTTGTCAATAAATGTAAATCTCCATCAACCTCCCTATCCCTCTGCCAAAAGGCCATCCCACAAAATACTACAAAAGGGCACCACAATGCTAAAACAATGCATCAATTTAGCAAACCTCATGAAGACTACTCAAGTAACTGGGTGATATGCAACACAATATCTCAATGTCTTAATCCACTGCTTGACCTTGGCTTTCTATTCAAAAGTTTCCTTCCCTTTGTTACCTTTGCATCTGGTAAAAAAAATAAAATATAACCTACATCTGCAAGGAACCATAAAGCAATGCCTTACATATGATTTCTATTTTCTGTGTAGACAACCAGGGACCCAGCTCTTCACATGTTCTACCTACACACAAGTCATATGTTTGCCAAAACACCTCCTGCCAGCTCAAAACATAAGTCAAATGGCACAAGTGAGACTTGCTCCCAAGCTCTAACCTGGTATATGACAGTAGCAGAACCTACTTGAGGGACAGATTAATCTCACAGAAGATACCACCTTTTGGAACTCCCACTTCATGTCAAGCACCTTAAAATAACTCTCTACAATTTCTTCAATTGTATGAGCATTGTGACTCCACCCCACCTGCGGGAACCCAAAACTCTGATTAAACAATACCAAACCCAGCTTTACCCCAACCCTAGCATACCTTGCCCTCCCTTGCCCCTACACCACCTCAACCCACATCAACTCTGATATGCCTTAATGAACACCGAATGAAGCAACATTACCTACTATGTCATTGTGCACCACTTCAGTGTACCCCACTCAAGCAATGGAGGCATCCACCCCAGCAAAATCCATTACCTTTCAAATTCACCTCCATCAAGCGAATGACTGTTGCTCACTCTGTGCTCCGTCATCTGTGACCTCATTGCAAACCACTCTAGCAACTGGGACATCCAATGCAACAGCCAACATCACCTTTGGTGTCAACTTCCTATGGGTCACCCACCGACCTCAGACCATGGACTAAATGCCAGTGTAATACTCCCCATCTGCAAAACAAATAAAACTGTAAATTCTCTGCACCCATACATCAAGGCTTCTTAATGACATCAGCTACACAGCTACTACCCCATCAGCCACTGTCAAGACTTACCTTGTTCATGAACTACATGGCTACTAACCCATCAGCCATTGTCAAGACTTAACTTGTTCATCACCTACATGGCTACTACCCCATCAGCCACTTTCAAGACTTACCTTGTTCATCAACTAAACAGCTACTACGCCACCCCTCTTCCCTTATCCACAGTAACTCAACACTGCCATATACCCCCACAAATACTTACACAGCCAGCAAGTAACATACTACCAAATGGTTTTATGATACAAACAGCAGTAATTGAACCTGTACTTATAAATGACCGTACTAGAACACAGACCAGAGAGTGAGCTTCTACTTGACTATGCTACAGCTATACGCTGCTGATGTGGGAACATTCATGTTACACATATACACTGCTGATGTGGGAACATTCATGTTACACATATACACTGCTGATGTGGGAACATTCATGTTACACATATACACTGCTGATGTGGGAACATTCATGTTACACATATACACTGCTGATGTGGGAACATTCATGTTACACATATACACTGCTGATGTGGGAACATCCAAATATCAAAATACCTGGTGCCGTGTGATTTCCATACAAAATCAGATACAGGCAGGATCATTACATGTCTAACATGTCTACCCCAACAACATTTCAGCAAACAAGCAGTACAAGATGTCCAAGGGCAATCACTGTTACACGGACGTACTTATTCATCTCTAAAGAGTACGACCCTGGCAGCTACTGCCATGTGATGTTTTCTCTGCAATCTTCTTTATCGACATTATCCAGCAACCAATATAAGACACTTATCAAATAGTAAATATCCCCATAAAATACCATACCTCTCAAGTGCACCTCATTTCAAGAAATGTCCCTCATTTAGGGTCATACACATTCATGTTACATAACTTCCACCTTGACAAATCTGCCACACACTCCAAGTTAAATAGTTCCCTGAAAACAATGACAAACAGAACTGAATCCTATTATTTTATTAACAAGTCTATGCTGCAAATAAATTCAACCCATTTTAACCACCCTATGAGCTGCCAGCTGGTAGTTGAGGCATTAGCAAGTGTTCACCAGCTTACCCCTTGTTCCACATAACATTTGCCATTATAGCCAATTACAGTGCCTGTCATGGCATCCATGTCAAAGGGGAAGCTTAGCTACCACTTACTCCACATCTTTACAGATTTACCAGAAAGGTTTTACTGAGAAGTGTGCACATAGTAACAGCCTCACGAAATATTGGTGACATGTCTCATCCTATCATAGCCCTCTACTGAACCCCATGTATCAATAAGTACTTTGTAGGGCATTACAGATCCCCAACCCCCCCCCCACAAACTCAAAATTTTGAACTTCTATCCCTCGTCTGTTCTACCCTCCAGCTGAGCTTCCTAGATCGCCCTTAACCCCTACTTCCCTGGTTAGTCAGTGAATGTATAGATTCCATGACAATCCAAACTTCTGACAGGTATGGCTGAATACCTGCATGGCCAGAGTAATCAGCCCATAGATCCACACAGCGCCCCTTTCAAAATGAATCTATGGACACTGAATGCTTTTGCAAATGTGTAAGGGATTTATATCCTGACACATATGCAAATCAAGTATTGTACACAATCCTACTTGAACAACTGCCTCCAAACCCCAATGAGCATAGAGATCCTCCTGCAAAAATCTGTAAATGAGAGGTATGATGCTAGTGGGAAATGTCTGCCCAGCAAAGGTCACCCCTCCCATGATGTTAGCTCATTGCACCTGCCACCCACCAACCTTTAGCAAAGATGCTCTCGACCCATACCTCCCAACCTCTTAACACAATAAATTTGGACCAAGCCATAAATAGTGGAAGGACAAAGGACCAAAACCAGGGATGCTTTCTGATGTTGCTCTTACAACCTTAGAAAACCAATAGAACAGGTTCTACATTACCATGAACCTTGTGAAGGTCAAGTGTGAAACTCACATGTCTGTCATTATTCTCCGACTCCACCCCACCATGCATTACTATTTCTCTGTTTGGAGAACTATGGACTCAAACAGTAGCATCAATTCGGTCAATCAGCACCAGCCACAACTGCAACTGCACCCCACAAATTCTTACTATTACTATTACACCAATTGGTACCATAACAGGTTTTGCAGTAATATACATTTGCAGAAAAGTATAATCACAAACTTCAACCAGTTAACTCACCTGTCAATAGACACACCAGGCAGACCCCCTCCACAACCCAACCAACACTCAACCCGCACTGCCCACATCCCAAAGAAAATGAGCACTGCAAACATAAACTCCATCAGAGCAAAAGCTGATACAAAAGGGGGGCAAAGACCCAAACTAGAGAAAGACATGCTGCTTTCTGAAGGATATGAAGTCTGAAAAACAAAGGTATGCCATTACTTAGTGACCTCAACTCTGAAATCATCAAAGTGATTAGCCAGAAAAATCACAAATGTTATCAAGTACAGACTGATGATATAAGGAAAAACACTGTACAACTCAAGTAGAAGCCTGACTCAAATGGCTGTAATCCTCCTGGAATTAATCAGCATTGCACACTGCAGTGAATGAAGCAAATCAGGACACTGGACACCCCTTTCACTAAGTGGAATACAAGGTAACACTACAATGCCATTGTACAAACATACCCACCATTTTACCCTGCCAAATTAATCTCCCCCATAACATCCCTTAAATAAAATATGTAATATAGTTATCCCCATTTTAACAGATATGAAACGGGAAGCTTCATTCAGACCTATTTGGGCTTAAATCAGAAAAGTCAAATTGAGCAGGCAGGTAAACAACAGGGGAAGAAAACAAACAACAAAAAAAAACCCTACAGGTACCAGAGGTACATCATTCTCTAGCAGAGCCCATGATGCTAAACAGGGTTTTGTTTGTTTGTTTGTTTGTTTTTGTAGGTTTGAAGTTTGAAAGTCAAATGCCATTATTTTGGAACTTCGGTTATCAGATCATCCCAGTGATTTATCATAAAATCACATATTTTATGAAGAAACAGACCATAAACATGCAATGCATTCTGGACATTCTGCAAAGATCTGGACAGTTAAGCAGTATAAGCAACAGTAGCCACTCTGTGAAAGCAAATCCAGTAGTGAAGTACACATCAACCCCCAAAACAGGTTTACATTCATAGCCCACAAAAACAGTCAGAGCTTTGCAATCTTACTCCATCAAAGATCCCCAGTCATATCTCTCCTTATCACTGCAGGCTCCAGCCACCACCGAATATTTGTTTGTCCACAGCACTGTGTACTCTCTTCTACAAAAACACTGGGAATACATTTCAGGGAATATCTTTACAGCACCCCATCAACACAGGCACACAAAAGCCCCAAGGAAAGCAAAAAAGGCATGTACATGAACAGAATGCATTTGCTGCCCATGAAAGCTGCCATTCCCACAAGAAGGCCAGAATGGAGGACTTCAACTACTATGCCCATTTATTCAGTTCCCTCTCTTTTTTTTTTTTGTGTCAGTACCAAGTAGAGTGGCAAACCGCAAGATGGACTCAACAATCAAAAATGGATGGTGGGATTCATGCCATCACAAACTGACACAACCAAGATTTGTAAAAGGAACAGACAAATTCAAGTGGCAGGCTGCTCCCACCTCAACATTCCCCACTCGGTGCCACCTCAAGAAAACCCACCAAGGAACCAACACAACACTGGTAACAGCAGCAATCCCCCTTGATACAGAAACCAAGCAAAACTTCTTGCAGCAACAGTGATGCCTGTCACCTGCCCACAAACAACCCAAAACACTCCATAATCCGACCGCACACCCACCAAAGACCGATAACCCACTAACTTTAAGAAGTCTATTCCTGGAGATAACAAGACAAAAAAACAGAATAATGGCTGTCAACCCCTTGCCGCTATCCCACTAAAATGCATTGAAGTATATTACCTTAGTTAGGAACCTCAGTTAATAAAGGCCTGTGAGGAAACAGCAGATTTTATGCGGCACAGTCCATTGATAAAACCCAAATAGAAACAGCTTCTGTAAATGCTCCAATCAACTTCACAAGCTCTGCAATGGTGAGGAAACCGAAGCCACAATTAAATAACCACCAAACTGGACAAACTGCAAACTATAGCCCTAGCTGCTGCTACCTCCAACAATGGCCACACCTCATTAAACTTTCTATGTATATCCATATATATCAAAATTATATGTATTTATATATGAATATATATTAAACTCAACCACTTCCCAACCAAAAGTAGCCCAAGGTCTACTTGCATCACTGTTCCCATAGGTCATCATGGACATAAAAAAACACGCAGCCAGTGACCACAACAGCAATGAATAAAACCTTTTATTCCCTCTGATGTCTCACCAGTAATGCCTTCAAGGAGCCAAGATGTCAGAGAGAATAAAATGTCTTGTTCATTGCTGTAGTGGTCAGTGGCTGCATGTTTTTTATTGATACTGTTTCTTTCCTTTTTGTGGTTTACTACATCATGGATATAAACCTTTCAGTAGCAAGTTCATGCCAAAATGTGATTCCTTACAAAGTTACACTTGGCTAAACCCCTTAAGCCCCTCCCTACCCTTACATCATATCCTCCCAATCATCCCTCATGCCCATTTAACCCTTTCATCCCCCCACCCACTTATTTCCTACTAGTGTATTTATCTAACCCCCACCTGAAGATGTCCCTGGACAAATTGATTAGTTACCAAACTCATTTGCACAGTTTTGCATCATGCAAGTGAAAATAGTATCAGTTTATGTTATGCTTTTTTCAGGAGATCATTAGACTTAGTTGCACTAATTTATTCACACCCAGAGCCTCATTGAAACATGATACTGCCGTTTACTTACTTTTAAATGCACCTGTGTGTATTTGTGTCTGGAGTGCACACATATATATACTTTTTTTTAAATATTTATATATTGATATAGATATATCCACATCTATATTTATATCCATCCATCTTCATCCCTTTTTTTCCCCATCTTTGCACATGTGGGTGGGGTTTCACTTCGCAGTGACAATCATCTAGAGCCAAGGTTTACACCAGCGGGTGGCTAGCCCTGCCAGGGTAGTCCTTCCACACCACATACTATCAAATGCCCTCACACCTATGACCAAAATGGAGTGTCCACTGCACTTACTGCATGTCTTTGGAATGTGAGAGGAAACCAGATAACCCAGCTGGAACCTATGTGAACACAGGAAGGGCATGGAGACTCTGCACAGAAGGCAATCCAGCCAAAACTCGAGCAGGGTACATCTTCCTATGAGGCAACAATTCTATCTGCTGTGCCACTGTGCCGACCTGGTATATCTATATATATGTATATATATATATATATATATATATATATATATATATATATATATATATATATATATATATATATATATATACTACAGAAAACTTCCGAACTGTTAAAAATAAAAACAAAAATCCAATGAATAGATGCTGAGCCAGAACTGTTATTTGCTGAGCGCTTTTGTTCGCTTTATTGATAACAATCGAACTTAATCAGAGCAAAATGTAATGCATTTGCAGTATTATGCGAGCTTTAAATAGTCTAACTGGTATAAAAATACTTCACTGTGATTGGTAGATAGAGTACGCCAATGCAGTAGTATTTGGGCTAATGAGAGACACTGCTATAAAACAAAAGGTTTAATCTGCTAACATCCTGCCACTAGAGAGCGTGCTGTAACTTTTTAGTTGTACCACTTTAATGCACATTTAATGTTGAGATTCTCGTTGAGCCCTGGTGGGGTATCTGCTTCAAGGAGGAGTTGCCATCTTAATTCCTTCAGCTCTAGTAGTGTGTTACAATCTCCAAAAAACTGCTGGACCTGTTCTAACACTAGAAATTTAAAATGGGCGAACCATTGCAGCTCATGGCATGTCTGCTTAATGCATTGTAACTGTCATTATGCCTGATGGCTGCAAGGTGTTCCTTCACCCTGTCTGAGAGCTTTCTAATTGTTTTTCCAATGTAGAAGGAAAAACATTGGTCGCAGTATATATATACATATTGAAGTATATATTTATTTATATATACATATATATATATATATATATATATATATATATATATATATATATATATATACATATATATATATATATATATATATATACATATATATATAATTTATTGTTATGTGTGTTTTGAAAAATGCATCAAAGCAATGTTCTGTCAAACCATTCATTAAAACAAGCAGTTTTGCCACCAGCACCACTGCAATTTCATATAAAGGAAATCTTCTTTAAGGCACTCTCCATACAATAATGCACTACAATAACATTGGTTCAGCAAGAAATTAAATGGAATTTATTAAAAAATATTTCTCCTGTTTTTGATGATCCGACATGTCTGCTTGAACAGTGACTCAGTCAATCTGATTCAAAGAAGACGCTTTAGCTGAGAATCGAACAGGAGAATGTCTTACTGTGAGGCGACAATGCTACCACAGCACCACCACCACAGTATTTCATTAGGCTTTAATAAAATAAGAAATCAAAGCATTTGTGCAGGGGTTTATTTTGGGGAAAGCAGAGATCCCATGATAAAGCAGTCTCAGTTTTTAAATGCAAACCTCCCAAACACACATTATAAGATTAATCACAAATGTTTTGAATCTAAGCCTGCCATACATATATCACAATCACCCCCCCCCCACACATGCACTTGTGTGTATGCACATACACAATCACACACACACACACACACACACACACACACACACACACACACACACACACACACACACACACATGTGCAGACAACCCACTTACAAGTACACACACATACATATGCATATACATTATACATATACACATGTATGCAAACAAACATAAGACATGTGCACACACCCTCATACAGACACACACATGCATGCATGCATACATATACATGTGTGTGTGCAGTTGCACATTAAATGCTACAGAGCTTATCTCGCTCACCCTCGTATTGCTGAAATCTCACTGTTCACTTTCTGGGAAGTATTTCCACCATTTACCTTGTATCAAGCTGAGGTTAGTTGCTCTAGAATTCCTTGTCTCACACCTTTACTCCACTTCCTGTACTGGTACTGCCTGTGTCTACTGAAGTGCACCAGACTGGAGCAGTGTGATCAGTTATGCAATCCAGATGGGAATGCATTGAAACCATTCACTGTATGCTTTAATTTTTTGGATTTTAGCATATCTTATACTGTCTGCCTGACTCCCCAGTTTCTCATTAACAATTTTCTCATCTTCACATCTACCACCTATTGTCACTTTCACTTCTTGGTTGTCATTCTGTCCCTTTGCTCTTTCATGAGGAACATTAAAACAAATCATTCAGTATGCTGTCTTACCCTTGCAATTGTTCTTTCATTCTCTCTTCTTGCAACTTCTTCCAGTCCTCTGTCACTTTCTCTTTCATTTCACTGAGTATATCTAGAAATTACTGAGGCCTTCAGTTATCCCATTAGACATCTTTCTCACATTCTCTGACCTAAGCAGTTAGATGATTTATACATATATAATTTTAATGACTTAAAAATATTATAAATTGAAATGTATAACAATGGTGCCGCGTCAAGTGAATGAATGAATGAAAGGTTTTATGTTGTACATAGAACAAATATATATTGATAGAGAACTTGTACATTCTGCATATAGTTATTTAATAGGTAGTACAACTATTTTATTTAAAAAAACTTGTTTCATAAACTTATAGTAGAAGTGCAAACAGTACCATGAAATTACTTCCAAATATATATAACACTTGCTTTAATATTTTTTTTTCTTTTCTGTGTGTGATTTTTGATGGTACAACCATACCTCTCAACGTCTAAAGTCAAGAAATCTGGACAAAACCTTACATTATGGGGCAACAAAGGTCCGAAAATAGTGACAGATTTTAAACAGTGTTCTTACAAACCTAGAAAGTAGCTAGAATAACATGGTTTGTGTTAAAAATGCATTTTCTAAAGGATATGAAGTCTGAAACTGAAGTGTATGTCATTATTTAGTAATTTCATTCCTCAGATCATCACAATGAGTTCCCAAAAAAATCTTAATTTTTTATGACTGAAATCTTGAGGTGAAGATCCGGACATTCTGCAAAAATCTGCACAGTTGAGAGGAGTACAACCAACAAATGCATTATGAAAAAAACTGGTAGAAACCTATTGATCATATGTAACAAATAACACAGGGTGACTGCACCTAGAGCGTAGGATATACATTGCCTCCATTAAGTTGTTGAAAGCCCTCTATGTCAGAAGGTATCAGTTAAATGCACACTTAACAGATAAAGTAGTATTTTCAGAAACAATATTAGTAATTTATCTGCACACACACACACACACACACACACACACACACACACACACACACACACATATATATATATATATATATATATATATATATATATATATATATAAAATTGAAATACTCAAACCTTTAATATCTTGATCTAGTTTAACCTATAACTAGGTAGTTATTATAATGGAACACATCATTTTATTAGCTGTGCAGTCTGTTAAAATTGAAAAAAAAATTTACACCTACATTGGGATTTGTGAGGTTAATAAGATCAAACTGGTTTTACATTATCTTTTATAAATTCAAGAGGAAGAGCTTGTTAAATATTTGAATAAATACTAGAACGTATATGCTGGGCAACAGTAAAATAATATAATTAGAGTAATGTCAAACAATCAAATATAATCTTTACATAATGCATGTATTCAGCTTTATTCAAATAATAAGTTGAAAAAGTATAAGCTTTCTGAATATGTCCAGTAATGTGGCTTTCTCTTACATGTAATAAAATCATTTAAAGACAGCATACTGCCTTTATATATCAACATACCTTTTTATAGTTGTTTGCAGTAATGTACTGACAGCAATGTAATTCTTCAGTTACTATCCTTTATAAATTCTTATTTATAGACATTAATGAATTCAGTTAAAGACAGCATGCTATGCTTATATAGTGACATATCTATTCAGTTGAATGCAGTAAAATACTGAAAGCACTGTGGGCCTTTACTTGGTATCCTTTATAAATGCTTGCTTATATACATTAATGAAATCAGTTAAATAAAGAATATTGCATTTGTATGTTGACATATCTTTTACAGAAGGTTGCAGTAATGTGCTGAAAGCACCGTAGGCCTTCAATTACCGTCCTTTATAAATACTTATTTACTTGATATACATTAACTAAATTGATTAAAGGCAGAAGACTGCATTTCTACTTCATGCTTAGCAGAGCTTCAATTAATCTTTTAGTTCTCCTTCTCTACCGGCTCGTGTTATATTCTGTGTCATCATCTGCTACATAGAGAAGACATGAAACAATTGTTGTTTTCCTATATTTCACCTTTTTCCCCTTAAAGTTAAGGATATAACTACTGCTACTATGAAAGACATTTCATCCACTGCTGTACTTGTTTAGTATGCATTTCTTTAAATATTTATTAATATCTGAATTATCATACTGTACCAATCTTTCATCATTGCAAGTGATAAATAACTTGTTATAATTTTATTTGTGTGCACACCTTTTCTGCTTGGGTAAAGAGTGGTGTCTGGAATTTTCCATACCCTTTTAGTCTTGGTTCAACCTTAAAATGTTATGGTTTGCATTTAGCAGTCTATGAATTGTGTTAAGTCAGAGGTTGTACATACACATGGAAAAATGTAGCAATTCAAGGAAATTTTGAAATTTTCTGTTTCTTTCAATTAGAATTAAGCAAAATATATGTAAGCTGTACATTTACTTCAAATCAATAATTTGTGCCTTGATAGCTTTCCACCAAATTACAACAAACAAAGAAGAGCATGGTATTAAGAATCTATGCAGAAGTAATACAACTTGTCCTTTCTCACTATGTGCTAGTCATTTTCTTGATACTGCAACCTCCACCCTTCCCCCAACCTCCCACCAACGTCCACTCTGTGTGGAGTGTAGTGCCTCAGTGGGAGTTAAGGCATATTGTGTGTGCACTTAATATTGTGAAAGAAAGGACTATCTTATACAATTATTATACTAATAAATATTTTCTGGTCTAGAAAAACAAAATCCTTTACAAAAATGTTATGCATGTACTTTAACTACTAATTAAGGTAATGCAGTACTGTAAATGAAAATATGTTGCAAAGCAAGTATTATCTAACTTTAGTCCTATTTATTACAACTATGGACTACTTAAAATCTAAACATTGTACAATGGAAACTATACTCATCATTGATGTTAAGTAACATATGTAGGCAAAAACTAAAATCAAAGGTGTTAAAAGTTATCAAAGTTAAACATTGCACATTGTGAAGGTTAAGGTATACTAGCCTACGTACTTCACACATCTTGAATGAGGTGTCTTAGTCACAGGACTTTGTCAAGATGGCAGCTGATTCTAGAGGTCAGGTTCAAGATATGGAAAAGGTAAACACCTAGAGCATTCAGAGAGGGTCCTCAAAGCAACTGGCAGACCTTTCTCCAAAGACTACAGTGACTTGCCAGGGCATGAGGAACCAGCAACTATTCCAAATAATCACAATCCAAATAATGCAGAGCCCAGTACATTGGTGATAACATTTTAAATATTTGCAGCTTGTGCACCTAATGCAGCTGTAGAGCAATAAAATAAAAAGAGGACCTACTTCACAAAAGCCCAACCTCAGGACTCTGCACTATCTATAGTCATGTTAAATCTGACAGCCCAAAGTAAAGAACATAAAAATAGTCTAATCAAGAGAATATTAGGGCATGTATCACTGCAAATGAATACAAAGATGCAATTCAATTCTAGACTTTTAGCAATATTTCTTAGATGAAAATAAGTTAGATAGCTGTACAGTGACATGCACTAGTATTCCCTTACATTTAGCAGGATTTACTGTTAAGCAGTTCTCTGATGACCACTTGGGAAGTTAATTTAAGCAATCTTCTAAAGGATCAGGTAGAATATCATGAATGAAGCAGAGATAGGGATAAACATTACCTAAACAAAACTGAAAATCAAAAGAAATGCACCTTACTGTACGGATCTCCCTGATAGGCAGCATATGTAGTTAGCAGCTATGGCACAAAGGCAAAACCATGTGGCCCATAATACAAAGGGATGCAGCTGAAGGATCATAAAAGTACTATTTCTGAGATCTCCATAAGTGATAAGGCAATACAATCAAACATAATACTAGAGCAACCATATAAATCTCAAAATCATTTAACCAGGATACTGTGATTCACCATGTTAAATGTAGCCATAAAATCAGAGAGGACCAGAACTGAATGGAGCCAGTTGGCTCTTGTCCTAAGGAAGCTTCTAGTAACCTGAATAAGTCATGTGCTTGTAACTATGTGCATTTACTAATTTATGATGTTAGACAACCAAGCCAACAGTAATGGATAAAAATCTTGTCTATATGTTACATAATGTAATCAGTCACTAAACTGTGGATATGACATAATAAAGCACTTTTTATGTGCATTAAACCCAACTTCATTAAAACCATTTTTTCATAGTTGCAGGTTTTATGTTTGGACTGAATATAATATAAACATCCATGAGACTGTAGACGACAAGCAAAAGGCTGATACCACCTTTTTGCCTTACCCATCTTTGTGTATCTGATACCCTGTTTGATCTCCCTACCCTTGTAAGCACCATGTTATCATATTGTAGGCTGGTTAGTTAAAAAAACAATAATAAAGGATGCCCCTGATTTTATGGGATGCTGGGTTGTCAGTAGTACCTGTCTGGTCTAAAGCTAAAAATGCACAGCATTTTATCTAGGCAAAGCAATAAATAAACTAAGGATCCAGATAACCCATCACTACACAGACATCAGGCAAGGAATAACTCCCAACCCTACAGCCAAACATGCCATAGAGAAACCCAGCCATAACACTTTACTTTTTCTACTCACTGACATTATTAACCATGAAGAATTCAAAGGAAACCTAAATGACAGACTGGAAAAAAATGGAACTCAAATGGCAATGCAAACCCCATCCCCTCCATGAATGAACACTGCCTGCTCCATCAAATGTATGCTGAACCTAAGGAAACTTAATTACAAACTTTTTATTACTGAAAATGGACCCCATTTTGATTGTTTGTTATGGGACAAATTTACCTTTTCTCGAGCATTTTTTACAGTGACTTTGGACAATATAAGATATATTCAAAGCAGTAAGTCAAACCAGATGAATATGAAAGCAATAATTTACAGAAAATTTGTTTTGTTCCTTCTAACTCATAACTTAATTGTTAAAAAGCTCAGTAAGTTAAGGATTTATCTATGTCACTTAGATACAGATACCCATTACCACTGTTGTTTTTTTCTGGCCACTTTTTCCATATGAAGGTTGCCTAGATACAGATACCCATTTTCTCCCCTCATTTTTCTATTCTGGTCACTCTTCCCATGTCCATATCTCCCATTCAGTCTTTCCTTGTCCCATTAAGCATCCTTGAGGGAGTACATCTCCAGGTCCCTTCACTACTCTATAAGACCCGCCTGACACTCTGGCAGAATTCCTCCCATGTTTTATCTGACACCCCTAGATACTCACTAGCAGCATGATATTTTAACTCCCCTACAGCATCATGTGTCCAACTCCCCTTGAACATGAATAAAAATTAATTTTTGACAAGACCATTCTGAAAAAAAAAAAACACCCCAAGCCAATCACACAAGTTACATCACTTAACCCCCCCCCCCGCCAGCAATGCACAAAGCAGACCAATCTATCCCAACTCACTGTATGTTGCTATGCATAATACCAAACATGGATAAACAGTATAATGTTTTAGCAAGCAAACATTGTACCAGCATCCCACTTTTTTGTAGTTACATCTGTATTGACCAGCTGAACAGGCCCCCTGATCCCAAGTGAAATAGAGATATCCAACAACTTTCAGTTTAGGTGTCTGTGACCTCAGGCCAGGGTCTATCCTCCTATAAACAACCCACTCAAACAAGATTTGCTGGTCTATGCTTGGTAGCAGTACAATATTTTAACTCCCCTTGCAGCACTGTGTGTCCAAATCCCCTTGCACACGACTTATACGGCCGGTGATATATCTCCTGTATTTTGACTACAAAACTAATAATTATTCATTAACTTGACCTATTTGTAAACTGAACACTTCCAAGTCACTCGCACAGGTTACTTCACCCACCTCTTATGCAGTACACAAAGGAGACCGATTTAACCCGACTATCTTTAGATTGCTCTGAAATAAATTGAGGAAAGATAATGATCTTAACACTTTTCCAGGCACATAAAATACCTGCTTCTTCCTTGTTTCTTAAGCACTGCAACTACATCTATATTAACAAACCTGACTGGCTCTCAGATCGAATGATGAAGTCCTACAACTTTCAGTTAGGGTGCCTGCTATACCCTCTGGGTCTAATCACCTATAACCAACCCACTCAAAATGAACTGCAGATCCATGCTGATATTGGATCTCCATTCTGACTAACCCCAGACCCTGATTAAAGATCTGCACTGCCATGCAGGGCAGACACACACCACCCTCAGTCATCCAGCACTTCCTTTACTCTAGGAGTTATAAGGAAACATACTCTAATAAGGTTTTGTTTTGTGAAAAAGTCCTTTTTGTAATATGTCCAATACTAAATACCTAAAAAAAAAACAACAAAAAAATTGCAAACAGAGCTAGCACACGGCTTTGCACCAGTAACTTGCGTGATTCATGGAACCATAATCATGGATATTAAGGATCAAACTTTTATCACTCTAATGCAAATTTCCATCTACAAACCCATGACAGCCATATACAGACCATTTTATTTTTTTTTAAATAAACAAAATGGATTAACTGCATAGCATTTATCTAGGCCACACCTACACTGAATGGATATATACCTATCCTTTGTA